>NW_027531997.1:672114-684108 GCF_008692635.1 Crocuta crocuta
CTGGATGGAAAAAGCAGCCTCTTTTTAAAGATGGGGCTCCGGGGCCATGGCCACCTTCGATAATTATGAGGCGCCCAGCATTAATCAGCAATCAAATGTACAGTTTCTCTTTGGAAAGGTTCTGGCTGGATTTAAGCTGTTTATCGTTATTTCTCAATAAAAAGCTCTGAATGGGTGGCGACAGGCTCCAGNAGCAGCCTGCACCTGGGGGGGAAGTTGAATGACAGCGGGGGCAGGCGTGCAGGGTGAGCTGCTTAAAGTACCGGTGTTCCAGGATTTTCTGGGAGATGGAAGGAGCATGACGTTCGGATGGCCCCTCGATAATTGGCCCGATTCCATCAGGTACCTGGTGAGGACACTGGACGAAACTGGATGTGGCCCTTTATATAAACTAGAGAGTAATATCTTGAGAAGCAATACCTAGTCCAAATATAGAGAACTTTTTTGAGGCGGAAGATAGAAACATTGTCATGGAATGTGCCTCAGTTTTCCAGGCTGGGAAATGGGTAAGGTGATGCTGTCTTTCTAACTACTGCTTTAGTGCGTGCGAAGCAATTTCTACAACGCCGGCATGGGTACACAGCATTCACTTACAAAGACTGTGTTTCTGGAAACTGAACGCGTGAGCAGAGGAGATTGGGGAGGTCCCGTTGGCTGTGTCTCTTTGGGAAAGAGGAGAATCTGCTGCTAGGTGAACCCCTGAATCTGTAAAATGGAAATAGGCGAGGAGTCCACCGGGGGACAAAGTTCTATGCATCAATTATCCAGATGGCAGGAAGAGTCCTGACCGCTGTGTCTATCAGGGAAGGAACTGCAAAGATTCTCCTTTTACTTTCTACAGTGATTCCTCTACCCTCTTAATCCTGAAAATGTATTGACAATTGAGTAGCTATACTTCCCTCTCCTCTATTATATCATGCTCTTAACGTACTATTTCCAATATGAGGTTTTCTCTTTTATTACTAGTAAGACTATTAATAAGTACAGTTTATTGAATGCTTATATGCTAGGCACTTAGAGAGGCACCTGTACATCCTTACTTCATTGAATACCTCATACCCTTGAAGCTGTAGGTATTAGTATTCCCCTTTTTCAGGTGAAGAAAATGAGTCCCAACAAGGGTAAATAATTTTTGTATGATCACATGGCCGGAGGAATGTGAATACATTTTGGAAGATTCGGAATTACGTATTTGTATTTTTATTGTTTTTAACATTTTTTTAGTTTATTTTTCAGAGAGAGAGAGAGAGAGAGCGGGCAGGGGAGGGGCAGAGAGAGAAGGAGAGAGAATCCCAAGCAGGCCCTGCATGGTCAGCACAGAGCCTGATGTGGGGTTCGAACTCACAAACTGTGAGATCACGACCTGAGCCAAAATCAAGAGTTGGACCCTTAACCGACTGAGCCACCCAGGTGCCCCAAGAATTACTGCATATTTTTAAATAGCATATTGGAAGAAAGGGAAAATGCCAATGGACTTGCTTTGCAAGATTACATGAAATCTAAGGAGTGAATTCCTAACCACCTTCAAGTTTAGGAAAGGATTATGAGGGTTATATACAGCCTAGCAGACCTTGACTTCTTTAGGGATACTCGCAAGAAGAAATGGGCTGATGTGGATGAAAATACAGAAAGAAGGTACCATAGTCTGTGGTCAGACCTCCTGAATAAATGACCCGTGGATGATGGCCAATGTCACAGCCAACCACAGGGCTTGGTTGATTCGCTCCAACGCTCACTCAGTCACAAGGGTCAATGCAGTAGCCTTTTGAAACAAAGGCTCAAGAGATAGAAACATGTTTCTGGTTCCAGATTTATATGGCTTTCCCTCCATTTGCTTTAGAGAGATACACTGCGTTACCTTATTCTCTTATTTTAAATGCGTTAACTTGGTGACAGCCCTTATATCTACCCCCTCCCCGGGCCTCCAGGCCTACTGCAGGGATGTATGGGGCCTGGGGTGACCCATGTTCTTCTATAACATGAAAAATATTACTTCGGACATTTAAATATTCTCGTCTAAAATCCTGCATTGGTGTTGACTCTGACATAGCAATTAATATCCTTCCCGAGAACAATCCGCAATGTTTAAATCCCAGGGTTCGGTGTCCGGGCTACATATTCTTTGGGTATGCACCTAAGATGATCTTTGGGGGAAACATAAGGCACATAACTGCTGAAAATATGACTAGAAAAGTTAAAGGAGTCTGGTCGGTCATCTCAGAATAGGTTACGTCTGGATGGCAGGATATAGATCAAGCATCCAAATCCAAAATCTTCTTAACGTGTCTGATGGGAGAATTGCATGGTGAAGTAGGGTCCAGAGCACTGTCCTAAGGGACAGCGATGCTACGTATCAAACAGACTCCAAGGAAATCACACACTTTTATTTTTTCAGCTCGATTATCGTTTCCACAATGTGCAAAGCTATTCATTGATCCTTCGTGAACTTCTCAAGTGCTTATAACTGTAATACCTGGGCATTTAATGAATCAATTAACAACAAAAATCGATGCTACTCACATTTCTCGCCGCAAGCAGACATGATTTGCAGGGCCTTGTCGGCCTTAGTTCTCTGGGCTGCTTAGAACGATGTAGGCATTTAATAAATGATGAAAAACAATACTGATAAGTCTATGCCTTAAAGCCGATTGGATTATAATGTTGGATCAATCTTTGGAAATTTGCTTTCACTTGAAACAGACCTGAAATTGATCCAAGGGAAGGACAATGAACTGCAAATATGGATAAGACATTGTTTTCCTTCCAGTGAAATAGGAACGAAAATGTGTATTTAATCATCACTACTGCCTTGTTATATTTACAGTCTCTAAGCCTGCCTAGTATTTTACCTAGCTCCTTTCCGGAAGCCCTTGCCTTTGGACCTATCACAGATGAACTTGTAGAGGTCCCCCACCCCCCAGTCCCTCTGAATGATTTACGGACATTTGCATCAGCCTCAGGATCTCCAAACTTCTACTCTTCTGTAACTAAACTGGTTGAATCCTGTCTCTTTGCCACCAAACTCCAAACCTTAGAGTTTCTAGCACTTGAAACTGACCTGAACAGATTTCCTGCCGACCACCGATGATTCTAGGCGGAGTCCTAGAGACTAGCATTCCGTTATCTTATTGAGTTCACAAATTCCCTCAAAATATTTGGAAGCTGCTNATCCCCGGGAACTCATCCAGGAGCGCCAGGTTAAGAATCGCTGCTTTAAACTGTCACAGGAATTTGATGATACGTTGGAACTAGAACCCAAGATTACGGGAAAGTGGCATATTCTGAATGTTTTGGTGGGGGGGGACGGTACTTTCCACTCTAAGCAAATTTGTATAATTTATCCCCCAGCCTGACACTGTCCAGAGACTCAAACTGCATTGAAACTGTCATGAGATAAAAAGTGAGTACAGAACTATAAGTGGAAAATAATATAGCAGCTTTATTTATGTTGCTAAGATTAAGGTTAGGGTCTTTTCTCCTGGAATTGTGCATTTTCTGGGTTGGAAGGAATATGAAAGGTCATCTTGTGCAGCAGCGTTTCTGATGCTCGAACCTCCGCTACGTTGGTCAGTTTTCTGGTTGCTTCGCCAATACTGTCACATTTTTAATGTGTGAGGAGGCAACGATTGTTTTTTAACTAATTGATTTAGGAATTTAGGTATACTTTCTTTTTATATGAGGAAAGTTTAGCCTATTGCAACCTCAGGTGTTTTTCTCACAACTGTGAAGAATGCTAATATAGGGCGTCTGGGTGGCTTGACCGATTAAGCGCCAGACTCTTGAGTTCAGCTCAGGTCATGATCTCACGGTTCGTGAGTTTGAGCCCCACATCAGGCTCTGCACTGACAGCATGGAGCTTGCTTGGGATTCTCTCTCTCCCTTTCTCTCTGCCCCTTCCCCGACTCATGCACTCTCTCTTCCTCCCTCTCTCTATTTCTCTCTCTCTCAAAATAAAACAGAATGCAAATATATTCATGCAGTAATAGAATATGACATAGTCCTTTTTTCCTGACCTATTTCTATCTAGAGTTGAAGATTTGGCTTCTGAGGTTGTTGACATTGCATTACCCTTTTTTTTTTTTTATGTTGGAGATGAGAAAGAAAACCTGNTGTGTTTCTCTCTCTGACAACCAGCATTCACTACCTAAATGAATAGCACATTTTAGAAATCAGGCTCTTCTACCATGTGTATTTTAACTCGACAACTTGGATAGAAATGTAGTGAAGACAAAGTATTTCTGCGTGTCAGTTCCAGGAATTCTGGTTAAATGTTCCATCTGTTTTCATCAAATCCCTGGATTCCAAATGTGTTTACCCTTTTACAGATTACTCCCCCTTCTTTTACTTTCCCGTTGAAGTCTTTGGGAAGCCTTACTGTATGTCGGAGGAAAGACTGAAACAGAAGGAGACCGGCTTTGTCAACAGTATATATGCTAATGAACACTGACCCTCAAAGCAGTCCACTTAGAAGCCTGCACAAGTGTCCCCACGTCGTTATTGCTAACCATGGTTTCAAAGTGTGTTGCAGAACTAGTTTATGAGCCACGTGATGCTGTCGCCCTGGCCAGTGGGGCTAGACCTAGGGTGATCAACCTTGTTTTTACCTTGGCAGCACCTACAAGCTTTAAACACATGGTGTCTGGGCCAGCCCTAGAGCATCTGATGAACTGGTGTGGAACGTGGCCCCATAGAATTGTTTGGATTCCCCCAGCTGGTTGCAGCCAAGGTTGAGAACCATTGGGCTAAGGGCTTAACAAGGTTCTGAAGGCACCTAATAGCTTATATGCCACCTAAGACTGCTTTCAAATCAAATTTCACAGCCTAAAGCCATTCAAAGCGAAGTAAGGGACTAGCCTGGCAGGTAATTGACCACGGCTCTCTCATTCACCGTTTCTCCAGTCCAGTGGCTAATTCAGCGCTGTGTCCTATAAGCACATTGTCCAGAAAGCCACTGAACTGTTTTTAATGAAGGAAATCTGAAAGGGAAACATTCACAAGCAAGGCGGTCTTATTAATTTGACTTTCAATCGACTAGGTTTAGATTTATATTTAGTTTGTTGAAGAAGATTGTTTTCGTTCTGCACTATTTTGAATAAGTGCGGACTGAATTAATGTGTTTTTACTGCATAACGGCATCGAAGGGGGTTTTGTTTGCTTTTTCGGCAGAGGGAGAGGAACAGCTAAAAATACTCTCTTTATCTCACTGTCTTAGTTTCTGTGGATTGGAGATTTTGTTCCAGCTTCATGGCACATGCTCTTTCTATAAACAACTTCTCCATAGTGCCAGTTTCTTATTAAATATGTCTTACAAGATGAGATCCTATCTAACACTCCCAAAGTTCCGAATGGTTTTGCAGAAACGCTTGATGTGGTAGAAGCATTTTCAGCTCTGCCTCAAATTAATGAGCTTCGACTTTTACGATGTGGATAAGCATATTTATTTGATCAATATATTTGATGGAATTAGATTTCGGAGCAGAGCTCGTTCACTTAGTGACGATAAAACACAGGACAAAAGCACAGTAACTTACAGATAAGATAGATGATAAAAACGTAATTACAGAAAGAACAAGGGAAAGTTGAAATTACGGCCCATGTGTTTTCCATAGGAAGAGAAACTTTTAAGTGACAAACAAGCAAAACCCATCACTGGGGAAAGCCTCCACATCTATTGAGACTGGTATCTTGATGCTCTTGATGCTGCTCCTGACCTTGTTCTCCATTACGGCAAAACAGACTGTTAAAAGGGTGTTAAATTTCATGATAGCTGTTAAGACCTACCTGCGAGAAACTGGTAACATCCCAGTGCATACGTAAAGCCAGAGGGAATGGACAACAAAATGCTGAGACACAGGCACCTCCCAAGTCCCACAAAACCCAGTCTTTCGAAAATTCCGTATCATTCTACTGTCTGTGTAAAATTTCAGAAACAACTCTCATGTGAGTGAGGAACATTTCTTATTTACGAGGGTGATAAAGAACTTAAACAAATTAGATGCATTTCAGGCATGTACTTCACAGACCAATGTCTTACCTTCTCTTATTCTTTAAAGATATCATCATAGCCGCAAGTTATTGAAATTATGCCCGATGAGAGGTGCCGTGTTCTGTGTATCAGACTGAAGTATAAAATTGCCATCTTTGACCCTTGTTGACCTACAAAAATAGCAGTTGCATAGGGTTCAACCTAATACCTGATTTCATTTTCTCCTCAGAAACATACTAGGAGGTAGTTATTATTACCTTCATTTCATAGATGAGAAATCTGAAGTTCAGAGAATTACTTTATCCTGAGTCCAGAACAAGATAATGGCAGAGGGATTATTCAAACCCCAAGTGGCATGATTCCAAAAGTGAGTGATTTCCTGGTATAGTGCTATTTCTGGCATTTTCCAACTCATTTACGTGAGGTAAGCATAAGGTACCCCCAGTGTTGATGGATATAAGTTATTTTAGTTAGACTAAATTGGAAGTCACAAATTAAGAAGGGATGACAAAATATGAAAGTATGAATGCCAAAGAGAAATGTAAATTCTGTGCTAGCTGGCATAGATCTAAATGTTATCTCTGGCGGTTGCTAAAAATTAGCAACTATACATAGTAGCCATATGGGTATGAAACTGTCTCCTAATTTACTATGTGACCTTGAGAAATTAACTTTAAGATAACGTCCACATGGGATACTCCATAATTGGTAGGATTCTATGGATTTAAGCACTTAAGTTCCTTCAGGTAGTATTCACTCAATATGAACTATGGGATAGGGGTGCCTAGGTGGCTCAGTCGAGTGTCTAACTTCGGCTCAGGTTATGATCTCTCAGTCCATGAGTTCGAGCCCTGCACTGACAGTGCAGAACCTGCTTTGGGTCCTCTGTCTCCTTCTCTTTCTGCCCCTCCCCTCCATTCTTGTTTTCTCTCTCTCTCTTTCTCTCTCTTTCAAAAATGAATAATCATTGGGGTGCCTGGGTGGCTCAGTTGTTTATGCATCCGGCTTTTGATTTTGGCTCAGGTTTGAGCCCCACATTGGGCTCTGCGCTAACAGTGAGGAACCTACTTGGGTTTCTGTCTCTTTCTGCCCCTCCCCATGTTGTTCTTTTGTTCTCTCTCTCTCTCTTTCTCTCTCTCTCTGTCAAAATAAGCTAATTTCAGAAAGCTTCAAAAATAAACATTAAATATATATGTATACACACACACACACACACACACACAGTGGAATAAATGGATTTTAAAAATCACCAAAATAAAAGGCAGACGTTTTCCTAGTATTTATCCCAGGAGTTCAAACAAACATTTGAGAATCTGTGTATTCTCATCTTGCTGCCTTGCCTGGGACTGGTTGTGTGTTTGTGTGGAGGGGATGGGTAGGTGCTATTCAGAGTCAATGGGGGGGGACAATAAAGGTATACCATCAGAGGGGTGAAAAGATCAGGTGTGCAGATTAGAAAATACAGAATATAGAATGTAGTGGAATGACATGTCCATGCCCTGGGATGGGAAACAGTAAAAGACTGAGTGGAGGAGAAGGTAAAGAGCTTCAGTTTGGAATATGGTGGATTTCTCTCACAGCTTAGGAGGCATCCAAAGTGGAGATGTTCCTACTGGATGATTGTGGTTGGAGCTCAGGTGGGAGAAAGTGGCTGGAGATCCACATTTAAGAGTATTTGTTGGTAAATATATCTTCTTTCATTCTTCGCTTTGTGCGAGGTGTGACGACACATTAGAAGCCAATTATGGCCAACATTCTATTTATGGAACGCATAGCCTAGGAGGCAATGTCAAGGGAAGGGAGGGAAAGAAACTTCAAGAGAAGATGCTGAGAGTCTAGCAAAGACATTCCGAAGCCCTAATGTGGAGAGGAGACTGAGATTAGAAGCTAAGGGTACACAGGTCTGAAATGGGTCATAGAAATATACACTGGATTTCAGGGGAGTTCTGCGAGGTCTTCCACATCCCTTTTTCCTCATTTAATGCAGTGACCATCTGGCTGCCTGTGCATACGTAGTCGGCCTTTGCCACACAAAGGCACTGCTTCACTTCAGACATCACTGTAGCACCTGACGCGAAGGATCCTTGGGGAATCAAGGGAAAACACGACAGGCCCACCTTCGGAAGGAAGCAAGTAACTGGTAACGAGGGACACTGACAAGATGGTTTCGAGAAGGAGAGGGATATGCTATCGCCACTAATTATAACTAAACCCTTAGTGTTTTCTTCTGGATAATAGAATGGGAAGCGAGAGTAGAGGAGACCAAAAATCGATATGCCCTTTTCGCTTGTTCCTTTCAATCCTGTTTGTCTTGCGGCTGCCTTCACGTTTCTGTTTAGGTCATTCTCTGTGGAAAGTTCATTGTCTCTTTAGCTCCTTGGACAGTGAAGAGTGAGCTATAGATTGGACAATCCAACTGGAGAAGTTGCCAAAGTGGAAAGGCCATAAACGGCGAGTGTGGACGGGATGCCCAATCTTTTCTTTAATTAGTATTCAATATTGGAGTGTTGATAGAGGATTTTTATCATTACCATTTATCATGGACAGACACTAGAAAGCTGGAAGTATATGAACCAAATTGCTTCTTTCCCTTGAAGGGTTTAATGTTCTTGCCTGTGGTTATTATGTTGGAGCACTTATTTAGAATGTTCTTGCCTCTGTCCATTCTCACAGAGGGTGAGAAGGGCATATCTACAGATTTAGGCATGATTTTGAAGTTCTGGCTATTCTATTGAATTTAACTGTTGCCTCTGGAAATGTGTCCAAAGCATGAAGCCAATGAATCCCAGGCAGTAAATATCGTCATCCCTAATCTATAGGACAGAAACAAACATAACGCAAGGCAAGGTAATACTTCATGGAAGATTACAATTTTCGGGAACAGTGTCAGGATAGCCTGAGCAGTATATGAGCTTTAATAGAGTACAGAACAGAGAGAGATAAATAAATATCTTGTCTTTGCCTTTATTCTGGAAAAAAAAAAAAAAAGCAGGCCAAGGATTTTATCCTCTGCCAGAGGAAAGCCTGTGTGGTGTCTGTGCTGTCTTAGCCAAAGTCTTTTCCTAGGTCTCAGTTGGAGAAAATGGAAATGTCAAGGTGAAGGAATGAGAGCGGACATTAAGGAAAACCCACGGAGGCAACACAGCACACAGAGTAGTTAGAGAAGAGAAATGGAGGCGAAAGAAATTTTGTTTTCCTCTTAAGCTCCTGATAGATTAGCTGTTACAAACATCAGAGAGAAAATTAAAATAATTAGGTAAGTCTTCTTTTGTTAAGATCATGTCCTTTAACCTCCATCTCTTTTATTTTTTTCTCTGCTTTATTCTTTATTATTATTTTGTAATAAGTGGTTGTTGCTTGTTTTTGTAATGTTCATTTATTTTTGAGAGAGAGAGAGAGAGAGAGAGTGCAAGTGGGGAAGGGGCAGAGAGAAGGAGACGGAGGATCCAAAGCGGGCTCTGCACTGACATCAGAGAACCCGATGTGGGGCTTGAACCCACAAACCACAAGATCATGACCTGAGCTAAAGTCAGATGCTTATTAAACTGAGCCACCCAGGTGCCCCTATTCTTTATTATTGTTTCCTGTATTACGGGAACACCTTGTCAATTTCTTTTATGTATTTGGTCACGTGAAGTTAATAACCTTGAACTATTACTGTGTGATTTCAGCTGTCACTATGATTATGGGTATTTTGTTGTCGATGTTGATTGTCTTTCCCAGATATCAAATAAGCATGGCAATTAATTTAGATTCACATAAATGGGTTTGGCTAAAACAACATTCTGGCAATAAGATCAGAATTTGCCCTATGTGCTTACAGTGTTGTAGGTACCTATTCATTCATTCATTCATTCATTCATATAGAATCATTTATTGGGTTTCTTCTATTTTTCAGTTTCTCTCTAGGTATCAAGAGATCAATGGTACTAATCCTGCCCTCAGAGTGCTAATCATCTGTTCAGAATAATTTTGCTTCTAAGAATCTATGTAAGTACCATCAAACAATCTCAGTCTTCCATATTATTTCTCTTTCTATCATCCTTGACCTTTCTTTTTGAAATGTGAAGACCTTAAAGAGAGTTCATCTTGCAGTGGCAAGGGATAGATATCAGGTGAACTCCAAAACCTAACGGTAAACAAAATGAATGTTTAGGGATGACTTTTGGTTTCTGGTGCCTTGTATTTTATAATTATAGTGACGTTAGGTCATAAAAATCTCTAGATCCCAGACTTCAGAGTCATGTACGCTGCCTAACCCAATTATCAAAGCAATTCTATCATTCCAAAATTAGGGGTGGAAAATCACAAAATATTTATAAGAAGATTCCCCATTTTTAAATGCTTATTTATTTTGAGAGAAAAAGAGAGCACACATGAGCACGAGCAGAGGAGTGGCGGAGAGAGAGAGAGGGAAAGAGAGAAAGAATCCCAAGCAGGCTCCATGCTGTCTGCACAGAGCCCAATGCAGAGCTCAGGCTCATGAACTGTGAGATCATGACCTCAGTCAAAATCAAGAGTCAGATCCTGACTGAGCCACCCAGGTGCCCTGGACCTGGGCATGATTTCTTTATGAAAAAGTACCCTGACAACAGTCTGAACGATAATGGTGCCCAGAGCTGGTCCTAAGGTTAATTGACATTTGTTAACAAATTGCCTCAGTCATCATTCAGAGACCGGACTCCTTTGAGCAGAATTGCATTCAGATGAGCTCAATGTTTGTACTTGTCCATCTGGCAACCCTGCATAGTGCAGTGACTTGTGTCCAAGCCACTTACGTCAGCCATCTCCTGCCATCAGCCCGGACTTGAGCATCTGACTAGAGAAACTTGAGGTCATGTGAACTGTTTTAGGATTGCTTCTAGTGAACAGGAGGGGTGGGTCCTTTGCAGCTTCTTCATATTAAGATAGTTAATATAGTTAGTCAACATGTCTCTCTCCATTTGGAAAAAAACCCTAATGTCTTGAGTTTTTACCCTCTTGATTTGTCTCCTATCTGTGGCAAATCTTGAACTTCATTGTCTATAAATTTGGTTGGGGGCTCACACCACTGGCTGTCATTTTGGTTCCAAGCCAGCAATGGATACGCAGCAGGAGGAGTGAATAATCAGGAAATCTTCTCCCTGTGGAAAGCCGTTTACGTCTTTGTGGGGTTCAGCCTTATCGGAAATGAATTGCTCATCGGTATTTCATTGTCACTGTTTGGGCTAAGTTCTCCATCTCACTTCCACCTAAGCCCCTGGAGCTATTTTGATGCTGCATTAAGGAGCTAAACCAACCAGTGTATCAATATGCTACTCATGCAGAGCCTAGGAGCCGGGACTCTAAAACAAAAATTCGAGCTTTTTTCTTTCTTTTCTTTCCTTCCCTCCTTCCTTCCTTCCTTCCCTCCTTCCTTCCTTCCTTCCTTCCCTCCTTCCTTCCTTCCTTCCTTCTTTCTTTCTTTCTTTCTTTCTTTCTTTCTTTCTTTCTTTCTTTCTTTCTTTCTTTCTTTCTTTCTTTCTTTCTTTCTTTCTTTTCCTCTTTCTGTGGCAATAAGAAAGAAAAATCCTCTTCACTGGCCAGAGTTTTCATACCATGGTCCCACCAAACAGCGTAAGCCAGCAAGTTTGTATAAATCTCATCCGTACTGTGCCTTATCCAGTTATGTTGTTTAACACAAATCCGCCTTACTGGACGGCATAATATCCAGAGAAGTGCAGTTGGTTTCCTTTTACCCCATCAGCCTGAGAGACAAATCACTCATTCCAAATGAGCAAACATCTTTTCCTCCATCAACCTTGTAGTGACCTTGGCATGACTCCTCTCTCTTTGGAAGTAATGATACCCAGGTCCCATTAATCTTCCCAGTGATGTTGTCTGGTAACGGTTACCAAGCCTTGAGTTGCTCCAAGGAAATGAAGCATTATGCAAATTTGCGCTCATTCCACTGAGGGCAACCTTTTCAGAACTTCCCCTCAAAGAATAATGCTTCATTCATGCTTATTCCTGCTTTATGAATGGAGCCT
>NW_027531997.1:684113-684251 GCF_008692635.1 Crocuta crocuta
CTCTTAGGAGTGGTGCCTGCCCTTTCTCGTTTGCTCTGTAGCCTGTATGACCTTCCCTGAGAGAAGGACTCCTTTGCAGTGTAATTATGATGGCAAACCCAGTGCTATAAGTTGATGTCTACATCAGCATAGACACTT
>NW_027531997.1:684268-706149 GCF_008692635.1 Crocuta crocuta
AAAATATAGACGTACCTTTTTTTTTTCCTGGAATATTCTGGGGATACATCTGGCCCCTAGCTCTCTGAAAGGCAAGATCTCATGCAAGCCACAAGAAGCTAAAGCCATTAAAAGAGAGAAGCCCTTTTGCTCACACTTCTCACTTCCAGAATGGTTTATGCTTGTAAACTACTGTAGGATGAGTGGAAACTTTTATTGCTGAGATAGTTTCATATAGTTCTGTTGTGCCAGGGTGAGCAAAATTAATCTGTCCCGAAATACTGGTTTTCAACCTTATATAATTAGTCAAAAACATTATAAAGCCAGGCCCAGCTTTAAGAACAACAGATATTAGATCAGAAGTCGTTATGTGCATTTCAAAAGTCTTCACTTAACTAAGAATTGTAGAAAGTTTCTTAAACTCCAGAGTGCATTTCTGCATTTATTGACAGAATATTAAATGTTTGACAGGAAGACTGATGGATAGAAAGATTAAGAGTGCAAGGGAAGGGGGGCCTGGGTGGCTCAATTGGTTGAGCGTCTGACTCTTGATTTCGGCTCAGGTCATGATCCCAGGGTCATGGGATTGAGCCCCGTGTCAGGCTCTGCACTGAGCATGGAGCCTGCTTGAGATTCTCTTTCTCTCTCTCTCTCTCTCTCTCTCCCTCTGCCCCTCTCCCCCACTCATGTTCTCTCTCTCTCTGAAATAAAATAATATTTAAAAAGGAAAATACAAGGGTTAGGAACCACTAATAGCTGAAGGACAGAAAATGTAACACATATGAGCTATAATAAAGTCAACAGAAAATTACACTCAATTTAAAAATACTGATTTATATAGAACTTTTGAGAAACTCGACTCTTATGTTACAGAGAACCCATGTCCCGGTGAAATCCTTCGGCACTGCCAGGCTCTGATGACAGATGACAAGCTGGAATAAAGATTAAACATCTTTAGGAATTACACAGACCAATCCAGTCTGTGTAATTTCTAACCAGTGTGTATTATACTGGTTAGAAAAGTGGACATTAAAGGCATACTTGGTTTTTAAACCCGGATTTCTACTTACTGGCTATCTAAACTTGGACAAATTACTTCACCCCTAAGTTTCTTTATTTGTAATGGGAGGAGAGAGTAATAATGATAATAATAATTACTTGTGGCAGCTGTGATAATGAAATGATCTAATCCTGGGGCGCCTGGGTGGCTCAGTTGGTTGAGTGTCTATTGATTTCATCTCGCATCACAATCCCAAGGTCATGGGATCAAACCTTGCATCGGGCTCCATGCTGAATGGGGAGACTGCTTAACATTCTCTCTCTGCCCTTCTCCCCCCCCCAAAATAAAAATAAATAAAAATAAAATATCTAATCCATTTGAAGTACTCAGTCTAGCCCATAGTAACTACTTAGTAAGTATTAGATATTATTTTTATTACCATCTTCAACATCATCACTTTTGGATACCTGGCCTTACCTTCATGGTACTTTCTAAGGCAATAATTTTAAAACGTTAGCCTACCTCAGAATCACCTGGAGGCTTTGCTAAGCAACAGCTTGCTGCGTCCCAATCACAGGGGATTTGATTTGGACGGTGTGTAGTGGAGCCTGAGAATTTACATTTCTCTAAATTTCCAGGTATAGCGGATGCTGCTGGTCCAGGGACCACACTTTGAGAACCACTGTTCTAAGGTATTCAGGGCAAGTTTCAATGTACCTCTTTGATAAGTGGGATAAATCAATATAAGTGTGCCTTGAATAATCAGAACTCACGGCCTATAATCTGAAAGTATCTGTATTTTGCCTCCTCCTGTTGCTTTAATATTTATTCAGTAGTGAAAGATCTTCCCTTTCTCATGGATGAAAACCTTAGCAGATGTAGACTTTCAAAACATTCTCCATGGGGCAATTTGTCAAATATTAAAGTTTCTGAGCCAATGCTTTAACACTGATAAGAGAACTGCCTCTACAGAAAAATTTTAAGTGGGCGCCATCATTCATTCTGGCTAAAGGCACAAGTAACAGAAGTTTTAGATGTTCTATGGAGGAAAAAAAGCTGAAGAAACTTTTCAGTCATAAAGTAGTGGAGGGGACGCCTGGGTGCCTCAGTCGGTTAAGTATCTGACTCTTGATTTCGGCTCAGGTCATGAAACTCACAATTTGTGAGTTTGAGCCCTGCACCAGGCTCTATACTGACAGTACGGAGCCTGCTTGAGATTTTCCCACTTTCCCTCTCTTTCTGCCTCTCTCTCTCTCTTTCGAAATAAATAAACTTAAGAAAAATTAAAATAAAGTGTAGACTTGGTGGCTTGTTTTCTCTTCCTTCTGCCTTACAGAGAGGAGGGAAATATCTCTGTAGAAGCTGAATGATGCAAGGGATGGCTTCAGAAACATTCTCTACACAAAGACAGTGACACAAATAATTTGAAACTGAAGTACGTCTGCCTGGTGGCCAAGAGCAACTTCAAGGCCTTTTATGGTCAAACCAATCTGAAATGTTAGAATGATGGACCCACCCTAGTCAGTGTTTCATTGTATGATAATAATCTAGGGCAATTAGAAAAGAAATTTCTATCTCAAGGCTAGAGATGAAAGCAGACTTAGATAAAGCTGTGATTGATAATGCGTAAGAGACAGAGGGGAAAGTACCTGATGTGACTAGACTTAGCTGAAATGCATCTGAGGATCAGGCTAAAAACAAGCCTCTCCCTTCAAAGTATCTGCCTCATTTTAGGGAACCGAATAAACATAAAATAGGAAAAATGACAGTTCAAGCACTGAAACTGGAACTTTACATACACATACGTAAAACAAAATAATTTAGAAATAAGAAGCTTCAGGGCACCTGGGTGGCTCAGTCGATTGTCTGACTTTAGCTCAGGTCATGATCTCGCAGTTTGTGGGTTCAAGCCCCGCATTTGGCTCTGTGCTGTCAGCATGGAGCCTGCTTCAGATCCTCGGTCTCCCTCTATCTCTGCTGCTCACGCACTCTCTCTCTCAAAAATAAACATTAAAAAAAAAAAAAGAAAGAAGCTTTACATATTTTCATGCAGAATCATGAGAAATAAGATGCAGGGGAAAGAACTAGGAAACGTAGTTTTATTGTCCTTGCTCACCAAACAAACTTTGAACTACTTTTCGTTTCTCTGCAAGTCTATATTTTGGGTTAGATTATATTTATAACACCTCAACAATGTTTAGCCCCTACTGTGTGCTAAGCACATTTCTATGTGCTTTAACAATAGTATCTTATTTATATATATATGTTTTTTAAGTTTATTTATTTACTTTATTTATTTTGAGAGACAGTGTGGATGGGGACAGGGGCGAGAGAGAGAGAGAGAGAGGGAATCTCAAGCAGGCTTCTCACTGTCAGCATGGAGTGCAATGCAGAGCTTGAACTCATGAACTATGAGATCATGACCTGAGTCAAAATCAAGAGTTGGACGTCCAACCAACTGACCCACCCAGGTGTTGCACCAAGAATATCTTATTGAATAATAGAAGCAAGTATGTATTAATCAGGGTAATATGAACTACCATAATAAATAATCCCATAGTCTTCCTGGCATGAGATAATTTTTTTTTTCCCATTCATGTCTCAATCTATTCAGATACCAGTGGGTTGCTTTCCATAGAATTCTCCAAGCAGTGTCTCAGGGACATAAGCTCTACATATTTAGGAATTACCCATTATTTAAGGCTTCCTCAGAATTCTGTGCTAGCTCCTCTGCATTCCACTAGCCAACAAGCCAAAAGGGAGAGCATGAAGGATCCCATGGGATGTTTCATGGCCAGGCCTGGCTATGGTATATATATCATTTCTGTCCATATTGCATTGCCAGCACCCAGTCAAGTGCCACAGCCCAATTTCAAGGGAGCCGAGGAAATTGTTTTCTGTATAGTCCCACAAAGAAATAGGATTAGTTAGCATCTAGGTAGACCCTGGCACAATATGAGATAAATGCTGTACACATAAGGTAATTGAAGCTTAATGGACTTCAGGGAGCTAGGAGTAGCTATTGGATCCAAGAATCGAACCCAAGTTATGGTTCAGAAAAGCATGTGTTTTCTGACACTACCTTATACATCAGCAACTAAAACATATTCTTATGATGTTCTAGGTCTTCCCCGAAGTATATATAAGAAGAGGGGGCAGGTATGGGATATGATACTGAAAATAGGAAACAACTAGTGATTTGGGGTTTATAGAAGTTTCTGTTGGTAACCACCTTGAATTGAGTAAAGAAAAGTCTAAGTTGGTGAAGGTGTGGGGAGGTTAGATTCAGGGAAGCCTGTCCTCAATATTTATTGCTGCCTTAATCTACCCAGAAAATGGGAAACTGTCTGCACTAACAATTAGAGGATGTGTCTTTGCCTGGTTTGTTATACTTGCTGTCTTCCGTCTGACAATTGTTTGGCAGTATCTTTTTTTTTATGGCTTTTCATTCTTCCTCTTTGTTACTGCACTGCCACCGACTGGAGGGCTATACACAAGTACTTTAGCAAATGCCAAGCATCTCTGCTGGATGCAAATCAGAGTTGCCGAAGGCAGCCGGAGTACCACAGCCAGATCTATGGCTTAATGTCTACTACTCTGTACCGTGCTATATGTTGTTTCCAAAAGTCAGGCATCTGTTACCAGCAGTCTTTGATTTGAGCAAGTTTCACAGAGATGGTGAGTTTAGGAATTACCAGGCTCTGAGAGCCACATGATCAAATTTATACCTTAGCCAAAGCAGGAAGGAGGGAGCTTTTGGTGGGTGGCTTTCTGTTCCGTGTCCGTCATTCCTTTCCAGCCCTGTTGCCGTCTACCCAAACCCCATCGTTTAAGTTTCTACTGCTGCTATTCCTCTCAAGATGTCTTCCAGGTAGTTAATAACACTTTAGTGTAAATTAGTGTTTCTATATCTCCTGGAGGCATTTGTGTTTTAAAAGTTGGTCAGTTTTGTTTCTTATAGGTCTATGGGTCAGCAATTCTGAAACTATGTGTATGTAGGGAAAAACAAATAAGGAAATATATTTTCAATAATGAAATCCAGATTTCTCACTGTTGGTAAAAGAAGTTACAAATAAGCAAAGGGGGAACACAAGAANTTTTATAACTCTAAATGTATAATGTATATTTAGAGTTATAAATATATATATTTATACAGAGCACACAGGTCATGGTTTCTAAATGCCATTCTCCAAAAAAAGGAACTAGGAATCCTTGGAGAAATGGTTGATTCTAGAGCTAGAGAAGTGAAAATACAAGATGATTCTNAACACAAAAGAGTTTCTATTGGCCAAAGTTGAACAATTTGAGCAAAAATATAAATGACAATAGCATTATACCCAAAACAATCAAATAATATCCATGCATCCATCATGATATAAATAAATGGTAGGTCTGATCCTGATTGTGGTGGTGGTTATGCAAGTCTCTATGTGTGATAAAAGTGTATAGACCTACACACACACACGTGCGCGCGCACACACACACACACACACGAGACAGAGCACATATAAAAACTAGTAAAATGAAATAAGTCTCATAGTTTAGTTAATAGTACATTTTTTACCAACATTTATTTCCTTGTTTTGGTAANAATAAATAAATAAATAAATAAATAAATAAGGGAGAAAGGACAAATCTTCCTTACAGAATAATTCCAACTAACAAATGTACAAAGAATGAAGGAAGAAGTCACCATTAGAATACTATAGTAATAATCGCTATAGGCAAAAGCTACCGGTGAGTGCTAAAATTAGTTGGCAAAAGTTTAAGGAGAAACAGAATATTCATATAGTCTCAAACTATCTTCTCCAAAATAAATATTGATTACAAAGAAAAACAATCATAAATTTATAGTGGAGACACCTGGCAGACACCATCTTAACCGAGTGATCAAAGTTAACATTATGTAGCTCCTGATAACGATGCACTGAGAAGGGTACAGTACCTCGACAATATTCTTTTCGAAAATTCATGAACTCTATCTAGTCATCAGAAAACATCAGATAAACCTACCTGTATTGAGGGGTTTCCTGATGAGCTAAATACCTGACCAGTACTCTTCATAATGTTATAGTCATTAGGAAAAAACAACCAAAACAGAAGTAACTCTCACAGATTGTTGGGGGCTAAGGAGACTAAGTGCAATGTGGGATCCTGGCTTAGATCCTGGGACAGAAAAAGGACATTAGTGGGAAAAGTGGTAAAATTTCAGTGGAGTCTGTAGTTTAATTGATAGTATCATACCAATGTTAATTTTTTTTTTAATTTGGTAAGCGTGCCATGGATATGCAAGATGGAAGCAAGGTGAAGGGTGTATGGAAATTCCTCATACTATGTAAGCTCTACCCTATGCTGGAAATGGTTTTCATCCATTCCTTTGACAATCCTTTCTTCAAGAATCATATGATGTCTTTGGGGCGCCTGGGTGGTTCAGTTGGTTAAGCATCCGACTTCAGCTCAGGTCACAATCTTGTGGTTTGTGGGTTCAAGCCCCACGTTGGGCTGTGTGCCAACAGCTGAGAGCCTGGAGCCTGCTTCGGATTCAGTGTCTCCCTCTCTCTCTCTCTGCCCCTCCTCTCCTTGCACGTCTCTCTCCCTCAAAAATAAACAAACATTAAAAAAATTAAAACACAAAAGAGTCATAGGCTNAGAATAATTGTTTTCTCCAGATGAATATAGGGGAAGGGAAGGGAAGGAAAAATAGTATAAAAACAGGGAGGCAAATCGTAAGAGACTCTTAAATACAGAGAACAAACTGAGGGTTGCTGGAGGGGAGGTGGGCGGATGGGCTAAATGGCTGATGGGTGTTAAGGAGGGCACTTGCTCGGACAAGCACTGCATGTCATCTGTAAGTGATGAGTCCCTGAATTCTAGTCCTGAAACTATTATTTCACTATATGTTAACTAACTTGGATTTAAATACATTTAAAAAATAAAAGTAAGGGGCGCCTGGGTGGGTCAGTCAGTTAAGTGCCTGACTCTTGGTTTCAGCTCAGGTCACGATCTCCTGGTTCGTGAGTTCGAGGCCCACAGTGGGCTCTGCACTGAGAGCATGGAGCTTGCTTGGGATTCATTCTCTCCCTTTCTCTGCCACTCCCCTGCTCATGCTCGCTCTCTCGCTCTCTCTCTCTCTGTCTCGCTTTCTCAAATTAAATAAATTTAAAAAAGAACTTAAAAAATAAAGTTAAAATTAAAAAAAAAGAAATTCAGCTATACAAAATAAGGCCCTGAGAGGAAAGATTGGTTCTTTCAAACTCTAATNAAAGAAGAAAAATATTGTTATTATTGAAATGTAAAGTGATTAGAATAAATTAAAACAGAGCATATCTTTAAAAAAGTAACTGTTTTCTCTATTGCAAAGAGAATGCATATTAAATAGCAAAATGACGTAAAGCACAACTAACATTTTAAGAAATATTTATAATCTCAGCCCCCAGGGATTACCATGAATAGTCTTTTCTATATGATGTATACACATGCATATACATTCATGTACACACATATATACTCATACTACCATTATAGCCAGCATAGTACTTGTCATATAGTAGGTGCTCGATAAATATTTGATGAGTTTAAAAATGGGACAATATATACTTTTTAAAACAATTTTTCAATGGGAGAGCGTGAGCAGGGGAGGGGCAGAGAGGGAAAGGGGCAGGGGATCCAAAGCAGGCTCTGTGCTGACAGCGGCAAGCCCGATGAGGGGCTCTAACTCACAAACTGTGAGATCATGACGTGAACCAAAGTCCAACATTCAACCGACTGAGCCACCCAGGCGCCCTGAAATACTTTTAAAAACCTACTTTACATCATAGGTCACCGCGTAGTAGGGCCTTTGGTATCCTAAAGACCTAAGTTTAAGCCTTGGTTCTTTCTCTCCCTCCGTCTCTCCCTTCCGTCTGTCCGTCCTTCCTTCCCTTTTTCCTTCTTCTTCAAATATTTATTGACTGTTTCTCCTGTACCAGGTACGATGCTAAGCGCTGGTGATACAGTCACAAGGAAGAAAAGATATGGTCTCCGTCCTCCCTTATGATCTATGGATATTAATGATATAAGCACCCACATAAAATGTAAAATTGTAGTGGTCCTTAAGTTCCATGAAGGAAAGACTCACAGTGAATAGAAGACCTATAATAAAGGGGTTGGAGGTAACTTTCTTGAGGCAGTGATATGAACCAGGAATTGAAATTAATCAGGTGGAAATTAATCAGAGAAGACAGAAGAAATGAGCATGTGTGAAGGTCCTGGCATGGGATTGGGGGCAGTGAAATCATTAAACTATGGTGGCTGGAATAGAGAGTAATGAAGAGAGTGGTAGAGATAGGTAGGGACCAGAATATTGTTTGTCATGATGAGGATATTTTATTTTTTAGTTTTTAGTTTACTAAAGAATGTTTTATTTTTTATTTATTTTTATAACATCTTTAAAGGTTTTATTTCCTTCTGAGAGAGAAAGAGAGAGAGAGAGAGACAGCACAAGCAGGGCAGGGGCAGAGAGAGAGGGAGATACAGAATCCAAAGCAGGCTCCATGCTCCGAGCTAGCTCTCAGCACAGAGCTCGACGCGGGGTTCGAACCCACAAACCGTGAGATCATGACCTAAGCCAAAGTCGGACGCTTAACTGAGCCACCCAGGTGCCCCCAAAGAATGTTTTAGTTTTCCAAGCCGCCAAATAATTTCTTGGTGGTGGAATCATATCATCAAATTTACATTTTTGAAAGGTTACCCTGTCTGGATAATAGAAAAATATTAGAAATAGGCAGAATATAGACTCTGGGGTTACACTGCCTGAGCTCACACGCCAGCTCTACTACTTCCTAGTTGTGCATAGTTGAGCAAGCCCCTAAAGCTCTCTGTGCCTCAGTGGCCTCCTATGTAAAATGAGGATGATATGAGGAATAAATGAGTGCAGATTTGCAAAGCATTTAGGAGAGTACATATCTCATGGCAAGTGCCATTTAACTGTTGTTGAATAAGCCCAGAGCTGCAGTGAGTGTAAGAATTCAGTTTGGAGGCCATTACTAGGAGAGATGTAGAGAAATTTGATGAGGCACTGGGCATGATAAGATAAGAGAGAGATTATTGAAAAGGGTGACTTCTAGATTTTTAGCTCATATGACTGGATAAATGGTGGTGTCATTGACCAAGACAGGAAGTAATGAAGGAGCACTACTCTAGCTCTGTACTGTTGTACATCTTAAGTTTTGTCTTTCTCCTCTGCAAAATGTAAATAAAATACAAAAGACAGTCTTTCAGAGCTCTTAGTAATTCTATATACATAATTCTATCAGAAGAAACTGATGACTAGGGCCATCTGGGCAGCTCAGTCGGTTGAGTGTCCAACTCTTGATTTTGGCTCAGGCCATGAACCCAAGTTCATGGAGCCTGACATGGGCTCAGTGCTCACACTGAGCATGAATACTGCTTAAGATTCTCTCTCTCCCTCTCCCTCAGCCCCTCTCCCCGACTCGTGCTCTCTCTCTCTGTCTCTCAAAAATAAAAAACCATAACTTTTTTTAAAAAGAAGAAATTGATGACTGTTCCATCCCTTCCAATCCTTACATCTTTCATTTACTTTTCTTGCCTAACTGTAATGACTCTAGTAATACACTGAATAAAAGTAGGGATAGCAGGTATCTCTCTCTCTTGTTCATGGTATTAGAAACTATGCTTGTAAACTTTTACCATTAATTACGCCATTTATTGTAAGTTTTTGGATGATACTTTATCTATATATAAGAAAATGTTTCTGTTCCTCATCACGAGAAAAAAAAAAGAAATATTTTTTGTAACTTTGTATGGTGCTGGATGGTAGCTAGTTTTATTGTAGTGATTATATCACAATGTATACATTATATCAAATTGTTATTTTGTACACTTGAAACTAACATAGCCTTATATACCAATTATACCTCAATTAAAAAAAGGAAAGAAAATATTTCTGCATAAAGGACTTAAACTAAACTCTTTAATTATGAATGGTTTTCAAATGCAATTTTTCAGCATTCATTGGCATTATTCTATAAAATTTCTCTNTTAGGAATCCTCTTTAGAAGTGTTTGAGTCTGGTGCTTTTTATGCAAAAGGGTTTTTAATTAATGATTTGATGCTTTCAATGATTTTGGATCTATTTGAGTTTTCTGTTTCTTCTTGAATGAGTTTTGATACAGGAAATTGTTCAGTTTATTTAAGTATTCAAATGTATTGACATAAAGTTTTACAAAGAATTGTCTTGGGAGATTAATATTATTTCCTAATGTTATTTATTTATCCCTTCTCTTTTGTTCAATCTTTTTTTTTAATATTTATTTCTGAGAGACAGTGAGCGAGAGCAGGGTAGGGACAGAGAGAGAGGGGAACAGAGAAGGCAGGTTATTTTTCCCTTCAACTTTACCTGGCTTTTCTAATTTCTTAAACTGGATGCGTTGTTCACAAATATTCAACATTTGTTCACATCTAAACTGAGCTAAGTTTATATCTAAATACCTCTTTAACCATATTTCACAAGTTTTTATATGTAATGTAGTATTTTAATTTTTATTCCTTTATAGTTATTTTCTCATTTCCATGTGAAGATTTTTTGGAACTCTAAATTATTCAGAAATATGTTTTAGATTTTTAACTGGAGAGAATTTTTGAAATTTATTTTTCAATATATTGATTTCTAGATTAATTGCATATGATGAAAACCATGGTCTGTTTAACATTGATTCTCCATCAATTGAGCCATACTTTTCTGCCAAGTACCTTGTCAAGTTTTGTGATGTTCAGTGTGTGCTTATAAAAAAAAAAAATGGGTACTCAACAAATAAAGAAGGTACATTTTATATAAGTACACATTGAATATACATGAAATATATATGTGTGTAGGTAATGCACGTTTTTTTACATGTACACATTAAATATTTGTGAGAAATGGCATGTACTTCAGGAGTTACATACGGATTAGGTAGATATAGAAAGAGAAAATCTCCGTACATTAGAGTCAAATTGGAAATGAGCTGTTTAAATCTGTTTTCTTAATTCTTGGTCTCCTTAATCTTCTGCATACAAAGAGAGATGCAGTAAAATCTCCCACTGTGGTGATGGATTTTTTTCTATATTATTTCGTCCATTCTGTTCTGCATATTTTGAGGCTATGTCATTAGATACACACAGGTTTAGAATTGGGATCTCTTCCTGGTGCAATGTCTCTTTTCCCTCCTCTCCCACCCTCTGGTTCAATGTCTCTTTGGTCACTTGACTCTCTTTCTTCATAATAGTGGGTGTTTTTTTTTTTTTTAACTTAAACTAATTTATCTAATACACTCATATTTGCTTTTTGAAGATATTTTCTTAATGTAACTTTTTCTATCCTTTTAACTTTTCTGCACGCATATTTTAGTTATGTCTCTTGTCAAAACCATATAGCCAGATTGCATATTGTCATCCAATTTACAAACTCTTTTAACTGTAAAGTTTGGCCGGTTTACATTTATTGTGATTGCTGTTGTGTTTACATATACTTCTTTCAGTTTTTTGTGCTATTTACCCTGATTTTTCTGTTTCTGCTTTCTTCTATTCTGCTTTTGTTTTCTGATTCATTGAGGTCATTGTTTTAGTTGTCCATGATATTTTTTTCTAATTTTGAAATTATACATTCTATTTCTAATCTTCTTTTGCTTATTCTTAAAGTCATAACATACATTCTTAACTATATAAATTCTAAAATTAAACAGTATCTTTAACATCTTCCTGAAAATTTTGAGGACTTCAGACCTCTTTAAATTTAATTATACCTGTCCCTTCTTAATTTTATTTTTGCCGAGAATTTTACTTCAATCATTTTACCTTANGAGCACATGAGCAGGGAAAGGGTAGAGAGAGAGAATTGTAAGCAGACTCCTTGTTGTCAGCACAGAGCCCGACGTGGGGCTCGATCTTACAAACCATGAGATCATGATCCGAGTCAAGATCAAGAGTCAGATGCTTAACTGATTGACCCACCCAGGCGCCCCTAGTCACTATTTCTTATGTTGAATCTACCATTTTGCCTTTTTTTTTTTTCCTTTGGTTTTCCGTCCTTCCCTATATTACTCTCCTGAATATTTCATTCCAACATCTTGGAATTGCTATAAAGAAAAGAAAAGGTATAAANTTCTCTTACATCTTGGTTTTTGCCTCTAGATTCAGTTTCCTTCTTTCTGTAATACATCTCTGAAAATCTCCTTGAGTTGGAATCCATTGATGACAAATTCTCCCCATTTTGATTTTCTGAAAATGTGCCTTTTTTGCTTCACTCTGGAATGATGCTTTCTCTATTGATAGTTATTTCCCCCCATCCCTGTGGAGTTATTGTCCAGCTGTTAACTGCCTTCTGCTAGTGCAAATGAGAATTCTACTTTTGTTCTACCAAAGATAGTCTACTTTTTCTCTTTGTATACTTTAAAAATCTCTGTGGTATTATACACTAAATGTGCTTATGTGTGGCTGTCTTATATTTACCTTGCTTGGAAATTTTTATCTTCCTGAATGCAAAGATCCATGCCTTTTGTCCATTCTGGAAAATTCTCAACCATCATCTCTGTATATTATGCCCCTCCCCCACAACACACTCCTTTCTTTACCTTTTTTCTGCACTTCAATTATGTGTAAATTTGTCTGTAATTTTTTAGTATTTATTTATTTTTGAGAAAGAGAGAGTGTGTGTGTGTGTGTGTGTGTGTGCGCGCACGCACGTGCGTGCGCGCAAGTGGGGGAAGGGCAGAGAGAGAGGGAGACACAGGCTCCGAGCTGTCAGCACAGAGCCCAACGCGAGGCTCAAACCCACAAACTGTGAGGTCCTGACCTGAGTCCGAGTCGGATACTTAACCGACTGAGCCACCCAGGTGCCCCTCAATTATGTGTATATTGGGCCTCACAGTCTTTCCTCCATGTCTCTTGACCTTTGTGTTTCTTTCTTTGTGTTTCTTTGCTCACCCTTCTGCTTCCTTTGTCAGCTGACACCAGTGTGCTCTTTCATCACTGCATTGCATTTTATTTTTAATGATTATATTCCTAATTTCTCAAAGTTGCATTTGATTCTTATTCAAATTTGTTAGTCTCTTTTGAGTCTCTTATTCTCACTCGTATTTTTTTGTTTTCTCTTTTTGTTCTTTAACCCTTAAGATACTTATTTCACATTCTGTATTTTTTCATTTCAGTGTCTGAAGTACTTGAGGGCCTAATGGTGCTTCTGTTGCTTGCTTCCATTTCTTATTATTTTCATGACATCCTGCTTCTTTTGTATGTTTAAGTTGTGTTTATGGTTTATTGCTTGTTGTATCTTTATAGTGGGCATACTCTGTGGGGTGGGTGAAGTGTCCTGTGCTGTTGATTTGTGTTTCCTTTTGCCCATCAGTCTCTAGCGCTACAAACCTCAGAACACTTGGTGTCAATTTCCTGGTCTGTGGTTTCTTAGCTCTGAAATTCTCAGTGCTAGGAATCCTCGGGGGAGAGTTTCCTGTGTTTTTGTTTTTCCTGAATCAGAACCCAACTTAAGATGGACCCACGTGTTTATGGCGTCCCTTTGCCAGCAAGTGGATTGTTTTCTAAACTATTCTTTTACTATAGAAATAGCTCTTGAAGGATCCCAGCTTGCGCCTGGGTGGCTCAGTCAGTTGAGTGTACAACTTGGGCTCAGGTCATGATCTTATGGCTCGTGAGTTTGAGCCCCGTGTCGGGCTCTGTGCTGACAGCTCAGCGCCTGGAGCCTGCTGCAGATTCTGTGTCTCCCTCTCTCTCTCTGTTCCTCCTTTACTCGCACTCTGTCTCTGTCTCTTTCTCTAAAATAAATACACATTTGGGGCGCCTGGGTGGCTTAGTCGGTTAAGCGTCCGACTTTCTCTTAGGTCATGATCTCGCGGTTCGTGGGTTCGAGCCACGCGTCGGGCTCTGTGCTGACTGCCAGCTCAGAGCCTGGAGCCTGTTTCAGTCTGTGACTCCCTCTCTCTCTGACCCTCCCCTGTTCACGCTGTCTCTCTCTCTCCTAGAAATAAATAAAACATTTTAAAAATAAATAAATAAAATAAGATAAATACACATTTAGAAAATTTTAAGAAGGACCTCTTTCCTAAGAGCATGGGCTCTTATACTTTCAGCATCTGGTCTTTTATTGTACATCATGTCCGCCAAATCATCGTGATTTTCCTTAATATCTCACTCACCAAAAACACATTCTGACCCTATGCACGTAACTATTTTCAGCCTCTACTACCTTTATAAGTCATGATTTCCCAAAGTTGATTCACTGTTGTGTGATAATGATAATAACTCATTGATTTGGCAATACTGGGGCAGAGTCTGTCCTTGATCTGCTGAAAACAAGCCCTTTCCTATCTGTGTTCATTTTAGTGAGGTCAGGGTTTGTTTTGTTTTTCAAACTCCGAGTTTTATAAAACTCTAATATCTGATTTCAAAAAAGTCAAGTAAAGGTCCAGCAGTATTTTAAAATTCAGAGAACCTTTGTATGAGGCCATTATTTTTCATCCTGATCTGAGTATAATCAGGCTCTTAATCAAAAGGCTTGGCGGTTTTAAATGTCTATACTCCATCTGCTCATAATATGGGCCGTAAAATAGACTTTTGATGCTTGTTACTGTAGGTTGCCTTGTGCTCCAGTAAATAAGAGCTTAATGAAATATGTAACCAAATTTTTGAATCCAATCCAAACTGTTAATAATTTGCCAGACTAGCATTTATGCCCATTAAGGAAAATAGAAGATTCAATTTGCACTTGAACTCGGAAATAAACATTACAAAACCACGCTCCAATTTCCTGCTATTTTCTTTTAACCGTTCTGCAGTTGACATATGGGATCAGATGGCCTTCTCGGTGAGGTGAAAAACTGGGTTCAGTAATAGACCCTGGATGGAAAAATCCATCACTGTCCCCTACCCCCTTCCCTTCTCTGAAGTTCAGGGATCTTCTGCTTTGGGTTTGTGCATTAAGTCCATGGGGTGATGAATTAAGAAGACACCCTTTCTCAAGTTGATAATGATCAGGCATTTTGACAATCTGTTGAAACTCTTGAAGGCAGTAAAAGTGAATACAGTGATGTGAGCACAGAAGATGGTTCTCTTCTTTGTATCCCCTCACTGTGCACTGCTTCTAAGACTGAACGTGGACACACATCAATGGCACGCAAAACAGTCTACTTGTGAACAACGTGGGCCACAACGTTAAGTGATGGAATCACAGCTCTATCACTTCCCAGGTCTGCTATCTGTGGCAAGTTTTGGAGCCTCTTTCAAGGCCATGCTTTCATAATCTGTAAACTAGAAAAATAGTAGTATCTCCATCATGGGATTGGTTTGAGGATTAAATAAAATAACCCGTGTAAAATACTTACCACAATGTTCGACATATCGTATGTGATTGATAAANCTTTCATTTATAAATTCCCCCCTACCCCGTGGTAGGGAGGGGCAAAGGTACCCATCTCACAGAGCGGCATAGTGGAAGCACTGTTGAATGTCGAAAGTGGATATTCTTGACAGTATGTGACCATGCACCAAGGTCCTCTAAAATCACATGTAAAATAAGAATATACAGGTANGACCTGAGCCGAAGTCGGCTGCCTAACCGACTGAGCCACCCAGGTGCACCAAACCTGACCGCTATTTAAAACAATGTAATGGGTTCCCCTTCCTCTTAGAATAGCAGTGACACCGACTCATGAGATTCATAAGGCAACCTGTCTTCTGTCTACTTCTTCAGCCTCATATCATTCTGGTCTTTCTTTTCTCTGCTCCAGCCCCCACTATTATTTTACTCAATGTGCCATATTTTGTAACCTATGTATGCGTTGCTGCTGCTTCTTTAACCACTCTGCCCTTGTTCTTGGCCAAGCTATTACTGATGCTTTTCTTTAATGTTTATTTATTTTTCAGAGAGAGGTGGAGTGTGCAGGTGGAGGAGGGGCAGAGAGAGTTGGGGACAGAACATCCAAAGCACACTTCGCGCTGACAGCAACGAGCTATGAGCAACATGGGGCTCAAACTTACGGATCGACCATGACCCGAGTCAAAGTCAGATGCTCAACTGACGGAGCCACCCACGTGCGCCTATTACTGATGCTTTAAGCTCAGCTTCATTGACTTCTTCAGGGAAAGCTTTCCTGATCGCCTAGAGGAGGGCCTCCCATTCATAGGTATGCTGCCATAGCATAATGTTCACCTCTGTCTTTTGTAACATATATCAACACTGGTTATGAACTGAATTGTTCCCTCCCAGAATTCCCTGTGTTGAAGCTCTAACCTGCAGTGTGACTGTGTTTGGGGATAAGGCCTTTAAGAAGGTAATTAAGGTTAATTAAGGTCAGAAAGGTGAGGCCCTACTCTGATAGGATTAGTGTCCTTATAGGAAGAGACACTAGAGGTCAATCTCTCTCTCTCTCTCTCTCTCTCTCTCTCCCCCCCCCCTCCCCCCACTCTCTCTCTCACTCTCTCTCTCCACATGCACAGAAAAAAAGGCCATGTGAGGACACAGCAAGAAGGCAACTGAGTAGAAGCCAAGGAGTGAGCTCTCACCAGAAACCAGCCCTGCCTGAGTCTGGATCTTGACCTTCGAGTCTCTAGAACGGTGAGAACATAAATAAGTTTGTGTTGTTTAAGCCATGCAATCCATGATACTTTGTTATGGTGGCCCAAGTTAACTAATACAGAACTATAGTATTCTAATTGCTTAATTAATGTCTGTTTTCCCTCATTGCTTTTTTACTACCTTATGAGCTCAGGATAGCGTCTGCTTCATGTATTATTTTATACCTCCAGGGTCTCTCAGAGCACTCGGTGCATAGTAGGTTTTCAAGGAGAATCCATTCATTTGCACATTTGTCAAATACATATTAAGAGCAAAGNATAAATAAAAATAAAAACCAGAAATTCAGTTCTGGCTCACAGCCTTTTATTCTTCTCTTCTGACAAAGCCCAAACAATGGAGACAAACAAAAAGACATTTTTGTTATTCCTTTACATGATGATCATGTAGATTCCCAAAGGGTAAATACTGTGGAAATATTTACATGCCTAAATTGCCAATAATCTTGAAAAAGCTTTTAATATGGGTGAATGATATTTCCTCATAGACATCTTCAATAGGCCAGGATTTAGATTTAAATTTTGATAGTTTGGCTGGAGAATCAGCTTCTTCTTATTTGATGTCTTCTCATCTATCACTCCTAATTTACGCAAATAATATAATGTCTTTCTTTGAAACCGTGTACAGATACTTGGTAATGATGCTCTTTCCCACCTCCTCCCTTTTCATACTAGCTCTTGTCATCATCAAGAAGAAAGTAAGGGGCACCTGGATAGCAGTCAGTTAAGCATCCAACTCTTGATCTCGGGTCAGGTCATGATCTCACGGTTTGTGTGCTTGAGCCCCACATCGGGCTCTACGCTGACAGCACAGAGCCTGCTTGGAATTCTCTCTCTCTCTCTCTCTCTCTCTCTCAAAATCAATAAATAAACATTTTTTTAAACTCTAAAAAGAGAAGAAAATAAATAACCTATTAAGAGGAATGAGATCTTCAATGGCTTCCCCATTCCGGTTAGTAATGAGGAAATGCTTTCTGTAGCAGAGAATAAAATGCAACCTCGTATTTGTGACTACCTACTACGTTCTCCATGATTTAGTGATGCATTTAATGAACAATTTCACTACGGTGTCTTCCAGAACTCCCTATGTATCTTTTTAAGATTTAAAAACAAATCTACTTTGGATAATATCAGCATGTTCAAATCTTCTCATACTGCTCATCAGGAAAGACGGAATGTATGCACCGTCACTTTTCCTTCATGATTTAGTACCCTTTTTCTGTCTTCTGTGTAATGCATATTTGGAAGATGAGGAGCATTCCAAAGGCCAAGTGTCTCCTCAAAGTAGCTAGATGTCTCTTAATCCAATGATAGATTTTGTTGTCAGAAACTTTGCCGGCAGAGGTAACAATATTTAAGAGACCTAAGATACAGCATTCTAGTTACATATTACCATGATGGTGCTGCTTCCTATCTCTTGGAGCTCACTGATCTATCCCAGAGACTCCTGTCTCTCTTCAATAATATGCCAATCAATCCCTACTGAGATACAACCACTCCTCTTGTCACTCTGGGCTCAGGTACATAGTCCTGTGTTCTGCTGGGTTCAGATCATGAACTTCCTCCTTCCTCTTAGGTTATTATCACCTCTAACTCTTTACTGGAGAGACTGGAATTTATCCCAGTCCTTCTGATCCTAGGGCCATTTTTTTTCCCAATGAAATTTGGCCTTTGAAAATTTGTTAATAAAAGCATCATGGTATATGGCTAGAATCTATAAGCTTGGAGAACACTGTCGGACATCGTATTTCCTTAGAAGAATATTCCATTAGAAATATTCCGTTTCATTGTTTACATGATCTAGTCTAGGAAGCTACAGGATCAAAATGGGAGATCACAGGTATTTCATATTCCTGTCATTGTTTTAATCTACAGAAAAAGAGAAACATAAAATCCAAAACGTTCCTAGGTTTCTTTTTTTAAAAGATTTTTAATGTTTATTTGTTTTTGAGAGAGAGAGAGAGAGACTGAACACAAGAGGGGGAGGGTGGAGAAAGAGGCAGACACAGAATCAGAAGGAGGCTTCAGGCTCCCAGCTGTCAGCACAGAGCCCGACGCGAGGCTCGAACCCACGAGCTGTGAGATCATGACCTGAGCCGAAGTCTGATGCTCAACCAACTGAGCCCCCCCAGGCACCCCATTAAATGGGGGATTCTTGAATTGAAGAAGTAACGGTTGAGTGTGTCTTCAGCTAGTAGTAAAACAGAGCTAACGTGAAAACCACAGGGTACCAATGTAGGGAAAGATATGGGGTCATGAGTATGGGTTCTGGAGTCAGACAGAACTGAGAGTGAATTCTAAGTCTTCCTCTCACCAGTTGTGTGATCTGTGACAAAACACTTCATTTCTCTGAACCTCAGTTTCCTTAAGGATTATTTGCTTTTCCCCCACCTCCAAAGTCTCTTCAAGCTGGATTAAAGGTCCATTACCATTCCTGGCCTCATGCCCCACATCAATTATCTTTCATGAAAATGCAGTGAGTTTCCTAACTGGTATGTGCAGATGAAGAGCAAGGTCAACATTGGGTGTCGAGTCTGTCCAATTCTGTTGTTCGATATTCTGACGCCTACTTGGCCACAGCCGTGAGCCACATTTCTCATTTATTTCTAATGGTTTTATTATTAAAGGTAAACGTGTGTTCTCCACATGCTGGTCTCTATGTGTTAGTTCTCAATTAGATCACAATTGAGCAGGGAGAAGAGTGCTATGTCCTAACAGGTTATCACAAGAATTAAATTATGCTTCATTTATCCCAACAGGCTATCATAAGAATTAAATTAGATAATACTGTAAAAGCTTGGAATGCCGGTAGCTTGGTCTTCGAGTGTTCCAGAAGACGAGCAGACATTTCTGACAAATTTTAACTTGACAAATGAGCGATGTCTTGCGACACAATTAGTACGTGATGCTGAATGTCATGTGATCACAACTGAGCCATTGGCTCTTCTCTCTCTCTTTCTCAATCTCTCTCTCTCCCTGCAGGATTGTGGGTGATCATCAATGCAATGTCACATTTCCACAAATTCCTCAAAAGGAGGCAAAAGCAAGTGTCATTGGATAGATTCCTTGTTAAAGTTGCACGAAAAGAAAAAGATTCCATTGAGCGAATAGACAGCAGTGATTCCATTAGTGATGGTGAAAGTCATCCTACACCATAACCCTCCCCTCTCTTGTCTCCCTCACGCTGACCACGAAGGTTTCTAGAGGGAATGGCAGGTTAATTGTTTTATTCTTTATATTTTGTATTTTCTTTATTATTTTGTATTCTATTATGGTATTGTAATCATTCTTATGTAAATATTTCTGGGTTGTGGGATGAATCATCGGGCTTTCCATTATCTCTTATGGGGAAATTCACTGTGATATACAAGTGCTTTGGATTACAGGGATGTTTCCAGAATTGATTACACTTGCAAACCAAGGTTTTGCTCTATGAGTAAAATGCTAGTAAAGTGCCCCACATATATTAGTTAGCCAATAAATGGTATCTCCTAATCATTTAGGTAATTCTAGTATTACCTAATGAATACCTAGTATTCTTTCATGGAACTTATGGTCAGTGTTGCCACATTCCCTTGGATCAAGCATCCTGGAAAAAGAATGTATCATTCTATTAATCTTGGCTCTTTTTGAGTTTATAAAGGCTTTCAGAAAACCACAGGACAGGAGTTTGAGGGGAAACTAGGGTATGTTATTAGGAGGACTGAATCTTTATATCCTAATGCCTTAACATCATAATTTGTGTTCAGCTAGAGAAAGTCGAATCACCTGCTCCAATGCCTCATTTTATGGAAGCAGAAACTGAGGCCAAAATAATTGAAGCTATTTCCTCAAAGTCATACAGATACTAGCAGGTGAGAATTATAATTCAGATTCTTTCCATTGTACTATACAGATAAGAAAATGACCATAATTTACTTTTTATTAAAAGTTAGGCTACTAGAGGGGCGCCTTGGTGGCTTAGTCGGTTAAGCATGCGAGTTTCACTTAGGTCATGATCTCGCGGTTCGTGGGTTCGAGCCCCGCGTCGGGCTCTGTGCTGACTGCCAGCTCAGAGCCTGGAGCCTATTTCAGAGTCTGTATCTCCCTCTCTCTCTGNACGGCTCCAAATGACCACTTGTTTCTGAAATGAAGTCTCCCATCCTCCTGGACCAACGTATCTATGGTGGTAAATATCATGTGAACCCATCCTGGTAATGATGATCTGAATAGCCTGAGTGTTGACCCCCGTCATCTCCCTTAACACAAAGAACATTCATAGAATTGTGTCTTTTGATTTCCCCCTGGGATCCTAGCCCAGCTTTCCTCCTGGCTTAGCTGACTTCCAGCCTCATGACCTTCAATCATGTAGATAGAAACCTTAGAAAACCCCCATTCTGCTCAAGGAAACGAATTACCAGCTGAAAAACAAAAACAAAAAGAACAAAAACAAGTCTCTGCTCCCTGTGGCCGTGGCCGTTAGTACGACCGGACAAAAGTACTTGACGCTCGGGGATGGTGCTGGAGATGACCACGGCCGGCTTAAATCTGACATCACTCAAGAGGCAGTGCAAAATGAGAATGCAAGGTGGTAAACCTGAAATTTGAAAACTCCCTGGTATTTTCAAAAAGTGCCCTCCTGCCATTTACTTCTCGGCACACAGAAGCACAGAGCCATCGGTGTGTCCTTAAATACGTATTTGAGGGAACATAGCTGCTTACTTATATTTAGTTTGTTTTTTCTTCCAACTGGAGACCAGAAATGTTTTCCTTTCCAAATTGATTATTTGTCGTACAAATGGATCTAAATCTGTAAGCATTAATACCCACCATTCATTACAAATCACACCATCTCGCCGAGCAGGAGAAGGCGATGTTAACACTGTATTCTTTGTTCATGATGGCTTAGTACCAGAAATGGTAGACTGTCGAGCTATGAAACTTGGCAAAATTTGCTGTATGTCAGAAACAAAATACCGAAATATTTAAACATTTCCAGACTGACAAGACCTTATGTGTAATTGTTACATCCTGTCTTTAGCAGAAAGCAAAGGGATGGGATCCTATTTCAATGACCCTCATGCTAACATCCAGGTCTATATTGTAGGGTTATTTCTACATCCAGGCAGAGAGCCCAGAGCAATCCTGCTTTGCTGAATTAGAAACAAAGAATTCCATTTGAACAAGAAATTCTCTGTAAAAGATACATTCACCAACCTCTGCTTTTAGTAAGAAATCTAAATGCTTCTCGACTCCTAAAACCTTAAAACTGAAAGGGGTCTGAGAAAACATCCAGTGCTCC
>NW_027531997.1:706246-713340 GCF_008692635.1 Crocuta crocuta
CCTTTCCAGTAAAATTATGTTACCTCTCTCTTCCCATAGAAAGGAAATACACCATAGGTGTTAGGGATATTGACTCAAGACTTAAAATGCATGAGTTGGGTGCCTTATTCTGTCCTCTTGGTGATGAGTGATTTAGGACAAATTATTTAAACTTTGATTCTTGGGGTGCCTGGGTGGCTCAGTCAGTTGAGCATCCAGCTTCTGCTTAGGTCCTGATCTCATGGTTTGTGGGTTCGAACCCCGCATTGGGCTCTGTGCTGACCGCTGGCTCAGAGCCTGGAGCCTGCTTCAGATTCTGTGTCTTTCACTCTCTACCCCTCCCCTGTTCACACTCTATCTCTCTCTCTCTCAAAAATAAATAAATGTGAAAACATTTTTTTAAAAATAAAATAAACTTTGATTCTCAGGGTGCCTGGGTGGCTCGGTTGGTTGAGCATCTGACGTCAGCTCAGGTCATGATCTCACAGTTTGTGAGTTTGAGCCCTGCATTGGATTGTCTGCTCAGAGCCTGGAACCTGCTTCAGATTCTGTATCTCCCTCTCTCTCTGCCCCTCTCCTGCTCATGCTCTTTCTCTCTCTCTCAAACATAAATAAACATTAAAAAGTATTTCTAAAAAATAAATAAACTTTGATTCTCATTGTCAGATGGGGATAATACTTATGTCATAGGATACTTGTTAGGATTGAGTGCCTCAGATCACGTAAAGCACTTCAGAAAGTGCCAGGCGCATAGTAAGCTGTCAAAAATGTTTGATAGTATTTTCTTATTACACTATTAAGGCAATTGGTTTAATCGAGGTAGCCCTTTTTGATAAGATATTTAAAGAACAATACATGATACTTGGGAACAGCTGAGAAGGAAACAATCGATTGAAAAGAAAAAAAGCACCAGAGCATTGGCAGAACTCCATTACATGAAGCCTAAAATCTACATGGCTATATCTGGTCTCTTAAGACATCCCTGATGTCAGAATGGGAGCATTACTGCATCTACACGGTTCTTAAACTAATTATGCTTGGTTTAAATAATGCATTTGTATTGCCACAGAGCTATAAATAAAAAGATATATATGATCTACATAAAAGAATACATATACACACATGGCTATATGTATGCACATAGATATGCATACATTTGCCGCAAGACTTTCCCTTTTTTTTAAGTTGATTTATTTTTGAGACAGAGAGAACATGAGTGGAGGAGGGACAGAAAGAGAGAAGGACAGAGGATCCGAAGTGGGCTCCATGCTGACAGGAGGGAGCCCAATGAGGGGCTTGACCTCATGAACCGCGAGATCGTGACCTGAGCCGGCATCAGATGCTCAACTGACTGAGCCCCGCCAGGCACCCCCTGCAGCAAGACTTTCTTGATGTTGGAAGGAGGACATTGATTCACATTGTGGCACAACACTCCAAATCTCTAGATTGACCAGTAAAAGAGTTCATAGAATGGCACTGATCTGTTGACGAGCGTTGGCCCTCAGACTACTCTTTGATTAGTACTGACCTAGGCCATGACTTCATGATACTCTAACAACAAACTTCTTAAATTGTATTGGCTCCTACAAAAGGACATGGCACCCACCTAGCCTTCCTTCCAGAATTTCACTTGTGGGTGAACAATGAAAGTTGGTGAGTTGCCTGACAGGTCCATTCTTATCAGATGTCCTAACAGGACATCCTCCATATAATTCAGTCTTCCTGGAGGATTCCATTGGTTTGCTTTCTCTAATAATGGCAAAGTAGCTCTTCTAGCAAAGGAATCTATAACATTTTTATTTATGAGTGTTATTAAAGTGGCAAGAGATATACTTTAACTTTAAAGATACAGATATGCTAGGGCGCCTGGGTGGCTCAGTCGGTTGAGCATCCAACTTCAGCTCAGGTCATGATCTCGCTGTTTGTGGGTTTGAGCCCTGCGTCGGGCTCTGTGCTAACAGCTCAGAGCCTGGAGCCTGCTTCTGATTCTGTGTCTTTCTCTCTCTCTCTCTGCCCCTCCCCAGCTCATACTCTCTCTCTCTCTCAAAAATAAATGAAACACTAAAAAAAATTTTTTTCAAAGACACAGATAAGCTGAAAGTAGAGGGATGGAAAAAGATACANAGGTCATGATCTCGCTGTTTGTGGGTTTGAGCCCTGCGTCGGGCTCTGTGCTAACAGCTCAGAGCCTGGAGCCTGCTTCTGATTCTGTGTCTTTCTCTCTCTCTCTCTGCCCCTCCCCAGCTCATACTCTCTCTCTCTCTCAAAAATAAATGAAACACTAAAAAAAATTTTTTTCAAAGACACAGATAAGCTGAAAGTAGAGGGATGGAAAAAGATACAACATGCAAAAAGTAAGCTTTACAAATGTATCTGAAAAAGAAGCAACACTTTGCCCTGGCAAATATTCTAAGATGCATAATGAGAGAGAGAGAGAGAGAGAGAGAGGGAGGGAGAGGGAGAGGAAAGATGTTCAAGCAAAGCAGAGGCTTTTTTTTTTCCTTTTCAAACTTTAAAACATTGTCTTATATATTTGATACTTAAATGCAGATGTTTTACGTCTTTAAAGAAGAAAAATATCTGGAACCTTTTGAGAAAAAATAATGATCATACGGAAGAACCTCATAAAACAATAATATTTAGAGCTCAAAGAGGACTTGAAAATCATCTAATCCAACATTTCCAAATAAAATAGAAATAGCTGCCATGGTATGTGAATGCCTTTGGATGGTACTTAAAAATATTTTAATAGTTATGAGTTTAATAAGTTTTATTAAGAAATACTATGGGGGGGGGGCGCCTGGGTGGCTTAGTCGGTTAAGCGTCCGACTTTCGCTTAGGTCATGATCTCGCGGTTTGTGGGTTCGAGCCCCGCGTCGGGCTCTGTGCTGACTGCCAGCTCAGAGCCTGGAGCCTGTTTCAGTCTGTGACTCCCTCTCTCTCTGACCCTCCCCTGCTCACGCTGTCTCTCTCTCTCCTAGAAATAAATAAAACATTAAAAAAAAAAAATACTATAGGGGCTGGGGTGCCTGGGTGGCTCATCAGTTAAGCTCCAACTCCTGCTCAGGTCATGATCTCATGATTTGTGAGTTCGAGCCCCGCATCAGGCTCTCTGCTGTCAGCACGGAGCCTGCTTCACAACCTCTGCCTCACCCTCTCTCTGCCCCTCCCTGGCTTGCTCTGTCTCTCTCTTTCAAAAATAAACAAACATTAACAAAAATAAATACTATAGGAGCACCTGGGTTGTTCAGTCGGTTAAGCATCTGACTCTTGATTTGGGCTCAGGTCATGGTCTCGTGGTTCAGGAGTTCGATCCCCATATTGGGCTTGGTGTGCTGACAGCATGGAACCTGCTTGATATTCTCTCTCTCCCTCTCTCTCTCTGCCCCTCCCCTGCTCATGCTGCTTGCTTTCTCAAATAAATAAACATAAAAAAAAANGGCGTCTGGCTGGCTCGGTTGGTAGAACTTCCAACTCTTGATCTCAGGGTCATGATTTCAAGCCCCACACTGGGCAGGTCGACAAATAATCAATTAATTAATTAATAGAGAGAAAGGTATAACTAGTACATTACATTCATGATTTCACCAATATTATTTGCTACCAGAGACAAAGCTTACACAAAAAAGTCATGTTTTGATTTATTTTTTTAATTTTTTTAATGTTTATTTATGTATTTTTGAGAGACAAGAGAGAGAGAAGTCATGTTTTAATTTAAGGAAAGTTATCATGTAAACGATAACAGAGGTCATACACACATACAGTAAAAATCATGGAGGTGATATGAAAATGACTACCGTTGTGGAAACACTGGTTGAACCCAGTTCCCTCACGGAAAGAACGGAAGCTCAGGGAGGGGAACGAAGTTGTGCAAGGTCACGTAGGAAGCGAATGGAAAGCCTGAATCTAGAACCTAATTCTACCAATGTACATTACAATGCTTTTTTCCCTACTCTACTGTTTGAGAAGTAGCACCCATTACCTGAATATTTTAGCACTGGATGGGCCCACTATAGATTCAGCCCAATCTCTTTCCATGTCTCCACCATCTCTCTTACTCAGAGACAGTTGATGTTGACTCTGAAGTTCTGAAGTCCTAAATCATCAAGAAGCAATTCTTTCACAGATAATCGAGGTTTATCGCTAACATATTTCTACATGTTTGTCATCTTCCACCTCCATTCGGATATAAGCTACGTGCAGCAGGGACTTTGTCCATTTTGTTCACTGCCTGTATCCTTAGCACTTAGAACGGTGCCTCACCTACAGCGAGGGCTAAGTTTGTGATCTGTTGACCTAATGAGTTTCTGTGGGCAGCATATAGAAAGAACACCAGACTTGAATTGAGGGTAAGGAAAATCTAAACTGAAGCTAAAAGATGAACGGTGGATATCAGCATCTGCTTACTCACTACTACAATAAAACCCCAGAATCAGCCCTAGATAAGATGGTGATATAGATAAAATGCCTTTTCCACACCCACCTTTTCCCCAGAGTCTCTGACAGGTTTCTATCTTGTGTTCTATTTCCAAAGGACCTTGCGCTCAACTAAGCTCCACTATGATAGCGGTTGATAAAATCTCAAGGCAAGTTTAAAAAGATATTCTAAATGAGCCTACAATTACCCAATCTCTGTATCCTTCTCCTGACTATAAAAAGGAACTTAGCAAGTTTTTTTTTTTTTGTAACATAACATAAACTGCTTCTTTTTTTCTTTTCTTTTAAGTTCATTGGGGCTCTTGGGTGGCTCAGTCGGTTAAGTATCCAACTTTGGCTCAGGTCGTGATCTCATGGTTTGTGGGTTTGAGCCCTGGGTCCAGCTCTGTGCTGACAGCTCGGAGCCTGGAGCCTGTTTCTGACTCTGTGTCTCCCTCTCTCTCTGCCCCTCCCTCCCCACCATGCTCTGTTTCTCTCTTTCAAACATAAATAAACATTTAAAAAATTATTAAAAAGTGTATTTATTTATTTTGAGAGAGTGGGGGAAGGGCAGAGAGAGAAGAGAGAGAGGATCTAAAGCAGGCTCTGTACTGTCAGCGCAGAGCCCGACACGGGGCTCAAACCCATAAACCATGAGATCACGTCCCAAGGTGAAACCAAGAGTTGGACACTTAACTGACTGAGTCCCCCAGGTACCCCTAAAATCCTCTCTTTAACCTTGATGTTCTGGACTCTTTGAAGATGTGCCTAGATATAAATTTATGTTTATTTAGCCTGTTTGGTATTTGGAGTGCACTTTTTTTTAATGTTTATTTTTGAGAAAGAGAGAGAGAGAGAACAAGTGAGAGATGGGCACAGAGAGAGAGAGAGAGGGAGACACAGAATCTGAAGCAGGCTCCAGGCTCTGAGCTGACAGCACAGAGCCCGACGCGGGGCTCGAATCCACGAACCGTGAGATCATGACCTGAGCCGAAGTCAGACGCTTAACTGAATGAGCCACCCAGGCGGACCACAGTTCACTTTACATTTGAGGAATTATGTTTTCAGCTCCGGAATATTTTCAGCCACTATATCCTCCAAGAGTTTTGTCTGCCATCGCATTCATTCCCTTCTCCTGGAATTTATGAGACAAACATTAGAAACCCCTGTTCTATCCAAATCTCTTTAATTTATCCTTCATATATTTTTAAATCTCTGTCCCTTAGTGCCATGGCCTGGGTTGATTGTCTCAGAAATATTTTCAAATTCATTAATTCTTCATTCAACTCTGTCAGGTTGAGAGCACATTTTATTGTGGTGAATAATGAAAGGGATAAGATCCGTCCAAGCCCTTAGGCTCATGACCAGCTGCATTGTCTTTCAAGAAGTACTTTTAATTCCTTTTCCTTAGAGCACCTGGCCTTCCAGCACCCTCTGTCTGCTCCTGAACAGGGAGCAGGCTTAAGGCGCACATATCATTTTATGCTTTTATTCTATTGCTGGCCTACAATGATACCATTATTATTTTTTATTCCAGCTATGTCTTTTTGGTTTCTCTCTTGTTATATTTTCTGAATCATAATGTTGTGTTTGGAGCACACAGGTAATTAAAACATGAGCTCACCCATGCCATCCTAACTAGAAGTCTCTTTCCAGAAGTATTTGTATTTAATAGGGATTATTTAAGAGTACGTGCCTTCAGGGGTGCCTGGGTGGCTCAGTCGGTGACGCATCCGACTCTCGATTTCAGCTTGGGTCATGATCTCATGGTTCGTCGTGAGATCCATGTCGTGTCTGCATGGACAGCGCAGAGCCTACTTGGGATTCTCTCTCTCTCCCCCCGCCCCTCCCCCACTTATAAGCATGCACATCCTCTTTCTATGTTTCTCAAAACAAATAAACATAAAAAATTTGTTTAAGAAGAGAGTAAATGCCTTCAGGAATATAAGTGAAGAAATTCATAACAGCGGCTCTTAGGCAGTATGGCTTGTGGTTAGGGGTTCAGGAGAAGGGTGTCCATGGGGTTTCTTACACCATATCATATAAACAACAACCTCATTCAAGGGTGGACACTGCAATGACATAGTAGCCCCCTTTCAACTGGGTTCTTCCATCTATATAAGACTCACTTGAACTCCACTCCATACAATATAGACCTTCAAATACCTTCTAAAGGTTTCTGTGAATTTTGGTGTGATTTATTCTCACGGTTCCCTTTACTTCAGGACTCTTTTTTAAAAAAAATGTTTTAATGTTTATTATTTTTGAGAAGGAGAGAGAGAGGGAGGCACAGAATTAGAAGCAGGCTCCAGGCTCCGAGCGGTCAGCACAGATCCCGACGCGGGGCTTGAACCCACGAACCGTGAGATCATGAACTTAGCTAAAGTCACTCAACTGACTGAGCCCCCCAGGCGCCCCACTTCTGGATTTTTAANTGTACTGTTCAGACTCAGACCAGAAAAAGAAGTATTTTGTCTTATTGACTCTATCAGACAAAACAAAAATCTATTAACATATAAAAACCTGTAGAGATTCAGTAAGAAGGTTTACGTTGAATTAACGAAACTGTTCTCAACGTGAATGTTAGGTACCTGGTTTTTAAAAGTCTTTCACATGCACACAAATGAGTGACTCTGGGGAAATCTGAATAAGATCGATGTCAATATCTTGGTTGTGATATTGTACTAGAGCTTTTCGAA
>NW_027531997.1:714558-715778 GCF_008692635.1 Crocuta crocuta
CAGCGTTTGCATGACTAGGAAAACAGGTGGTGTCATGGAGGAAAGTTCAAATGATTCCCTGGCACCTTGTGTGAGTACAGGTATCCTTAAAGGAGCTAGAGTTTGATAGAAAGGATGAATCAAGAATCGGGTAGTAAAGGGAGACATGTTCTTTAGAACCAGAGGCGAGAGTGACCCCCAGTTTCTATGAAGCTGGTAAGTGAAGATTCATTTGTCTGTAGCTGATAGTTCAAGCCGTCCTAGAATGGAGGGTGAGAAAAGCTAGCACCCTAGAATGTTTCTTTGGGAGGAACAGGCTCCAGATAGTAATGATTAACACCTCCCTGATGTTAATGATTAACACCTCCCTGATGCTTGCCCCATGCCAGACAGATGCTCTTCCACACCTTTTACATATCTCAACTAGTTTAATCTTAAGAACACTACCATGGGGTGAGTACTAGCATTATCCCCATATTCATGTTAGGAAACAGAAGCACAGGGAGGTTAGGCAACTTACCTGAGGTCACACAGCCAGTAGATCTTAGGTAACCAACCTCTAGATTATATATTTTTAATTCTAGCTGCTGCTTCTTTTTTTTTTTTTAAGTTTATTTATTTAGAGACAGAAATAGCGTGAGTGGGGGAGGGGCAGAGAGAGGGGGAGAGAGAATCCCAAGCAGACTCTGTGCTGCCAGCACAAAGCCAGCCGTGGGGCTCCAACTCATGAACCGTGAGATCATGAACTGAGCCGAAACCAAGAGTCGGATGCTTAACTGACTGAGCCACCCAGGCGCCCCCACTGTCTTCTTTTTTCTTCTGGATTTTAGCCCTGGATCTGCCACTTAATAGTTACAAGTCTTAAAAAAAATAAAAAAGTAGTTCTCAGTATTTCGGTAGATTGCTTATGTCCTCTGAATCAGTGTTTCTTCAATAGGAAAATATATTTTAACAAGGATTAAATAAGATCCTACAGGTAAAGGACTTCAAGTAACGCCAGATGCAAAGCTAGCACGCTGTATGCCAACTGCTATCATCACTGTTAGTGGGGGGGTTTATGTGAACGTTATCATTTTTTCTTCCCCACTGCTGTCCTTTCCATCACTAACGCTTACAAGAGTCCCCTTACAATGAAGCCTGTCCGAAAATTGGGAGGAAGGACTTTCACCCCAGACTAGGACATGCCAAGGGGAGTCACCGACACGTTCGCATCAGTCTCATCAGTGGCTGCAGATGAAATC
>NW_027531997.1:715812-717704 GCF_008692635.1 Crocuta crocuta
GTCTCCACAGTGGCTGCATATTAAATCAAGCTGAGACTATAAATTGATGGAAAGGAAGGATTCTGTATTATACTTAGTGTTATGTAAAACCTTTACAGGATGCTCTAAAAATCTTTTAAAATATATTTTTTCCAAGAGCAATAGAAAGACGAAATGATCAGCGAAGACACGTAAAGCAACAACCACCCACCATTTTTCCCTATCAGATTAAAGCTGACTAAAACATTGAATTCCCTACGACGAGCATACTCATGCGCCGCGTGACCTCTCTGGTGAGCAATTTAACGGTATCTATCAATATTTTTAATGCGTGCCCCGTTTAACCCAGCTCTTCCATTCCTAGGAATGTATCTTACAACGATACTTCCCAAAGACGCAACGCACAAGGCTCTTCGCAGCCTTGTTTGTACTTGCAAAAAAGGTAGAAAGAGCTTAAATGTCCATCAAGCCCGATTCTGCTACGAATCTGTAGAGCGTTTTCCTAACAGGCATCCCTATGGCTAAATTTCTCTGCTTTAGTAACAAGAAGAAAACAAAAAGAATAAAAATGCTTTCTATCCAATGGACTTGTCTATTGCTTTTCAAATAAATTGCTGAGTAATTTCAGGGGTTCTATTATTGTTTTCATAAACCCGGGAAGAGTTACCAGAGGTGTTATGACACCATATAAATGTCAAGAGGTGATTGAAAGGAACCAGTTTTAGAGTTTAATCATTGCTCACTCTCATTTCGAGGCTATTTTTCCTACCCTAAGGCGTTAGCGGAATCATGTCTTATTTTCCAAACAGACTTTCCTCTCTAAACTTTCTTGCGTTTCTCTCAACTCTGACTGTCCTTCATCTCCTACCTGAAGGGCTTAGTCATTGTCAAATCCCTCCAGTACTGGAAAAAAGAAGAAGAAGGAAAAAATAAAAAATAAAAAGAAATGTTTTATACAGCCCTCTAAATGCTCAATTAAGTTTATTTAGCAACTTTTTCCTAATGATGGCACAACCGTTCAGAGAGACTAGCAATCAGCAAAGCAGATGATGAAGCTATAAATCAACGGAATCGCTTTGCCGAATATCAGTGTCTCAACGTTACCGCGGTGAAATGAGTTCTTTTACGGAACACTATTGAATCCGCCTCACAATCGCCATTTTTCAGCGGTTTAATCTACACTGTGAGTCGACTTGAAATTTTTCTGCCCCCCCCTTCCCCCCCAAGCGCTGGCTNACAAAAGGACAAAGCTGAAGAATGAGAAAGGTTGCAACAGATTTTATTTTAAATCTTTCAATTTGCGTATTTCTAAAGTGAGCTTATGGATTTGCAATTCCTCTCTAGCGGCTATTTGTGCATCCCTGCTCAAGAGAGAAAAAAAAAACGATTGGGACCGTATTTAACTCAGAAAAGCAATAACAACCAGCTCTTTGTTCGACCGGCAACTCTTTCTTGCAGGCATTAGAACATAAATATGTCGTGCATTGCTACCTTGCTGGAGAACAGGGTCCCAACGATGTACTTAAGAACTTAATGGCTATTGTAACTTTTTGCACCCAAGAATGTGTTGGATAAGATGGGANGTGGTTAGGAGTGTAAATGAACCAAAGAGTTCGTTCACCGGATACACAGCCAGTCAATATAAAGGGACACTGAGGTGGCACCTCGAGGGCTCAGTCGGCTCGGCGTCCGTGATCTCTCAGTTTCGTGAGTGTGAGCCCCACGTCCGGCTCTACACTGATAGCGCGGAGAGGGTTTGGGATTCTCTGTCTCCCTCGCTCTCTGCCCCACCCCCACTGGCGCTGTCTCTGTCTCTCTCAAAAGAAACAAAAAATGAAAATGAAACAGCAAAACAAAAAATGGACACAGCTCTTGCAGTGAGGAACGAAAGGGTATTTATTGGGCGTGCCCCC
>NW_027531997.1:717865-733475 GCF_008692635.1 Crocuta crocuta
GGCCAGGGAGGGCTTTTGAGAGCAAAATTTGGGGCTGGGGTCCCCTGAGGAGATGGATGCTGTTGACTGGAGACTCTGAGGTAGCACTGGCAAGAGCTCTGGGGCCATTTTGTCCGGTCCCCAGAAGGTCCCTTCCCTCCCAGGAGACTTGGAATCGGAACACATATCTTTACTTGTAAGCTAGTGGGGTTGCAGACCTACAGGCTCTTTGGCTAGTCCAGCCGTGCCTGGGGCTATGACCTCCAGCGGTCACGCTTTCATTTGAAGCGACAAGATGGCTGCCTGCTTCAGGAGCGCTCGCCAACAGGAAGCCAGTGGAAGCCTTAGAGCAGGGAAGAAAGGAAGCAAACTGAGAAATTGCTTGATTGGCTATAGCTCAAGGCCTAGTTAGCTGCTTATGATTGGTTGTCCCTTTGCATTTGGACTTGGTAACGCTGAGGCATTCACTGGCTTGGATTTGGGTTTGCTGAAGTAGGCTGCCCCGGCATGAGAACCACCTCCAGCTACTGGCGTCCATGTTTAATTAATGTAGCCCGCCTTTGATTTCAGCTTTAACATTCCAGACCTTTTCTGTTAAATCAAACCCATGCTAACGTAGCCAAATGGTCCAAATGGCTTGAAACTACAACACCGTTCACCTCTTTATCCAGATAAGCAGCCATCCTGCGTCTTTATAAAAAGCCACCAAAGTTTGAGGTGGCAAGTTTCAAATTGGTGGAAATTTGGGATTTAGTGACTCATCAGACATCACACCTCATTTCCTTACCAAGCAGACCTGGAAGAAGCAAAGAATGTTGTCTGTTCATCAGATGTATGTTTTATTATTGGCCTCGCCCAGAGCAGGAACATCGAGAGCAGGAAACCAGCACTCAATCACGTTTAATAAGAAGAGATTGAAGCTCTGGAAATTGCTCTCTGGCTACTTATCTGGATACCATGTAAATCCTATAAAATGATTCATTTTTGAGCTTGGAAAATAAAATTTCATCTTTATGTTCTAACACAGTGAACACTTAGTTCCATTAACAATAATTAAGCTGGAATTGAATTGCTTATTTGTCTATCATGGCTCCTTATTATAAGTTATACACTATTAATTTGGGGGGGGGATGGACTCCATATTTGTAGGCANNTACAGGGTCAGGAAAAGGGTAAGGAAATGTTATTCTACCTGGATACTATGTTCACTTTTTGAAAATGCTGTTTCGTTTTAATCAGTGACACGTTAGGAAAGATTGCTGAAGGATTTTCCCCCTTATTATCATCTTAGTGCCCACGTAAATCTGTCACTTTCAGTACCTGAGAGCCCATGAAGTTCAGCTTCAAACAGTAATTTTCGAAGACCTAAAAGTCACAGAGAAAAAGGATTCTGTTATTTTGGTAATCCATCTGCAAATGTGAATGCACAGCAATACCACTTTCGAAGATGTTCTCTTACAAAGAGAAACTGATGACAGTGTAGCTGTGTTTTCGGTTAGCAGTCTTCGCGTGTGTGTGTATGTATACGTGGGGTGGGGGGTGACTTTAGGGACACATCATTTGCAAATACTTCACCATTAGCACGGTGCTATCACATCAGTATACGACTGTAGTGAACATAGGAATTGGGGCCTGAAGGGGAGCAGAATTTGCCACCCCAAAATATGCCTCTTTGACATGGGACTATTTTAGGCTGTTTATTTTTAACAAACAGCAGACACAGAGGAAGCTCTGAAAACTGGGTTAAAAGTGACCCTTCTATAAGAGAAATGAATATATTTTTAAATATTGTTTGCAATTTCATTTTTTTCCTCAATTTTATCATCTTAATCATTTTTTTATAATTAACGTTTTTAATGTTTATTTATTTTTGAGAGCCAGAGAGCCAGAGCAGGAGTAGGGCAAGGGCAGAGAGAGAGAGAGAGAGAGAGAGAGAGAGAGACAGAATCCGAAGCAGGCTCCAGGCTCTGAGCTGTCAGCACAGAGCCCAACATGGGGCTCAAACTCATGAATGGTAAGATCATGACCTGAGCCAAAGTTGGAACTTAACCTATGGAGCCACCCAGGTGCCTCATATCATCTTCACTCTCTCTCTGTTTTCCATTGCTCATTGTTCTTGTTTCTTGAAACCCACATAAGGGTGAAAATACATGGCATTTGCCTTTCTCTGACTGACTTATTTCACTTAGCATGAAATAGCTCTGCCTCTATCCATGTTGTTGCCAATGGCAAGATTTCATTCTTTTTATGGCTGAGTAATATTCCATTGCAAATATATCTTCTTGATCCACTCATCTGTTGATGGACACTGGGCTGTTTCCATAGTTTGGCTATTATAAATAATGCTGCGATAAACATAGGGCTGATTCCTTTGAATTAGTGTTTTTGTATTTCGGGGGTAAATACCCAGTAGTGCCATTACTGGATCATAGGGTAGTTCTATTTTTAATTTTCTGAGGAACCTCCCCACTGTTTTCAACAGTGGCTGCACCAGTTTTCATTCCTACCGACAGTGCATGAGGGTTCCTTTTTCTCTACATCTTCACCAACACTTGTTTCTTGTGTTTGTGACTTTAGCTATTCTGACAGGTGTGAGGTGATATCTCCTTGTGCTTTTCATTTGCATTTCCCTGATGATCAGTGATGTTGAGCATCTTTTCATGTGCCTGTTGGCCATCTGTATGTCTTTGGAGAAATGTCTCTTCCTGTCTTCTGCCTATTTTTTAAATTGGATTATTATTATTATTATTATTATTATTTTGGTGTTGAGTGTATCAGTTCTTTATATATTTTGGATACTAACCCGTAATCAGATATGTAATTTGCAAATATCTTCTCCCATTCAGTACACTGCCTTTTAGTTTTGTTATTTCCTTCACCGTGCAGAAATGTTTTATTTTGATGTAGTCCCAATAGTTTATATCTTTTTCTTCCCCTTGCCTCAGGAAACATATCTAGAAAAATGTTGCTATGGCCAATATCAGAGAGATTACTACCTGTGCTCTCTTCTAAGATTTTTATAGCTTCATGTCTCACATTTAGGTCTTTAATCCATTTTGAGTTTAGGTTTGCGTGTGGTAAGAGAAAGTGGTCTAGTGTTACTCTTTTGCATGTGGTCATCTAGTTTTCCCAATTCCATTTGTTGAAGAGCCTAGACTGCCTTTTGCCCATTCCTCCTTTGTCAAAGATTAATTGATCAGTTCAATGTGGGTTTATTACTACGTGTTCTGTTCTATTCCATTGATCTATGTGCCTCTTTTTATGCCAGTACCAATGCTATTTTAATGATGACCACTTTGCAATATAAATTTAAAACTGGAATTGTGATACCTCCAGTTTTTTCTTTTTTCTTTTTCAAGATTGCTTTGACTATTCGAGGTCTTTTGTGGTTCTAAACAAATTTTAGGATTCTATGTCTTAGTTCTGTGAAAAATGCTATTGGTACTTTGATAGGGATTGCATTCAATGTGTAAATGTCTTTGGGTAGTATGGGCATTTTAACAATATTTGTTCTTCCAATCCCTGAGCATGGAATGTCTTTCCGTTTCTTCATGTGGTCTTGAATTTCTTTCATCAGGGTTTTGTAGTTTTTAGAGTATTGATCTTTTACCTCTTTGTTTAAGTTTATTCCTGAGTATTTTATTGTTTTTTTAACAACTGATAAATTTGTTCAAATTTTTATTAAATTTTAATTAATAAAATTAAACAATNAACAATCTCAGAAGGACTGTGCAAACCAATGAGTCACGTGGATCCTCATCTGAAAATGATCCCAAGCCTTAGAACCTTCACCACAGAGTGTTTTTCTTGTAGTGATTCTTTAAGCCTTAAAAAAATTTTTTTTAAATATTTATTTGAGAGAGAGAGAGAGAGCAAGCGAGCATGAGTGGGAGAGAGGCAGAGAGAGGGAGACACAGAATCTGAAGCAGGCTCCAGGCTCTGAACCATCAGCACAGAGCCCAAAGCAGGGCTCAAACCCATGAACTATGAGATCATGACCTGAGCCAAAGGCGGACGCTTAACCAACTCAGCCACCCAGGTGCCTCTGATTCTCAGAATCTTGGTAAGCATCCTTTCACTTTAAGATTCTTTTCCTTTGCCCCCAGATCAAGTCATCATGCACCTTCTCCAAAGATTTTACGTTGCGGATGGTTAGCGTAATTCTAGTTCTGTGAATCACGCCCTCTGGTTCCATGGGTGTCTTCCCAGTGTCTTTAAAAGCCATGTCTGTGACCAACTTGTTCCTGAGCAAAAGCGAACAATGGGGAGTCAGGAGCAGGAGTGGGGTGTCCAGAGATCCACTCTAGGGGCAACTGCATCTTCCTCAAAGAGCTGATTATTTTTCTGTTTATGGTGCAACTGTAAGTGAAAATTTTCTCTTAATTTCACTTTCTGTGGCTTCATCATTAGTGTATAGGAATGCAACAGATTTTTGTACATTGATTTTGTGTCCTGTGACTTTACTGAATTCATTTATCAGTTCTAGTATTGGGGTTTTCTATACATAGTATTATGTCATCTGCAAGTAGTGAGACTTTTGTTCCTTCCTTGCCAATTTGGATGCCTTTTATTTTTTTATGTTGTCTCATTGCTGTAGCTAGGACTTCCAGTGCTATGTTGAAAAAAAGTGATGGGAATGGTAAGAGAGTTTTTTGTTTCTTCTTTGGTGTCATGATTGGCTGATAAATGGGTATTTATAAAGGACATCTCCATTTGTAAGGGTGTCTCCCTCTCTGTACCAGGAATCGGATGACTAAATCTCTAAACTCTCATCATTGGAGAAGGTGATAATTTAAATCTGCATAACAACCATACCCTCCTTTACTGTGCTTTTCCTGGTAACCTCCCATAACTGGCTCCCCATCCCCATTACCGTCCTTTGTCTTAGGTGGAGGTAGATTTAAGATGGTGGCTTGGACCTTTTTAGGGCATTATTCAGTTTTCCTGGGGATCTTCATGTATATAGGAAGTATACATGTGATTAAGCATCTTTTTTTTTAAATAAAATGCTTATTTATTGTTGAGAGAGAGAGCATGCAAGCAGGGGAGGGGCAGAGAGAAAGAGGGAGACAGAGAATCCCAAGCAGGCTCCACAATATCAGCACAGAGCCTGACGCGGGTCTGGAACCCACGAGCTGTGAGATTATGACTTGAGCCAAAGTTGGGCACTTAACCACCTGAGCCACCCAGGTGCCCCATGGAGGGGGGGGCTCTCAGCCAAGAACTTAGAGGGGTAGAAGGAACATTATTCTTCCTCTCCGATAGCCATGGAACAAAAACCATGAAATAAAGGGGTGGTTTAGGAATAATGTGGAGATTCCAGACTACTCTAGTCAAAATAACAAAATCCTTAACTGGTGCTCTAGTAATGTTACAGCAAACACTCGGCGCCCAGGAAGAGACAAGCCACACGCAGTCAGGGAACCAGGAAAAGACTGTTTATTGCACACCGGTGCCAGCCCAGTGGAGTCACCTCCAAAGGCTGAGCCCTGAACCTTGGCATCGGCCTCCTTTTATGGCTGGGATGGTAGGGGGTTGAGAGACCAAAGAAAAAAGGGAGGGGGGCCTTATCTGTGGTGCTAACTGAGCAGTTGGTGGACACAGGAGGCAAACAAGAGTACAGAAGCCAAAAGTAAGCAAGGGGAGTATCCAGCCTCGGACATCTGGCTGGCCCCTTATATCTTGTTTTTCCTAGTTTTTCTTCTCAATAAGGAGGAATTGTGTATTCTAGTTACCACCTGGTAGGGAAATGTAAAGAACCCTGCCAGCAATAGACCCCTGTGTATGAATAAGAAATGAGAAATAACACAAGTTAATATTGCATAAGCATTATCATATTCACATGCTGTAAGGTAGGAAAACAATCTGGACAGACTTACAAAGTCTGGACAGAATGTCACATACGTTTATACCTTAAAATAGAAGAAAGAACAATGAAAACCTCTCTTAGCTCCTCAAGAGACATAGAGATGCACTGTGGTTGTTGCTTGTATATCTCCTGAGAGACTTAATTTCACAAGTGTTTGCTTATATATCCAAGGGTCAGAAGACATGTGAATCGAATTACAACATCAAATGGGTTAGCCTCTTCTTCAGCCATTCCAACTTCCTAGGGACATCCTCAGGAGGGAAGGGTCTGCAAAGAAAATGTCATCAGCTTACCCTTACAATCTACATTTGTACTTTGTGATTCTTCTTATTATTTGTGTGAGTACCTTCATATGCATTTGCTATTTATGTAATTTATCTATTGAGGCGTATGTGGTTCTGCTGAGGGTTTAGTTCTTCTCAACTAATATGTGTTCACATTACGAGTAAGGTCTGGTCCCTGCATTGTCCTTTCAGGGATTCATTCACAAGTAGAGGCCTTGGGTCAGAATCAAGTGCCCCAAGATGGGCCACTTTGGCATGCAGATTATTTCAAACTAAGAACAATTCGGGCCCAAAAGACTCAGGGAGAAATGTTGACCTCCTCCCTAACTGCCTAAAAGAATTTGGATGGAAGACTTGCTCCAGAAAGAGGGCAATCGCCATAGACAGTGACATTATAATGCGAACTAGAGGTGGCAGACAAGACTTTAGCAAAGTCTGTTTGTTAAAAATCTTCTCTGTGTCTTGTGTTTTCCTTTTTTTTAATGCTTATTTATTTTGAGAAGAGACTGGGAGTGGGAACNGAGAGAGAGGGAGGGAGAGAATCCCAAGCATGCTCTGCCCTGTCAGCCCAGACCCGATGCAGGGCTCCATTCCACGAATGGTGAGGTCATGATCCCAGCTGAAATCAAGAGTCCAACGCTCAACTGATTGAGCCACCCAGGTGCCTCTGTGTCTCATTGTTTTTGTGTGGCCTCGCAGTCCTCTATTTGCCAAACATTTATTCTTTTTCATCTTCCTGTGAATTGCTTTCCTTCCCTTTGAAGTCCCAGACCCCTAACCTCTACTTAGTTCAGGATGACACAACTCATTTTACCTGACTATCTTTGGAACCGTTCANAAGTTAATTATTTTACGTTGATCTATCCCATCTCAGTTCAATTCTTAGACCAGCCAGAAGAACCCTGAACATTAGAGAAGAGTTTTTCTTCCCAACACAAGTATATATCAAGGGGATAAGAATGGTGGCAGGAGGGGCGTGGTTGGGGATGGTTCAGTCAGTAGATCATGTGACTCTTTTTTTTTTAAGTTTATTTATTTATTTCAAGAGAGACAGAGACAGGATGAGTTGGAGAGGGGCAGAAAGAGAGAGAGCATCCCAAGCAGGCTCCACAACAGCACCGCAAAGCCCGATGTGGGGTTTGAACTCACGAAACCATGAGATCATGACCTGAGCCAAAACGGAGATTCTGATGCTTAACTGACTGAGCCACCCAGGTGCCCCAGTCATGTGACTCTTGACCTCTGAGTTGTGAGTTTGAACCCATGTTGGGCATAGAATTTACTTTTTAAAAATGGAGGAAGGAAAATTTATGGAAATGCTTGGTTGAAAGGAATATTTTCTGTGACCATGTCACAGCTTCTTTTTTTTAATGTTTGTTTATTTTGAAAGAGAGAGAACATGAGCTGGGGAGGGGCAGAGTGAGAGGAAGAGAGAGAATCCCAAGCAGGCTTCCCATTGCCAGTGCAGAGCCCAACATGGGGCTCAATCTCACCAACCGTGAGATCATGACCCTGAGCCAAAATCAGGAACCAGATGCTTAACCGACTGAGCCACCCAAGTGCGCCTACCATGTCACAAACTTGTAGCCATACTTGCTCAATAAGAGAATATAAGACAGGATAAAGGCAGCCTATTTTGCTAGAATCACTCAAGACAAATATCAGACATTAGCAAAACCCTAGACAAATGTATGGTAGTAATTGTGATCATCACGCTCTCATTATTATACTGAATCAGCCCTGAATGCTGTGAGAAAACAGACTGAGCTGTTAGATTTTTCTGAATGGCAGAGATATTCTAGGTAGTTTGTGAGTTGGGCATTATCAGTAATACTGTGTTGGCACACATCATTTTAAATCTCAGTTCCTTTTTCCTTGAAAGAGAAGAAGAAAAAGTATGAGAGACAGACCTGTCTAGTGCTCTCTTCTTTCCATTTAGAGTTATAAAAGATTCTGAGTCTCTTTAAAATAACACTTACTAAAATAGTTAGATCAAGGGATATACAGACATAATAGATCTGGATTATATCTGGATATAATATATCAAACAAGACGTTTGGCAGTGTGCCTCATGGTCTCTTTATGAAAAAAAAATGAGCTGGATAGCAGCATTTTTAGGAATATCTAAAGGTGGTCAGGTCACTATGTCCTGAGAGACTGAGCAATAGTTCAGTGTCAAATTGAAGGGTGGTGTCTTGCTGAAGAGCTCTGATCTGGATAATCCTATTTAACCCTTGTATCAGTCATTTGAAGGAAAATACCGAAGGCACACATGAAATTTGTAGGTGCCGTAAAATGTAAGAAGATTGAAAACAGAACTAAGATGCAAAACGATTTTGGACAGGCTGTCATGATGGGCTAAAATGAAAACGGAATTCAGTAAGGAAATATATAATATCAAATAAAAACGAATCCTGCCTTTAGTGAGGAGAGACTTTGTTCAAAAGGATTATTGATGGGGGGAAGGGGAGCTATTATAATAGGGAGAACCCTGTGACCATATGATCTCCAAAGCATCTCAAGAGTTAAGTAATACGTTCCTTTTACGGAGAAGTGTAACCAAAGCTAGAAAGAGCTAGGTGTGGGGAAGTGAGCTGAAAGGGTGGCAGGTGGCCTTGGGGCCAGCCTGTTTTCCAGGAGGGACCCTTACAGAGTTGCCTATACTGGCTCAGCTTGAGGGTGGGCCAGATTTCAGAGCCCTCGGGGAAGGACAGAATTTTAATAAAAGTTTGTTTGGCGAGCGTCTTGCTCCAAATAGCCATAGGGACAAGCAGTTCATCTGATTATTTATGAGACAAAGAAGGGAGCTCTGGAGCATTGGTGTCTTGGCCTTGGCGTAGATAAACTAGCAGGGCAATTGTGAATCTTATATAAGTCATATGGGAAAGGATGATTCTTTGCAACAAGATGTTTTCTGAAACAGAAGAGTGGTAGATTCCTTTAACCTTATATTTTCCAGGGGCGTAGAGCTCAGGTAAAATTCAATACTGTCTATAATGTCTTTCATTAAAGGTCAAGGAATGAAGGTATCAAGGACAGGATGGATGGGAGTCTTTTGGTTTAATGGTATGAAAATACGTGGAGATTTTAGTTGGTACGTGCCACCAGTGTGACCGGTGGCAGGATAGGGATGGGTGGGATTTGGGGTCACATTAAGAGAAGTCTATTGGCTAGTATCCAAAATCTATAAGGAACTCACCAAACTCCACACCCGAAAAACAAACAACCCAGTAAAGAAATGGGCAGAAGATATGAACAGACNGATGGAATCCTACATGGCGATGAGAAAGAATGAAACATGGATGGACCTTGAGGGTGTTATGCTGAGTGAAATAAGTCAGGCAGATACCATATGTTTTCACTCTTATGTGGATCAAGAGAAACTTAACAGAAGGCCATGGGGGAGGGGAAGGGGAAAAGTAGTTGGGGAGAGGGAGGAAGGCAAACCGTGAGAGACTCTTGAAAACAGAACCAACTGAGGGCTGATGGGGGTGAAGGAGAGGAGAAGGGGGATGGTGGGCATGGAGGAGGGCGCTTGTTGGGATGAGCACTGGGTGTTATATGGAAACCAGCTTGACAATAAACTATATTAAAAAAAAAGAAGTCTATCAAGTGGGAAGATTAACAATCCACCGTGGAGATTGTGCTGGACAAGAGATATCTAGAGCAACATATTCAGCTCTGTATATGCATGTTGCAGTGTTTTACACATATTGTAAATTTCATTCTTCTCTCTTTCTAAAGTAAATAGGCCTATATTAAAGTACTTAAAGAACTGTCGTATGAAAGTGGGATTATGTGTGTATCTGTAGCAGGGAAAAACTCAGGATGTCTGACTCCATATTGCTTCTGTTTCCCTTACTGCTGTGACCTAGAGCTTAGAAACGTATGCGTAGCCCAGCAGGCAGGCATATTAATCGTCAAAGGAATTTTGCTTACAGCTAAGATTTGCAAAAACTGCTCTATAACCCAAATCTAACTCACCTGAGGAGATAAGGAAGTACCCAGAGCAGTCGCCATCCCAATTCCTCAAGATGGAAGAAAGATCATAACTCAGGGAGGCATTGAAACTGTGCCCCATAGCGTTAATGGAGTAGAAACTAGCCAAAACCTTAAAGCTTATTTTTCAGAGAACTATTTCCCCCAATCAGCTATTGTGTCTTTTCAGACCCCACTAACAAACTCACTGGCTGTCTCTGCAGAAGCTTGGACTCAAGGACAACTGATACGGTTCTGGCCTACGAACCAGCAAGGTCTTGCATTCCTTACTCAAGATAACAAGCCCAAGACTGCATCCTGTTTATAACAGCTCTGGGAGCATGCCAACAGCCCCTTCTCCTTGGCCTGAAATAACCTCTTAAAGTCAGGGGCTGAATTTCGCCTCATTCCGATGTTGTCTTCACCCCAGAGGGAACATGGGATAGATGTTTCATCTGCGTTTGCTCACTATGATGCTCCATCTTTCCTCATGAAAAATCATACGTTTTCCTGTAATCTCAACCCCTGTGGTTGTAAAAAATGTGTTGTCTCCTGCTTCAGGGAGGCATATTTGAGACCTGTCCTCCCCTCTCCTCCTTTGGCTGCCTCTCAAATAAACTCTTTCCTTGCTGCATGCTTGATGTCTCAGGGATTGGCTTTGCTGCACATCAGGCAGACGAACTTGGGTTCAATTGCATATCTTTTATAGTTTCTGTGGGAGGAAGTCACATCAACGCACAGGAGTTATGGAAGGCAAATTTCTGCTCAACAAAAGGAAGACTATTATATTTTCCTTCTCCAAAGGACTTCCAGTCACTCAAAGTATTCAAGCAGACACCGAATGCTCCCCAAGCTTAGATGTTGTGGAAGAAGTTCTTCTTTCTTTTTGTTTGTTTGTTTGTTTTCAGAGAAAGAGAGAGACCATGGGCAGGGGAGAGGGGCAGAGGGAGAGAGAGAATCCTAAGCAGGTTCCATGCCCAGTGTGGAGCCTGCTGTGGGGCTCAATCCCATGACCCTGGGATCATGACCTGAGCCGAAATCAAGAGTCTGATGCTCAACCAACTGAGCCACCCAGTCATCCCAAAGCGGTTCTTCTTTGGATGAGAGGTTTGGTCTAATTTCTTAGTTCCCTTTCCAGTTTTGTGATCCTGTGACTCTCTGAATTGACAATCTAATCAATCAATCTAATTCTGATTTATCTTTCATGACTTATAAAAACTGTGCTGTTCCTTTGTCACCCTTCATTTTTTTCTTCNATCTGTGCTTATTTCCATAGTGAAATGGACCCCTGTTGTTGGTCATTAGCATACTCACATTCACACACAGGCTAAAACTGGGCTATAAGCACTTTTTTCTGATTAAAATGTTTTATCGTCTATGCAAGGTAAAGGGTTCTTACCTAAGCTTCACAACCAAAAGTAATAATTTTTGTGTAGGTCATAGTTTCTCCTGTGCATCTTGGAGAAACGCAGAGACAGTCCCCGATACCACCTCTATGTACATTGTAGGGGAGGAAAAACATAATTTTTCTTCTCTTCTAAATTCTTAGATGGGGCTCCAATACAAGACAGAACAGCTAGAGAAGAAAGGAAGTTTATTAACACAGATACTTCTTATATACCTGGGAGACAGCGAGCAAAAAGAGATGGCTTAAAATGTGGCCTCAACTGTCATCTTTATCAGAAAACATGAAAAGAACATCAACAAAGCAATACAGGTATGAACGACTGAGTAGAAGAGTGGGCAAATAATGCAAACAAGTAATTCACGGAAAATAAATAGAAATACGCAATAAACACATTAAAATCTTTACAGGGTCATTAACAAGAACCCAACAAGCCTCCCTAGTTGAATGGGAATGCCATAATCAAGAGCACGTGTGGACTGGATGGGAGAGCATTTAGCGTTATGCCAAAGAGAGTCAGCGCGGCACCTGGGTGGCTCAGTCGGTTGAGCGTCCGACTTCGGCTCAGGCCATGACCTCATGGTTTGTGATTTCAAATGCCATGCTGGGCTCGCTGCTGTCAGCACAGAGCCTGCTTCAGATCCTCTGTCCCTTTTTCTTTGCCCCTTCCCCACTTGGGGTCCCTCAAAAAGAAAGAAAACATTTTTAAAAAAAGAGCTCTACCCTTGAAGGAATTATTGTCTTCAATTCCACTCCACCACCTTCATGAAGCAATACTGCTAGCTCAGCGGGGTTCTCGATTCACAGATATTCTTCTAAATTTCTAGGCTTCATTTACTGATGGCTGCTGTCCATTGAGCCCCTACTGACGTTCAGTCTTAGTTCCAGCTACTTGTAAGCAAGTGGATGTGGTTACTCCACTCATTGGACAGAACTCAAGGTAGTCTTAACAGCTCTGGCCAATATGACCCTTAATGAACGTTTTTACATTTTGGGGCTGCTGCCAATATCTCAGGTGTCTGGTCTGCCACGTTGAAGACTGCAGACTGGTAGGTTAAATACACGCCTCCTTGGAGCCATGAACTATGGAAACAAACTTCAACCGGCAGTCAGACAGACTTTGAGTCCCTGATGTAAATGCCTATAATAAGGGCCCATTCTCTGAAGAGACCAAAGCCAATACAGTCGCTGATCAAGCCTGCTCAGATGGCCATCATCACCAGCTAGATTCATCATCGGACTGAACACGGCCATATATCCACCATAGACTAGGCATAAATTAAAGGACTATATGTTTCTGGGGCAGAAGTTAGCACTTCATGCCGAACTTGCAACTTGCCCAAAGTTGACCCATTTGACTCATGCTGCAAGAGCCTCTGCTCCTTCCTTCTTTTGGCAAATTGACTACATCGAATCTTGATCCCTCTTTTAAGGCTATCTGTGGTCCTTCTTACAGTCGGCACTTTTTCTGGTCATGGTGTTGCTGTTCCAACTGCAGCCACCCAGTTGTGACCCTTAATCAAACCTGTGCCATGTTCCATTTCCCAAACCGTCTACATTCTGACAGTAGTTTGCTTTTTGTCATAAAAGCCACTCAAAAGTGGGCTGGTGATCACATTTGGTGGACATTCACGTCCCTTCGCATCTTCGGGCTGCTGACATCATTGAGAAGTGGAATGGATTTAACAAAAAAATCATCTACAAGTTATTTCTGCCTCTGCCTCTTATCTCTGCCTGGTCCATACCTTTTAGTAACACAATTTGGTTGCAGAAAGTGGAATAGGGACAGAGTAAGTTTCCCTTCCTCTCTTCTAGGTTCTTCGGTCTAGTAACTACATCGATATAAAACAGATTAACAAGAGAAAAACAAGTTTTAATTTCATACATATGGTAGACCCATAAAAATATGAGACCACGAGGCAGTCAGGTGATTGAGGCTTCTATAATGCCCTGAGCTAAGGAAAATAGGTCGGGATCTGATGGGGTTTTGGGGTAATGGTGGGATTCGGAGCCAACGGCCAAGAATGAATTCTTGAAGATGTTTTTGGTGCAGAAAGGTGATTTCATTAAAGCACTGGACAGGACTTGTGGGCAGGGAAAGCTGCCCTGGGGGTGTGAAGAGTGACTGCTTATATGCTGTAGAGTTGAGGGAGGTAAAGTCAGGAGGAAGTTTCTTAAAGGGATTTCCACACGCTAAAGAAGTTTTCCAGATTACTGGAGGCCTAGCTATTGTCAAGCTATGGTTGTTTTTCCCTCTAGCAAAACATCGTCATTAAGATAGTAGGCATTTACTGGAGATCCGGCTATTGACAAGGCTGCCTTTCTCTTGTAATTTACTAAGATATTTGCAGACTGCTGGAGACCCAGGTCCTGGAGGACTGTGATCTCTATCAGTTAACCATTTGTTTTCTGTCTTTTCCTTCCTCTTGAGCAGCCAGGAGTGCCTGAGGAAAATCACACAGATCCCACCTGGAGGGGTGGTGGTGGTGAGGGGTGTTTGTGGGTGTCAGCTTGCCTCAGGCTCCCTCATCAGATCTGGGGACACAAAGGGAAGGAGGGCCACTCACAAGAAGGTAAGAAGAGATGTTTGGGAAACAGAGGTTGCCCTCTTATGCAGATGAGTTTCTCAAATAAAAAGGTATCTCTAGTAAGATTTCTCTTCCTGGTACATCTTTCCTGGGACCCCCTTTCCAATGTAAATTTAGGCAGCTGGGGAGAGGTAAATAGCTTTTTCCTGAACCTGGTAGATTTTGATTGCCTTTAGCTCAAAATAACCCTCATGCCAAAGTGACCTATTTTAGGGTGGGAAATTCTGCTCCCCTTCAGTGGGTTGATCTGTTTGCTTCCTCCTGGGCTGTAAGCAGAGAAAAGGGAAGAGAAAAGAGATCGAAACTATTTGGAAAATTCGGGATTATTCCGTGACCATTCCTGGGAATTATGCGTCTTTTTCTCCTACCAGGAACCTCAGGTAGGCCTGACTGATACATCCTCTGGGTGGAAGCCTGGTCAAAAGGAATGCTTGGGGATTTGGGGATTATTCTGGTCCATCCACTTGGGTTCTAGCAACATGGATGCCAGTATATGCATTTATCGGGGCCTCTGCATCACCCCTGGAGAACATGGGGGCAAGGGAATGAGGCATCTGTGGGTGCTCACATGCTGCTTGCTGTGTTGTAAGTAATAAAGTAATTTGCCTCTGAAAAAAAAATCACCTTCAGCTAAAACAGAAGAAGGATGTAGGGAAGCCTGGTTTTGGGAATGAGAGCGAGAAACGCCAGGTAAACCAGGGTAAGCCTGGTTGTGCAGATTTAAGTTGGGCCTTCTCCACAGGTAAGACTCCCTAGGGGTTTAGAGTCATTCTTCCCTTCTGGGTACCTTGAGAGAGCCACCCTTAACAAATGGAGATTTCCTTTACACGTGTAAATTTCCCTCACAAAAGGGTAACGCCTCTTATTTTCAGAGCTTCTCACGTATCTGCTGTTTCTCAAAATAAGCAGCTAAAAATAATCCTGGTGCCAAAGAGGCATCATTCGGGTAGCATATTCTGGTCTCCTACAGTCATATTTTGGGGTGACATATTCTGGTCTTCTATAACATAAACGCTCCTACCTGGTCTTCTATAATATAAACACTCCTAGGCGTCCCTAGGTGATTTTTATTTACATGAGGAGATGAGACTCAGTGATAGTTAAAAGAGTTGAAAACAGAGTATTTAGAAGAATGGTGGGATCACCTTCATTGCTAGATTTAGTTACTGGGAGACCTTCCAAAAACTAATCTCTACGCTTAGAATCCTAGGTTTGGGTTAATTGACCCCTGCGGCTGTTCCAGTGCTAATTCTTCAGTATTATATTGCACATACCGAGGGAGTAAATCACTTTTATAAGGATGTGGATGGATCATAAAGCAATAATAAAAATGCTAATGCTCTGGGGACAAATCCAGAGCTTTCTAGTGCTCAGGTCCCTTTTGGTCTTCAGTGGGAGCTACTCACGCATCGTGTGTGAATCAGACACTCCAAATGTCAGTTGCCCGATTGCAAGGTAAAGCTGACTTCTGGCGCACAGTTAATTTACTTGTTTTAGAATCATCTAT
>NW_027531997.1:733523-740976 GCF_008692635.1 Crocuta crocuta
GTTACATAAATAGTGAGTTTTGCTATTTCAAAAAAAAAAAGTATCCAAGGAAGACCTTCACTATAGCTATGATACTTCGCAAATTTTGTTCTCACCAAGTGGTAGCTCCTTCGGCTGGGGTTTGAAGCCTTTTTATCTTGTTGCTTTCTCAGTAGAAGTTGGAGGCTAAACCATGGAGTCTGATCAAAGATAAACTGAGGCATATTAAAATCTTAAGGATTTATTTGAGCAAACTTCAGTTTGAATGAGACAGTACNNNNGCTCTGATTGGTTCTCTTTAGATTTTAATTTTTAAATGTTTTAAATTTCTTTTTATGTTTCTTTCTTATTGAGACAGAGAGAAACAGCATGAGCGGAAGAGGGGCAGAGAGAGAGGGGGAGACATACAGTCTGAAGCAGGCTCCGGACCCTGAGCTGTCAGCACAGAGCCTGTCTCGAGGCTCGATTCCACAAACCATGAGATCATGACCATGAGAGCCGACGTCAGACGCTTGACCTACTGAGCCACCCAGGCGCCCCCAGATTTCAATTTTTATCACGTTGACGTATTTACAGACTTAGATTGTGCTCTGCTTACATAGATGCCAGTTAGAGCCACCTGAGTCCAATGGCCTCCTTATGTCGTGAATTTAACAAATCTGCTGTATTTTGGTTTATCATGACTTCACATCCAGTTGTTTATGACAAACTTGAGACATAAAAACAAATGTTTGTTTATTTATTTTGAGGAAAAAAGGGCATGTGAGAGTGGGGGAGGAGCAGAGAGAGGGAGCGAGAGAATCCCAAGCAGGCCCTGCCCTCTCAGTGCAGAGCCCAACACGGGGCTCCATCCCACGAACCGTGCGATCATGACCTGAGCCAAGATCAAGAGTTGGACACTTAACCGGACTGAGCCACCCCGGCACCCCTAAAATGAGATTGTTTTTGAGAGAAAAGTTTTGATAGAAGAATGAAGCAAGAAGCTCCTGGGAGGCTCAGTCAATTAAGCATCCGACTCTTGATTTCCTCTTGGGTCGCGATCTTGTGGTTCACGAGGTTGAGCCCCACGTCGGCCTCTGGGCTGACAGTGTGGAGCCCGCCTGGGGTTCTCTCCCTCCCTCTCTCTCTCTGCCCCTCTGCTGCTTGGGCTCTTTTTTCTCAAAATAAATAAACATTAAAAAAAAAGAATAATGCAGTAAGTCCTGTCAGGATGGCCTTATCTCATTCGTTCTCATTGAAAAGTACTCGGTGGTTTATCAATACAAATACGTGCAGGAGCTACCAGGGCAAGGGGACATTGTGACTATAAATACCAAGAGTTGGTGAAGACCAGCTGAGAGTATTTGGTCTGGGAAAGGCTGTCCTTTTTTCATCTCAAAGAGCTCTCTGAGGACCTCGGGGCGATCAGCTCCTGCAGCAGTCAAGGTGATTCTTCTCCCCGCAGTGACAAAACCTGTGCAGTGGCCCCTCGAAGAATATCCTCTCGCCCATCAGTCAACACCAGGGCCGTGGCTTCCCTAGCAACATGCTCTAGCAACAGGGGACTTGTACATTTGAACTTGGAGCTGGACAGCAACTCTAGGTTGGCTAAGCCGTCTCTCCCAAGGATCAGCTCGTGTAAAGGTGCCCCTCAACTAAATTTGGGCCCTCTTCCTTTCATCTCCCCTTGCCTGGAACAACCGTGTCGCTGGGGTGCTGGGGTGCACGAGCACATGGCACCGGGGGTACCAAACAGACCAGGTGCAGCCACTCTGTGGTGACCAAATCCAAAGGCAGAGAGCTGGGCAGGGGTGAAATAAGAAAAGGTTTTATTTCAGTGAGGCCAGCCCCAGGAAGAGAGTAGACTAGTGTCTCGAAAATTGCCTCCAAAGTGCCAGAAGTACTTCCAAGTTTATAAGGACGGTGTGGGACAAGGGTACCTGCCGCTGGGCAGAGAAGGTCAAATCGGTCATTGTTTTCGAGTGAATCACGGGTGGCGTCTTGTTGGCTCAGGGCAGGCCTCAGTGTTTCAGGGGGTTGTTTCCATTCCTAGCAGAGGATAATTTACCCTCATGATATTCCTCCTGAGCCAAGAGACCGCTGGAAAGAAGAACCCAGCTAGAAAGTCCGAGGTCAAAATGGAGACAGCCAACGTCCTCATTCAGTAGTGTGATTAATCTATCGTTGGTTCGGAGTGTGTTATTTCTTTGTTGACTTATTAAGAGACATTATCTTGTGTGCTGTTGGCTTGTGAAATTCCCACAGTGAACCTGCGTCAAATAAATTGTTGGCAAAGGGGAGCCTGGGTGGCTCAGGTAGGCGTCCGACTCTTGGTTTCGGCTCAGGTCATGATCCTCACGGTTCATGCATCGGGCTCCGTGTTGACATTGTGGAGTCTGCTTGGGATTCTCTCTCCGTCTCTCTCTCTGCCCCTTCCCCACTTGTGCTCTCCATCTCTCTCTCTCTCTCTCTCTCAAAATAAATAAATAGACTTAAAAAAATAGAATAAAAAAATGAATTCCTGGCAGAGACAAATTCAGTCTCCAAGCAAAATTTTGCCTTCCAAACCAAAGCAAAATCCAACAATTTTGCCACACAGATAAGGGAACAGGGCCCAGAGGAGTTAACTAGGGGCATTATTCAAGGTCACCCAGTTAACACTATTGAAAAGGCCAAAGTTAGAGTCTTTGGCTCTTTGTTGTTTGTCCTGCTTAAGCTGTCACTGTAGAATCCTGTTAGGCCTCCTGACTTTGCCCTTCAACTCGCCGGGTCCTCATTAGCATAATTCTACACGTATCTGGTCTTTCCATCTGACATTTTACCTTTTCTGTCTTTGATCAATCAATTTCTTTTTTTTTTCTTAAAGTTTTTTTTAAATTTATTTTTGAGAGAGAAATAGAGACAGTGTGAACAGGGGAGGGTCAGAGAGAGAAGGAGACACAGAATCCGAAACAGGCTCCGGGCGCTGAGCTAGCTGTCAGCACAGAGCCTGATGCGGGGCTCGAACCCACATACCGTGAGCTCATGACCTGAGCCGAAGTCGGATGCTTAACTGACTGAACCACCCAGGTGCCCCTTTGATCAATTAATTTCAATAGATGAAGATACAAATATTTCATGGAGTGATTAACAGGATGATTCAGGTGACCTTGGATGGGGGGCACCTGACGAGGAAGACCTAGGGTATCAGTAGAAACCAAACCAAAACCAAACCCAACAACAATCCTCTCTGTACGGCATTTACCTTCTTTTCNGCCCCTCCCGTACTTGTGTGTTCTCTCTCCCTCCCTCTCTCTCTCTGTTTCATTCTCAAAAGCAAATAAATAAACTTTTTAAAAAACATTTTTAAAAAAAGACGTATTTNGCGTGGAAATGTAGGAGGTCTGCTAAAGACTGAAGTATATGGAGGTGATATGAATCAGGGCAAATTCAAATACATTGTCATTGTCTGTTAGAGCTTCCTCACCACAGGATGACGATTGTAGAAATGCTGCTGTTAACTGCGCCCTCCTGAAATGTACCAGCCCTGGACCGTGACTGTCGAACGTGGCTTCGATCCCTGGAGGTGGTGCTAAGGGAAGAACACTGCAGATCCCAGAGGAGGAAGACAGGTGAGTCCCCCTCCTCCCTAAAATCATGCGTCTGTATCTTCACGCTCTCGTTGCAGAGGAAGAAGTAGCATTTCCCCTGGCCCCAATTTACACTTTACTTAGATTCTTTTTTTTTTTTTAAATGTCAGTACTCGTCTCCTGTTCTGGAAGCTTTCTTCATCAATACCTCCGTTCTCCTGCACACTTAATGCCCTCTCCTTGTACGGTTTTTTCCTCTCAACTTGCAAGCTTTTTACATTTGTCCGTGTAAACATAGGGAAATACACTACTTTGACATAAGGATTGAGCTGTTTTTTTTTTTTTTAATTTTTAATGTTTATTTATTTTTGAGAGAGAGACAGAGAGAGAGAGAGTGCAAGCAGGGGAGGGGCAGAGAGGGAGAGAGAGAATCCCTAGCGGCCTCTGCACTGTCAGCACACAGCCTGACTGGGGGCTCTTGAGGCGAAGTTAGACGCTCAACCCACTGAGCCACCCAGGCTCCCCTTGAGCTCGTTATTTTTAAGAAACAGCAGACACAGGAGAAGGTCTGAAAACCCAGTAGAAGTTACCCTTTTGTAAGAGAAATTTATATTCATAAAGGAAATTTTCATTTGTAAGGAAATTTCATTGTATTCATTTTATGTCTCCGTCTCCGTACCAGGAAGAGGACTAAATCTCTAGAAACTCATCAGGGAGGAGGCACTGACTTAAATCTGCTTAACAATCACATCCTCCTTTACTGTGCTTTTCCGAATAACCTCCCATAACTGGCTCCTCGCCCCCACCATCATCTTCTGTCTTTAGCTGGAGATGGAGGTAAGGTGTTGGCCGGGGCCACTTCAGAGACTTACTCAAGTTTTCTTGGGTCTCGGCCACTTAGACAGGAGGTATACGTGTCATTAACCCTCTGTTTCTTTTTCCCCTCCGGTCAATCAAAATCAATCAAAATAAAAAGACTTTAATTTTTTGGGTGTCTCAGCCAAGGACCTAGAAGGGCAGAGGGGAAATTATTTTCCCTTCCCCTTCTTTTAAGGAAAGAAAGTCTCCTTAATTCTGATATCTCCTGTAAAGACAGATACAAATTAAAAATAAGAGGCTTAATTCTCCCTGCTAAAAATAAAGGAAGAGACTTCCCACCCTCCTCCCCTTTTACTTCAGAACTTCTTTCTCTGTCCTTTTCAAATGTATATAAATCTTTACATTGACTAAATCAGTGGCTCACCAGCCCCACGTCTCAGGAATAGTTTCTCAAAGGCCTGGGAGCCTTTGAGATGAAGTTAGGATGGATTATGTACGACAAAAGGTATTGTTAAGTGTTCTTACCTAAGGACTGTATTGTTTCTTTGGAAACACGTCAATAATGGATTTTTCTTGTTTAGCTATATAAAAAGGGGACATTTGTTTCCAGATTTGTGATCTCACAGCAGATTCTCTGGGATGCAAGTCCCAGGGGGCGCCTTGGTGGCTCAGTCGGTTAAGCGTCTGATTCAGCTCAGGTCATGATCTCAGGGTTCGCGGGTTCGAGCCCCGTGTCAGTTTCACTGCTGGCAGCACAGAGCCTGCTTGGGATCTTCTGCCCCTCTCTCCTTCTGTCCCTTCCTCACTTCTGTGCTCTCTCTCAAAAATAAATAAATCTTTAAACGAAATTTTAAAACTACTGATCCCAGACATCTTGATCTAATTGGTACAGGCATTATTATGACTTACACATCAAGACGTTTAAAGGGCTTGCAGGTGTTTCTAATGTGCAGTAAAGTTTAGGAACCACTGGCTTCTGCTTACACTGGCTGAAATTCTTTATTATGACGTTAAGAAGTACATGAATCTAAGACCAAATAGAGCTGAGATTAAACTCCGGCTCTACTCGCTCCCTTCAGCGGGAAAGTTAACAACAGAGCCTTACAAAACTCTCTCCTTGACCAAACTTGAGAGAGACTCCTCTGAGCCCTCTCTTCGATTAGGCCTTGTTTGGAACTTGGTCTTGGACCTGCCGAGTCCATTTGTAGCAAGAATCCTGCTAAGTCAGTTTAGCAGAAGCCCCCACTCTTGATACCTGATTACTCAGGGTATCTGGTCAAATTCCTCATTCCCGCCATTGATATGTGATCACCTTGACCTTGCTTGCTGTATCCAGAATTGAGCCCATTCCTATACTGATGTCTCTTTTCCCCTATTGCAGTAGCTCCTGAAAAAAAATCTGGTGTGCCCCATCAACGACCGTTAGGCTCTGGTTTTCTTCAACAAGCCTCAGTTGCCTCAGTCTGTAAAACAGAAATAGTAAAGCCCCTTCTTACAGAATGGTAGTGAGGGTAAAATGATACCATTCATGCGAAGCACTTAGGGTTCAATAAATATTAACGGTTATTGTCACAAGTTATAGCTCCCAGCTTCTTCAGACTCTCCAAGCCCTTTCTCGTTGCTGATCACCCCTTCCTTGCAATTCTCTCCTCGTTTGGCTTCTGGTTAATTGTATTCTGCTTCTTCTCTTACCTCTCAGATTTTAGCTCCTCCCGCTTCCCTTCTCCTATATCCTAAGTGTAAGAGTGACATTAGCATGTGGCTTTGGCTCCCCACCTGTCTTCATATTTATCCTTTACGGTGTCATCTGGTGTTTTAGGGCTGCAAGTCTACTTTTCTGTGCAAATGCCCCGCACAGTGGAGAACCAAATCTGGTGTCTAATAGCCAGTCAGTAAACTTTTGTGGAAGGTATGAATTGTATATGTACATTTAAACGTTTGTTTATTTTTGAGAGAGAGAGAGACAGACAGAGTGCGAGTGGAGGAGGGGCAGAGAGAGAGGGAGACACAGAACCCGAAGCAGGCTCCAGGCTCCGAGCTGTCAGCACAGAGCCTGACACGGGGCTGGAACTTGTGAACCGTGAGATCCTGTCCTGAGCCGAAGTCAGACTCTCCCCTAGGCACCCGTGAATTGTCCATTTTTGACCCTTGCCTTTCCCCGAGTTCACAAAGGCCTGTTGAGTTACATATCTCTATCTGGGCACTCTCTTGTGTTTCATATTTCTTTTAATAGTACAAACACCTCTCGGCTGCACAGATTTACAAAATTGCAATCGTCTTTGACTCCTCACACCCTCTTGCCTACGTAGCCAATCACTTGCATGTTGGCTCAAATTCTAACTCCAGGTAATTTGTAGGAAATGACCTGGTGACAAATCTTGCAGCATTTCATTTCCTGGAATCCAATCATTAAAGACACGATCCCTCTCACGCTGCCTTTTAAGCCAATACTTGTGTGGGTTTGTTAAAAGACCAGAAAAATGGTTTTCAATTTGCCATGACTGTCAATTTATACTTTAGGAGCGATGCAGGCAACAGAAGGATTTAGCACACCTAATTTTAATATGTACATCACATTTTTTTACTGTGAAACACTGGAAGGTTCCATAATTCTGCAGGAGAAATGTTAAAAGGCAAAATTTGGTTTATTTAGCAGTTGGGCAAAGATATAAATGGCAGATACAGCAATAGCTACCAAGGACAAAAAGATGGGCTACTTTTTGTTGAAATATTGTTAGTGGCACTGTGGTAACTCCTGCCTGCGAAGAGTTATTCACTTTCAGGGGAGAAAGGTGACAGTCAAATCATTGTTAGGATACTGGTATACAGTTCTGCAGGTGAACATATTTGCAGTTATTTGGGGTTTTTTAAATTTTTTGTTAACGTTTTTATTTATTATTGAGAGACAGAGAGAGACAGAGCATGAGCAGGGGAGGGGCAGAGAGAGGGGGAGACACAGAATGCGAGGGAGGCTCCAGACTCTGAGCTGTCAGCACAGAGCCCGATGCGAGGCTCAAACTTACAAACTGCGAGACCATGACCTGAGCCAAAGTCGGACGCTTAAGAGACTGAGCCACCCAGTCGCCCCTAGATTTTTTTTACTGTTT
>NW_027531997.1:741038-741348 GCF_008692635.1 Crocuta crocuta
CAGATCTCAGGAAGTCGCAAGATCATGACCTGAATGATCTGAAACCAAGAGTCGGATGCTTAACTGACGCAGCCACCCGGGTGCCCCGTGGAAGGCCAATTACTAAACCAGAGCTGTTTTGTTTAGAAATGCAATCACTAATGTTTCAACTTAAAGAATGACAGTTTAGAAGCATCTGACTTCGGCTCCGCTCATGATCTCGTGGTTTGTGAGTTCGAGCCCCGCATCTGGCTCTGTGCTGACAGTGAGGAGACTGGAGCCTGCTCCGGATTCTGTGTCTCTCTCTGTCTGCCATCCCCTGCTTGGGATC
>NW_027531997.1:741485-742259 GCF_008692635.1 Crocuta crocuta
TGTTGCAGCACATGTAATCAGCCTTTCCCAGGGCTCTAAATGATGACATAGGAGGCAAAAATTTGCCTCAAGTAGGGGTATGTTGGGCAGAAAGTACTCTGGGACTTCTGAAATAGCAGTAATCAGAAGTCGTTGTGGCTTCTGAAGGTGNATCTCTTTCAAATTTCAGGGGTGGACGCTAAAGGTGTGATGTCCAGCTTTCTGTCAAATGAGATGACTTTTCAAGGGAAGGGATACAAATACTCTGTGTCATTTGATTAGAGGAGCCATTTAATTTCATTCTCATTCCATGTCACTTGNCCTTCTCGTCACAGAAGAGTGGACTTCTCTCACTGGCTGCCTAAAACTCCTTCCACAGGACTTCTCTGACAAGGGCTTAATTTAAGCTCATAGCATCAGTGATTTAGAGTAGTTTGGGGAGTTGGAAGAGAGATAATAAGGAGAGTGGAAAAAGGCAAACTAAATATACAAAGATCTCCTGAACCTGTTCAGTGTTCACATAGCCTGGGAATAATTCCAGTTTAGCATGAAATCCTAGGGAATTCTGTCTTTTTTAAGTTTATTTATTAATTTTGAGAGAGAGAGAGAGAGAGAGAAACAGAGAGCGCAGGGGAGGGGCAGAGAGAAGGGGAGAGAGAGAATCCCAAGCAGGCTCCAAGCTGTCAGCGCAGAGCCCGATGTGAGGCTGAAACTCACGAACCGAGAGATCATGACCTGAGCTGAAATCAAGAGTTGGATGCTTAACGGACTGAGCCCCCAGGCGCACCGCTATCC
>NW_027531997.1:742356-745798 GCF_008692635.1 Crocuta crocuta
ATTCTTAACGTAGATCTTCTTTTATGTGATCTGGCTTGAGGCTGGACCTGCTTGCTCAACTATTAACAGGGAATCTTTAAACGACAGAGCACTCAAAAGTGATATCTGTTGGCTGCTTTCTTTGCACGAAAGTAGTGATGAGAATGTGTTGGGAAAAGAGAAGAGAGATTGCAAAGAGAAATTTTCTGGAGTCATTTCAAGACCTCCTTGTCTTCCTGGAGCAATCAGGCCTGCTCCTAAAAAACGAATGTCCACATCCAAGAGAAGTTTTTTAAAAAAGATCTCCACACGACTCCATGTAAACTATAGGGATGCTTCATGCTGTGAATTTAACACGTAGGCTGAAATTTGTAAAAGTCTTCAAGTTCTTTGGGAGTTTTTTCACTTCTGCAAGCTCCGTAGATGTGTTTGTAAATTCTTGTTTATTTCTAGGAAGTGTGGGTGGGTGTGGGCAAGAGGAAGGTCCTCATCTCCAACTGTTCTCATTAGTCTATACCAAGTAATTTAATTTTTTCCACTGTGGTGCTTACAATGTTTTCATTCCTATATCCGTTCTACATAATTAAAAATTATTCCTTACAAATCTGTCTAATGAGTAATGACTTTACCATCAAATCCCCAGACTCCCACAGAGTTAAATTATAGAGAGGCAGTTACATTTGCCTGAAAAGCAATGGAAGTAACTTTTGGAATCAAAGAAATGAGATGGAAACCGAATCCAGCGTGGTCTCTTCGGCTCTTTGGATTTACGTGTGTGTATCCACAGTGCACGCATATCATGCAAGACAGGGTCCTTGGTTGTCTGTGTTAACTATGACTTATGTTAGAGGATTGTGTTATCTTTAATTAGGAAATGATCCTATTTATCCTGAAAGTCCCATTTCTCCTAATCAGTTGATGATATAAGCGTTCCATTTTTTTATGCTGTATGTTTCTGAAAGTATTTGTTTCTAAAAACCCTTTTGCTAGAGGATATGATCATTTGAAATATATGTAAGGGAAGGTTGTACACCATACCATTATTTTGCTCTTCTGAAAAGAATTGGTGAAGACACACGCCTTTTTTAAAAATCGGGATATAACTTACATATAACGTTGTGTAAGTTTAAGGTGTACAAGGTGTTGATCTGGTACATTTACATGTTGCAGTATGATAACAGCAAACCTGTGGCTAACACCTCTATCATATCACATCATTACAATTTCTGCTTTGTGGTGACAACACTTATCATTTAGTCTCTTAACAGTTTTGAAGTATATAATACGGTATTGTTGACTATATCGCTATGCTGAGCTATAGATCTCCAGAACTTATTTATCTTCCAGGTATAAATTTGTACCCTTTGACATCACCCCAAGTTTCCCACCTACTGGCCCCCGTAACCACCATTCTCCTCTGTTTCTTTGAGTTTGGCTTGTTAAGATGCCACTTATAATTGATATCATACAATAATTTAAAAATTTTTTTTAACGTTTATTTCTGAGAGAGAGAGAGAGAGACAGAGTGGGAACGGGGGAAGGCAGAGAGAGAGAGGGAGACATAGAATCCGAAGCAGGCTCCATGTTCCCAGCTGTCCACACAGAGCCCGACGCGAGGCTTGAACCCACGAGCCGCGAGATCATGACCTGAGCCGAAGTCGGACACTCAACCGACTGAGCCACCCAGGTGCCTCAGTAGGTTGTGTTTCTAGGAATTTATCTGTTTGTTCTGGGTTCTCCAATTTATTGAGATATAATTGTATTGAGATATAATTGCTCACCCAGTCTTTTTATGGATCCTATGTATTTTTGTAGTGTCTCCAAGTATCATGTGTCCTTTTTCATTACTGATTTTGAGTCTTCTTGCTTGCTTGCTTTTTTCTTAGTCTAGCTACAAGTTTGTTAATTTTATTTATCCTTCTGAAAAACCAGCCCTTGGGATCCTGGGCACTCATCCAGTGATCTCTCTTTTCCCTGGGAAAGGAGGTCACTGCTGGCTAGTTTCAGGCGCGCCTCCAGCCTCCCGCTCTGTGGCCTTGAGGGAGGGATGTTGCTAACAACATTCCTCTCACTCTCTCTAATACATCCGAATTCACATGCTTTTTATTTTTTCCCCTCTCTCCAGTGGATTGCCGGAATCTCGCTGCAAAAAGGCTGGACCTCCACAAAGGCTATTTTAACCATTGGGTGTCTACTTAAGATAGCATGGTGTTGGGTTTCCTCGACTGTGGCTAAGAGGAGCGGCGGCCATTTTGCAGCCCATACCGACGTCTGTCTGCCAATTGCCCCACACACAGGTGGGTGAGGCCGTCCCAGGTCCCTTGACATGTGGTGCTGGATCCTACAATTCCCATCGAGGTACTTTTGTTTGCGAGTGGATGCCAAGTTAATTGTTAAAAAGGGAGGATAAAAACGAGGGTGTCTTAGGCCACCACGATGCTGACATCACTCTCATGGCTTGTTCTTTATATTGTTCAGTAGTATTCGATGGTATGTATACAGCCCTGTGGTTTTATTTGTGTTTGTTTTATTCTATTAAAAGTTTTTTAATGTTTATTTATTTTTAAGAGATAGAGAGAGACAGAGTGTGAGCAGAAGAGGGACAGAGAGAGAGAGGGAGACAGAATCTGAAGCAGGCTCCAGGCTCTGAGCCAGCAGCACAGAGCCCTATGCAGGGCTCGAACTCACGAGCCACGAGATCATGACCTGAGCCGAAGTCGGCTGCTCAACATACGGAGCCACCTGGGCACCCCATGTATGTATGTTTGTTTGTTTGTTTTTTAACCTTTTACCCATTGAAGGGCATCTCAGTTGTTTCCTTTATTTTTTAATGTTTCTTTATTTTGAAAGAAAGAGCGTGGGCACAAACGGAGAGGGGCAGACAGAAAGGGAGAGAGAGAATCCCAAGCAGGCTCTGGGCTGTCAGCACAGAGCCAGACACGGGGCTCCATCTCACAAACCACGAGATCATGACCCGAGCCAAAGTTGGATGCTTAACTGACTGAGCCACCCACGTGCCCCAAAGGCATCTCCGTTGTTTCCAATTTGNTTGTGTACAAGATTTTATGTAAATATAAGTTTTCATTTTTATGTCACAGATGTCGAGGAGTGCAGTTGCTCATCTGTATGGTGTTGCATTGTAGTTTTTAAAGAAGTGGCCAAAATGGTTTCCAGCATGGCTATTTTACATTCCCAACGATGTTGCCACATCCTCACCAATATTTGACATTTTTTTACTACTTTGTATTTTAAAAAAATTTTTTTAACATTTATTCATTTTTTGAAAGACAGAGCATGAGCAAGGGAGAGGCAGAGAGAGAGGGAGACACAGAATCCGAAGCAGGCTCCAACCTCTGAGCTGTCAGCCCAGAGCCAGACGCAAGGCTCGAATCCACAACCATGAGATCATGACCTGACCCGAAGTCGGCCACTTAACTGACTGAGCCACCCGGGCGCCCTAATT
>NW_027531997.1:745897-747618 GCF_008692635.1 Crocuta crocuta
TGCCACTCTGACGTGGATAGTAATATTTCACTGTGGCTTTCATTTGCATTTTCCTGATGCCATTGACGTTGAGTGTCTTTTCATGTGCCTATTTGCCACCTATGTAGCCTCTTTAGTGAAATATCTGTTCATGTACTTTCCCCATTTTCTAAGTGCATTATTTGTTTCCTTACTGTCAAGCACCGAGAGTTCCTTATATCTTCCTGATACCAATCATTTGCTAGATACACGTTATGGAAGTAGTTTCTGACAGTCCACAGCTTGTCTTTTTTATCCAGTGTTTTATGCAAAGCAAAACTTTCCAATTTTGACAAAGTTCAAACAGCGATTTTTCTTTTTGTGAATCATACTATTGGTGTCACGTGTAAGAACTTGCTGCCTAGCCCTACATTCTAAAGATTTTCTCCTGCTTTTTCTAAAAAGTTAGAGCTTTACGTTTTACGTTGAACATCAGCGATCCATTTTCAATTCATTTTTCATCTCCAGGTTAAGGAGTGAAACGTAGGTAATTTTTTTCATATTTTTCGGTTTAGGTTCCCTATCGTTTCACTAATTCCGTCTGTCTTTTCTGTTAACTCATTGAACATCTTTCGAAGAGTGTTGACATTTTTATTTAGCAAGCAGATATCTTCTTTAGGCTCAAATGGAAATTTTTGTCTTGCTTGGAAAGACAGAAATTCTAATCCCAGGTCTCTTTCAAAAGTGTTAACTACTTTTTCTAGAGGGTCCTACACATGCTTGGTTCACCCATCAGACAGAAATTCAGGCAGTGTTCACACACATCATTTAGGCTTCCCTTCATTCCCTCTCTCTTCTCTAGGATTCCCTCCTCACTTTCCAGTGGCTGTTGTGGGTTAGTGGCTATGTTCTCTGGTTCTGTAGGACCGAAAACAGGCATTTAAAAAAACACGCACACACAATTTTGGAGGTGCCTGGGTGGCTTAGTTGGTTAAGTGTCTGACTTTGGCTCATGATCTCGTATTTTGTGAATGGGAGCCCCACATTGGGCTCAGTGCTGACAGCTCAGAGCCTGGAGCCTGCTTCGGATTCTGTGTCTCCCTCTCTCTCTGCCCCTTCCTCACTTGCACACTCTCTTTCAAAAATAAATAAACATTTAAAAAAAAGAATATCAAAAGAATTTAAAAATAAAAAACCACAATGTTTGTGACCTCATGTTGTACCTCTACCGTGATCTATACTTTGGCTACATTTGTAAAAACAATAAATTCATTCATGTTGGTTTATTTTTTTTTCAAATTTCAATTTTTGTACAAAATATGCCTGGATTTTGTTTATTCTCCAGAGCCTTCAGGTGGTTGAATTTGGTACTTTGTCTAGAGTTTAAGTATTGTCTTTATCGATATGTCAACTTGGCTGGTTTGCAGTACCCAATTCTTCCATAAAGCAATAATCTAGGTGTTGGATTGAAGGCATCTTGCAGATACAACTAAAAGTTCTATTCAGTTGATTTTATGTAAGGGAGATTATCTAGGATAATCTTGGTGGACCTGATGGTATTTTCTGGAAGGGCTTAAAAGCAGGGGTAACATTTCCCTAAAAGAAAGAAAAGAAATACTATCTGCAGGCAATAGCCTCAGCCCATGCCTGTAGGGTTTGAACGAGCCCATGAACTTTGCTTCCTGCGTGCCTGCTCTCTGGATTTTGGACTTGTCATCACAGGGATTGACTAAGAAAGTCCAAAATCCATAGGGCAGACAGCC
>NW_027531997.1:747711-748138 GCF_008692635.1 Crocuta crocuta
TGGGGGGGGGGGATGGGGAAGAGAGAGAGAGAATACATACCCTGTTGATTCTGCTTCTCTGATGCAACTCTGACCGATAGATACACACCCTTCTTCATTCCAAACATCACTGATACTTTGTATTTTGAATGTGATAATTTCCGGATGTAAAGTCCTTAGAGGAAAGCTGTCTAAATTTGATATTTGCGATCTCACTTGACTCATGTCCTTTGATTAATGGATTGATNAGTAACCTGGTAGTCGCTTAGCCTAACAACTACTTTGTATCTAGGCCAAACCTCGAATTCCAGATTATAGTGTTGAAATGCATTTGTTTCAGGGCAGTCTACCCCTCTTACATACTTACTCCATAACTATCCTTTCAGGGCTTATAAAAATGAAATTTTCTTTAATTTATTTTTCTTTAAGATAATTTTCCCCATTTCCC
>NW_027531997.1:748202-752267 GCF_008692635.1 Crocuta crocuta
CCTTATTTGTTCTTTTTTTTTTTTCTCAAGAATTCCCTTTGTTCTTCTTTATGTTTATTCTGCCATGTGGGTTTTCTAACCACTTTGTACTACAATCATATTGGGTGGGGCTCCTGGATGGCTCAGTTGGTGAAGCATCTGACTCTCGATTTCGGCTCAGGTCATCATCTCATGGGTTTGTGAGACTGAGCCCCACCTCCTGTTCCACACTGACAGCGCAGAGCCTGCTTGGGATTCTTGCTCTCTCTCTCCCCTTTCCCTGCCACTCCCCCCCCCCGTTCAAAATAAGTAAATAAACTTAAAAAAATTTTTCGCCTAGAGCTTTAAAAATTAAAAATAAAAAAATAAAATCCTATCAGGATTGAAAGGACACTAGATTGCTTAATTTGGGGTTATCTCACATGTTTACAGAATTGAAACTTCCCATTCATGATCGCCATGTTTCTCTATCAAGTCTTCTTTGTACCTTCTTTAGAATTGTTTCATCATTCTCTTCTTAAAGGCTGTCTATTGCTTTTCTAATTTTAGTCTAAGGTAGCAAGGTAAATTATTAAAATACATTGATGGTATTCTGAAGAGGATTATTTTTTCATTTATACTTTCTACTTCATTGTGGCTGCTATTTACTCTTGTATATGGATATTGTATCCCCCAAACTTTATGAATTTGATTATTATTTCCAATAATGTATCTTAAGAATTGCTTTTCATGAAATTTAGAAAACAATCTCGTTTACCGTTGCACCAAAAAAAATAAAATATTCAGGAATAAACTTAACCAAAAAGGGCAAAGACTTGTACTCTGAACACTATAAAGCACTGATGAAAGAAACTGAAGATGACACAAAGAAATGTAAAGACATTCCATGCTCATGGATTGGAAGAACAAATATTGTTAAAATGCTACCCAAAGCAATCTACACATTTAATGTAGCAAAATACCACCAGCATCCTTCACAGGACTGGAATACACAATCCTAAAACTTGTATGGAACCACAAAAGACCCCAAATCGCCAAAGCAATCTTGAAAAAGAAGAGCAAAGCTGGAGGCATCAACAGTCCCCGAATTCAAGTTGCATTACAAAGCTCTAGGGACCAAGACCGTATGGCACTGGTACAGAAACAGACACACAGATCAATGGAACAGAATAGAAAACTCGGAAATGGACCCACAGCTATATGGCCAGTTAGTCTTTGGTAAAGCAGGAAAGAATATGCAATGGGAAAAAGACAGTCTCTTCAACAAATGGTGCTGGGAAAACTGGGCAGCAACATACGAAAGGCTGAAACTGGACCATTTTCTTACACCAGGTGCAGAAATAAACTCAAAGTGGATTAAAGACCTAAATGTGAGATCCGAAACCATAAAAATCCTAGAAGAGAGCATGGGCAGTAACGTCTCTGACATCGGCCATCACAACATTTTTCTAGATATGTCTCCTGATGCAAGGGAAATAAAAGCAAAAATAAACTATTGAGACTACAGCCTTATACAATTTTAACATCAAGGTTATACAAACTAGCTCTTAAATGCGTGTTAGCAGAATGAAACAATCCGTGAGTGAATGGAAGACAAAGCTGAGGGACTTGCATGGAAAATCAAACTGGATAAAAAGATATAAAGACACAAAATTTAAGAAAACTGGAGGATCTCCTTAGGAAGTGAAGTACTTGACTAATATGAATTCGGTAATAAGAGAAGAATGTGAAAGGGAGAGGACTTAATTCAAAGAAGTGATTCAAGATCATTTTCATTTCCCAGAACTAAAGGGCACAAGTTTCCAGATTGAATGAGCCCACTGAGAACAATATGTGGAAAAACATCCGCAGAAAGGCACATCATAGCGAAATTTCAGAACAATGGGGATAAAGAGACAGCAGTAAGAACTCCCAGGTAGGAAAAAGTAGGTTATTCACAAAAGATCAAGACTCAAAATGACATCTGAGGGCTCAACCGCAATGCTGAGAGAGCTATAAGACCACGTAGCGATTCCTTCAAAATTCTGAAAGAAAATCGGTTGTCATGTAAAATTCCATACTCACTCAAAAAGTAGCAATCAAGCAAGAGAGGGAAAAAAAACCATGTTTAGATATGTCAAGTAAATAAATAATTGAACTTTCATGTACCTTTTTGTGGGAATCTGCTGAAAGACAAAGAATACCCATAAAAGAAAACAAACAAACAAAGAGTGTGAGGGGCAGTTGACATCAGCAAGATGGCAGAGTAGGAAGTCCTAAACCCTTCTTTCCTCAGCAAACATTGATTCAGCAGGAATTCACGGGTACATTCCATTCGTGAGGGATAGAAACCAATGGAAACAAGACTCGGACTCACCGAAGGTGGTAGGGAGATTCAGGACACCCTGACATGGAGACCCTGCTCTCAGTGCATCGGCACCATAGCAGGAAGAGACTCCCTGGCGCCCAGCCTCACCTAGTGGCCCAAGTATTGGAGGCCACTCCGAGAGAAGTAACTTCTGCCTTACTGGTATCGACCTCTTGAGTCCAGCATGGACTGGCTGCCCGGGGAAGAATGGAGGTGGTAGCTTGTGCCATGGATCCTTATCCCTGCTCAGCACAGCATGCGCAGATGAAAAGTCCTGGCTCTCAGTTTCTTCCCGTGGAGGAAGAAAGATGATCTATGTGTCTAGTGGCCCAATTTCCTGGGGCCTTCCCCAAGAACTGACATTCCTCCTGCCGATCTTGAAGCTCTGATGTGCCCTGCACAGTATAACCACCAAGGTAGAACAGAGGCAGTGGCTTGAGCGATCGATGACATAGCTACCTTCATGGTCCCTTCCTGGAATCCCCCGTCCCTTTGAACTTATTATTATCTTTTCTTTGTTTATCCTGCCCTGGCTAAAGCCTGCTGCTTTTCACAGACTACATCATGGGCTCTAAGGGTAATCCCTATAGAAAATTATCAATTGAAAAACGATTGTTGAGAAAATGATCAAACCATGTTCATGGAGTTCATTGAAAATTCATCTTCCCTAGTCTCAGAGGGCCCTCATTATAATTAAAAATTCTTGTCTTCTTATCCAGCCTCTACCCCAATAACCAATTACTGTTCCAGACTTTTTAGATTGTGGCATGCTACCTGACTTAGACGTTGTGTGCTCCCTCAGGATCTCTTTTCTCCATTTCAAAACCTCTCTGTTTCTTCCTTTAAAAAAAAGTTTATTTATTTATTTTGAGGGGGAAAGTGCAAGTGGGGGGCGGCCAGAGAGAGAAGGAGAGAGAGAATCCCAAGCAGGCTCCTCACTATTGACGCGGGGCTCGAGCTCACAAACTGAGATCATGACTTGAGCCAAAACCAAGAGTCAGATGCTTACCTGACTGAGCCACCCAGGCGCCCCTCTTCCTTTTTTGCTGAGATTCTTTCCTTCTTATTCTAGAAGAAAGCTGTTTTCCTTTCATTTCCAAGGCAAATATCTCCCATCTTTCTATTCGCTCTTTTTCTGGGACCATACTCCGTCAATTATAACCCTCTCCAAGCAATTCGAGGCTCTTTATATTCTGGTTTCTTTCCTTCTGTTTACACTGGAAACCCAATAGAACATAATGTTTACAAGCACAGACTCTGGAGAACAGAATACTTAGATTTGAACCCCAATTCGACTACTTAAGTGCTGCGGGAGTTTGAATAAATCACCTAGCCTTTCTGAGCTTCATTGTCCTATCTATAAACACACAGGATTGTTTCAAAGGATCAAGTGAGAAAATCTGCCTACAGTGCTTAGCAGAATGCTTGGCATATGGTAAGAACTAAATTGTTAGGTATCATGCTAGAAATTACCATGTTGACCAAAAAAACGAAGTTCAATTTTCCTTTATTCTAGAACCACTCTCCCACTTCCAATGCTACCTTCCAAGTGACTTGTAATCACGACTCTGGCTGTAAGAAGTCCCCACCAACAATTTTGTTGGTTTGGCCCGTTCCCCAACCCCCCTCCCCCCTTACTTAACCACAGCTTTCTCTTCTCACTGCTTGACTAACACTGCTCTCCTGATGGGACTGGATCTTTCCAGTCCTAGTCCAGCGCTCAATCACCTGTATACCAT
>NW_027531997.1:752403-754056 GCF_008692635.1 Crocuta crocuta
AAATGTGTTGGCAGAGTCCCCTGGCATGTTTTTCCAATCATACACGATCTATCTGGATCTAAAAGGTGGATCTTGGATTTGTCATTATGTAGGTTGTCAGAAAAGACAAGATAGGCCCTCAACAGCAAAAGTGACATTTAATTTCTCAAGTGTCATGTCTTGAAGTGCTATAATCCAATGTTTCTGACCTGATTCCAAATCGTTCTCATTCACTCCCCCACTCCTGTCAATCTGACGACCCTTCATCTACTCTGTGCTCTCCTAAGCCTTTTTAAAAATAAAATATTTCATAATACGCTACAAAAAGTTGAGGATTCTTTTAAAAACTTTTAGTATTCAAAAACATCTTTATTTTTTAGAGAGAGAGAGTGGGGGAGGAACAGAGAGAGAGGGGGACAGAGAGAATCTCAAGGGAGCTCCACACTCAGTGCAGGAGCCCCATGCGGGGCTCAAGGTTAACACCGCGACACCGGGACCTAAACCCAAATCAAGAATCGGCGGCTTAACGGACTGAGCCACCCAGCGCCCCTACAAAAAGCTGAGGATCCTTGAATCAGTAGTCATTATATAATGACTTTTTTGGTGTGGTCGGTCTGCATTGGAAACCAATCAACTGCATCAGACTTGGACCATACGGTCGCTTTCTTGAGAAAGTGCTGAAATCGCCATTTCAGGGAAGTGGAAGGCCCTGCCTCAGGCAGCAGAGAGATCTAATTTTAAAGTCTAATCAGGAAATCTGAGCAGATGAATACCAAGGAGAAGGTGATGTTGATCTAGCTGAGCGCACTGCAGCATTAAAACTTGATGGGAAATCATTGCGCTTCAGGGAACAGGGCCAGCGAAGGCTTGGAACACGGTGTGAAGATCAATATTGAAAGAATAAAATAATTGAATTAGTAAATCCTCAGGACAAATAGGCTAAAGGGAACAATGGGCAGCAGAGCTCCAACTGACTTACGCAAGTTAAGAGGAATTAGGGAAGGAAATGGGCCCAAATCTTTTGGAGTTAGGCCCGCTAATTCTATGGGTGAACGCGGAACGCACCTTGCTGTAGAAGTGAAATTGACACTGCCGTTTCACAGTGGCCGGAGGCTGGTTGTCTCAGATCAAAGACTGGTCCGCATTCTCGGTTCAGCCTCTCTCTTATAAGGAAAAGAGCCAAGTGTTCATTTCCGTTTCTGTTTGAGACACAAGCTTTGTGATATGGGCAAGGTATTTAAGCCCAGTTCCCCAGCTTACAGATGGGGATAAAAAGACTTCCTGTGCGTTAAGGATATTATACTGCTAAAATGAGATCATGCATGTATATGCCCAGCACAGTGCCGGGCACATAGTTGGAGCTCAGTAAATGTCCATTTCCTTTATTTTTTCCTGTATACGCCACAATATTTTTAAAAACAACTTTTTAAATGTTTATTTATTTTGAGAGAGAGAGAGAGACAGACACAGTGCCAGTAGGGGAGAAGCAGAGAGAGAGAGGGAGACACAGAATCCGAAGCAGGCTCCAGGCTCTGAGCTGTCAGCATAGAGCCGGACACGGGGCTCAAACCCACGAGCGGTGAGATCATGACCTGAGCTGAAGTTGGGCGCTCAACCGACTGAGCCACCCAGGCGCCCCAAGATGTTTGTTTTCTATCACCCCTCTCAGAGTAT
>NW_027531997.1:754158-754971 GCF_008692635.1 Crocuta crocuta
CTCAGAGTATAGGGAAAAAAAATAAAAACAATAGAAACTGACAGCAATTCTTTTTTTCCTTCTTGCAAAAATCAAGAGACTTAGTGAAGGAGTGGAAAGCATCAGCTAACACAAATTTAAGAATTATTGGCGACTCCAGGGGCACTTGGGTGGCTCACTCGGTTAAGCGTTTGTCTCTCAGTCTCAGCTCGGGTCTGGATCTCAGGCTTATGAGTTTGTACCCTGCACTGGGCTCTGTGCTGGGCGTGAAGCCTATTTAAAACAAAAGTTAGGGGCGCCCGGGTGGCTCAGTCGGTTGAGTGTCCGACTTCGGCTCAGATCATGATCTCACGGTTTGTGAGTTCGAGCCCCGCGTCGGGCTCTGTGCTGACAGNGTGGGGCTTGAACTCAAGAGTTGTGAGATCATAACCCAACCTTAAGAGTTGGACGCTTAACTGACTGAGCCATGCAGGCGCCCTCACATAGCTCTGGTTTTTTAAAAATTATTTTTTCTATTATTTTAAAATTTTTTATTGAATTATGATTGATATACAATATTGTATTTGTTTCAGATACACAACATAGTTATTTGATATTGTTCTACATTGCAAAATGATCATGACAATAGATCTAGTCACCATCTGATCCAACACAAAATAACTACAATATTATTGACTATATTTCCTATGCTGTCCATTACATCCCCGTGAAGTATTTATTTTATAGCTGGAAGTTTGAGGCTCTTCACCGGTTTTGCCCCGCTCTGTGCCCCTGATACGGTTTTAAACTAGGGTGGCTGAATGTTGGCTGGCCGTCCTCTGCTGCAACAGTTCT
>NW_027531997.1:754976-761724 GCF_008692635.1 Crocuta crocuta
ACCTGGGTGGCTCAGTCATATAAGCGTCCGACTTCCGCTCATTTCATGATCTCTCGGTTCGTGAGTTCCAGCCCCGCGTCGGGCTCTGTGCTGACAGCTCAGAGCCTGGAGCCTGCTTCAGATTCTGTGTGTGTATCTCTCTCTGACCCTTCCCTGCTCATGCTCTGTGTCTCTCTCAAAAAGCAAAAAACATTAATAAATAAATAGAAAACAGACTGCTTACCACCTCAGTTAATGTGGAGACTAGAAATTAAATACAGTTTGTAATAGTAGAAAATTCCTTCATAGAGCATCTACTATTGGCCCTAGCTACGTGCTTTAGATATCTCTAGTCTTCACCAAAATTCTTGATTGGCAGATATTATTATCCCTATTTTATAGATGAGGAATTCACGATTCAGAGACATTATTCAGTCCAATAGCCAACACTCCAACTCAGGTCTCCGTGGCCCCAAATCATATACCATTTTCACTGTGCTGGTTTGCCGGGCTAACCAAACAGCAACTGGTTGGTTGGTATCCTGTCTCCAGTTCTTGAGTCCAGCTGAGCTCAACTTCACTTATTCTGTGCTTTTTAACTGGTCTTGCACTTTGTTTTTCTTATAATTTTGTTTTTTTATGTTTATTTATTATTGAGACAGAAACAGAACATGAGTGGGGGAGGGGCAGAGAGAGAGGGAGACACAGAATCTGATGCAGGCTCCGAGCTGGCTGTCAGCACAGAGCCCGACACGGAGCTTGAACCCACGAACTGTGAGATCGTGACCTGAGCCGAAGTCAGACGCTTAACCGACTGAGCCACCCAGGTGCCCCTGGTCCCGCACTTTGGAAGGGAGAGTGCCAGATACATCTTTTAGACTGAGAGAGGTGTTCCTTATTAGCAAATCTCAACTATTCCAGGAACACATTTCAGTAAGAAGGCCTTGTAAAAATACACTATTTACTGAGGTCGAAGTGAGCTTTTTTATGCATTGTGGTGAGACTCTCATGTTTCATGGGAGGGATTTGTGACACAGTAGATGTATATATGTTGGTTGAATTTACCAGCCACACCTGCTACCTTTGCTTAATAATTAGAAACTTCCATTTACTCTCAGACTAAGGGAAATAACAATCACCGCTGTTTATTGGGCTTGTATAAGTGTGTGGTGTTGTGTTGGGTGCCGAAAGCATGTTATTTATTCCTAATAAAACCCTGTGACATTAATGGATGGGGAACCTTAGGCACGGGGAGGTTATTTAACTTGCCCTAAACCAGACAGCTTGTAAGTGCAAGAACTAGGATTCACACCTGGTCTTACTCTAGTCCAGACTCTAACCATTCTGTTCTGCAGAAACTTGTGAAAAGACAGTGACTTGGCCAAGACCACTTGAATAGTATATGTCAGACCTATATTTTCTACCTAAGTATGTCAAGTTCCAAATCCCACGCTCTTACCATTATAACGTGAGCGCGTTGCACAAAGGTTCATGGAGCAGTTCAAAATGAAAAATCTGTGAGCTTTTTATACCAAAATACAGAGTAATTGTGGCCTTGTTGACAACACTTAGCTGGACATTTTTAAGCAGGCTTCATTACACTGAGCTCAGACTCTCCTCTCCACTAATTCATGTCTGTCTTCAACCAAACAAACCTGTCCATTTTTAACTTTGGTTTTCTTGGCCCGCTATTTGACTTTCTAACTCCTGGATTTGACTCTCCCTTCATCGTTTATGTCTGTGAGATTTCAACATCTCACCTCCACCGTCAGACCTACTCCAACTGGTTCCTGATCATTTCATAGGATGAAATGCTCCCCAAAGATTATATCCAATAAGACCTTGGTTATCTGTAATGCTTGGTTGTCGTACAACACGTACGAGTGTTCGCAATTCAAAATTTCAAATGAACTCGAAAATTCTGTTTAAAATTGTAAACTGTTTTGATTTGTTTCAATTCTTTTTTTAATTAAAATTTTTGATTTCTCCGAGGTACAACAACATTTTTGTTCTCCTTATACCTGAAGAAATGTCACTGGTTTTGGTTTTTAACATTTTAAAAATTATTTTATTTTTATGTTCAATTCCAGTGTAGTTAACATAGTGTTATATTAGTTTCTGGTATACGATATAGTGATTCCATAGTTCTATATATTATTCAGTGCTCGATTTCTTTCATTGTTTGTTTAAAATCTTTTTAAAGTGTCTAGGGTGACTTTTTCATTTTAGTAAAAATAACACACTGAGTAAAGTGATTTTTTTTTTTTTTTTGATGACTGAGCATCTTTTCACTGCNATATATGAATCGTATAAGTTTCTATTTCATGGGGTGGTGTAAGGATTCAATGAGATGACATACAGGAATAGTATTTTGCCAACAGTCTAGTGATCTGCAAATATACTTTATCATTCTCAATAATTTATGCAGTGCCTTTTTTTAAAAAAAAGATTTTAAGTAATCTCTACACTCAATGAGGGTCACAAACTTATAACCCTGAGATAAAGAGTCACATACTCTACAAACTGAGCCAGCCGGGCGCCCCAAGAGGATTTTTAATTAAATGAAAGAGGTAAGTCTCTTTGACTCTTGGACATAACTAACAGATATTATTATTGTTGAACTTTTCTATATTTACCGCTTTTGCCATTGCCTTTTCCTTAAATGTAGAATGTGGGGGAAATATGAATGTTAAGTAATTTGATTGGTTCATTGAAGTTTTAGTGTATATAGCTGTGTATAGCTGTTGCTGATTATAGATGAATTCACTTTTGTTGTTGTTTGTGATTTGAATAGTTTTCTAAATATTTTGTCCTGTCTTTGTATCCCTATTGTATGAATGACCTTGGGGGAAAGCCTTTGTCTCTCACTTCCTGGTTTCTTNACACACACATTCATACCTACAAAGTTAACCAGAGTGAAGGAAGTATCCTGATGGTGATAAAACTGACCATTACAGTTCACCTTGACATACTGTGATCTTGTGATTTGTTGTCGTTTGTGTGTGTGTGTGTTGTATAGATGGCATGTTGGTGTTGTGTGTGCGTGATATGTGTTGAGTGTGTGTATGTTCTACAGGTGCTGTGTGTATACTGTTTCTCTATGTGTGTGTATATGTGTTGTGTATGTGTGATGTCTGCCGTGTGCGGTGGGTCTGTTTTTCAGTGTTGTGTTGGCTTGGTGTTTGCGTGGTGTTGGTTATGTGTGGTGTGTGTGAACCGTATGGCTGTGGTGGATATGGTACAGTTGGTGAGTGTTGATCTTGTGACCTGCAAGAAATACATATTTGGTCTACGCCTTCAGTTTTAGCACAGCGCTTCTAAAACCCTTGGAATTTCCTACGTGGTGAAAGACAAAGGTGTTTTTGTTATCTTCATGAGGCGACTTATGGAAAGCATCTAAGCATGGGGGCTGGTTGCCCAGAGAGCCAACCTTGCACTGAGAGGGTTGGAACTTTCAGTCCCGCCCCCTGACCTCCAGGGAGGGGAGAGGGACTGGAGGCTGAATGGATCACGCCCATGATTTAATCAATCAAGCCTAGCTAATGAAGCCTCCATGCAAGCCCAAAAGGACTGGGTTTGGAGAGCTTCCGGGTTGGTGAGAGCTTCCGGGTTGGTGAGCACATGGAGATTTGGGGAGAATGGAGCGCTTGGGGAGAGAATGGCGGTTTCGTACCCATCCCCATACCTCCTCCCACGTCATTCTTTCCTCTGGCTGTTACTGAGTTAACATCCTGTTATCCTACAACCGGTAATCTGGTAAGCAGAATGTTTCTCTAGTTCTGTGAGCAAATTAATGGCACTCTCACTCATTAATAGAACCCACAGAGGCGGCAGCTGCAACCTCTGATCTCTAGCCGGTCAGGCAGAAGCACAGGTCACAAACAGGGGTTTGCAGCTGGCATCTGAAGCGTGTGCGTCTGGGGAGGACTCTTGCAGGAATGAGCCCTTAACCCGCGGGATCTGATGCTATCTCTGGGCCGATAGTGTCAGAGTCGAGCTGAATCAACAGGACGCTAGTTGGTATCTGGGGCGTTGCTTGTTACTGGTGTGGGGGAAACTGCCCCCCACCAGGTCTAAACTGGAATTGGGTACGGAGTGTAAAGACACAATTCTGTGTGCTTTGGTTTTCTCTCTCTCACACCTAGCCTCTAAGCTCTCTGGGAACAAGAGTAATGTCTTTCCCTTTCCTATAACACTTTGCACAGCTCCAAAACTAGGTCAGTTGCTTAATAAATACCGGTCAAGCATTAAATCGGCCCTAAATGTTGTTGTGGTGTGGTCATTGTTTTTCTATACCGCACCTTCCTGTTTGAAAAGTCTCAGAGGGAGAATTTAAAGTTGGTGTTTTGGGGAGCCTGGGTGGCTCAGTCGGTTAAGCGTCCAACTTTGGCTCAGGTCATGATCTCACGGTCTGTGAGTTCAAGCCCCGCATTGGGCTCTGTGCTGACAGCTCAGAGCCTGGAACCTGCTTCGGATTCTGTGTCTCCCCCTCCCCCCCACCTCTGCCTCTCCCTGCTCATACTCTGCTTCTCTCTCAAAAATAAGTAAATATTAAAAAAAAAAAAAGAATAGGCAGAAATTGTCTTCATTTCATACCTTTGGGGCCAAAGTTCTGCAAGTCATTCCCGAAAGATACATCATTCCTGTTTGGTTTCTCGGCTACCTGTGGTACATGAAAAATCTTGCGGAGCTGGTATTTGCCAAGTGAGGAAAGGGCATGATGGGGGTGGGGCACTTGTATGTGGGTATCTGTGCGGGGTTGTTTAAGGCCAGCGTTGGCCAGTAACTGACATCCACGAAGAGCTGTTGGTGTATTCATTGTCCTGGTGAGCAGAACCCACTAGATGGTTACCTTAGCTTCATCCTGAATACTGCTCTAGAGCCGAAGCTAAGAAAAAACACCACTGGCAGTTGGGCTTGGATGTATGCGTGAAGCTCACAGGTCAAATGGCTCAATGGTCTGTGGCCTGTTGTCCCAAGAATAGTAAGTTACCCCACAGAAGAGCCAGAGCTGGAGCCCAAGGGGCTGCCTCAGGCATGACACCTAAGATGAACAAAGCCGTTAAACTTCCAGAGTCTGCCTTTCATCGCTTCCTAGGGTTTCTTCCCCATTTCGTGCATCAGATTCATCTAGGTAAGAGAGTGAAGCCTGCTTGGAATTCGGGTTCTTGAGCCCCACCCAAGATTCTGAATCAGAATCACTGGAATGGGGACCAGAAATCTGATTTTTTTTTTCTGGAAGGTGCTCCAAATGGTTCCAGTTTGAGAACGAGCTATCCAGAACCCTCTGGGCACCGAATTCATTGTTATTCTCTGTTGCTTTCCTGCATTTGTGCATTCTCTTCTCTGTATTTAGAATTCCCTCCCCCTTTTCCATCATTCATTAAGATCGGGCAGAAATGGCATCAGGATTTCAGGAGGCAGTATATTTTTGAGAACTATGAATGAAGGCGAAATGAAATATGCACTGAAATTAGATTCCATTGCAAAGAATCTCAAGCACTTACTGGTAATTCATCCCCTCCACCAATCACGAAAAATGCTAGGGCTACTTTCGTGCATTGCTGATAATTATTTTACTTATGTGCTCCCTCCTGGGGAGGTCGAGCCCCTTCAGGACAGTCCCAAGAGTCATGGTAATGCCATTAATCGCTCCATATGTTTGCGAGATGAATGACTGACAAGTGATATTGAAGAAGAAATGGCGACTCAGGCTGTGCAACACGTAGTCTGTGAACTTGTCTGGGGAAGGCCAGACAGCAGAAGAGATAAGCCCCAGAGGCTTTCGAGTCAGAAATGCCCGGAATTCAAGCCAACTTTTATTGCTTTTGGTCTTTGTGACCTTTGACAATTGCTTAATCTTTCTGTTTTCTCGTTTATAATGTTGAGATAATAATGGTGCCCGTCTCATACGACTGTTAGGAGGATGAAGTGAAAAGGCACGTCTCAAATCCTTCTCCTAGTATCTGTGTACATAATACATTTTCAGTCAATAGTAGCTGTTATTATGCCTATAATCACTGCTCAGACTTGTAATGCCCTGACAACCCCAGGGGCCATTAAGATTGTAGGGCTGTTTGTCTCCGTAGCAAATGGCTCTCGGCTGTGTGTGTTTGTGCACGCACCCGTTTTAATAATTTTGCTATCCATTGTTTCTTTTACTACAGTCAGTCTCCAACAGTTTTCTTAATGTGTCCTCCCCCTTCCTTTCAATTTGCGGCTTATAATCTTTTGTGAGATGGAATACCAGAGAAGCAAACTTTGAGTTGCTGCATCCACTCGTTAAGTCAAGACGTTGGTTAGAAAATTCTGGGTGATACAAAATCTGAACTCCATGTAAGTGAAGTGTTTAGTTTTCTTCTTCTCCATTAAAAAAAAAAAAAAGCTTTATAAATGTGCTGCACGTTGTAGCAAGAGGTTTGTGGTTTGTGACAGCTCCCCTGTCCATATTTTAGTATCTTTTTTATAAAAATAGTTTACTTCAGTGAGGACTGATGGAGGTGGGGGAGCAGAAGGGGGGGATGGGCATGGAGGAGGGCACTTGTTGGGATGAGCACTGGGTGTTATATGGAAACCAACTTGACAGCAAACTATGAAAGGAAAAAAAACAGTTTACTCAGATTTTAAAACTACCATTCTGGATTTGTTTTTCTCTTGTGAGAACAATTCTTTCCATCAGAGTAATTATTATGGGGCGCCTGGGTGGCTCAGTCCATTGAGTATCTGACTCTTGATTTTAGCTTACTTAGGTCATGATACCAGGCTCGTG
>NW_027531997.1:761735-762250 GCF_008692635.1 Crocuta crocuta
TGCAGGGTCTACATAATTCAAAACCTTTTCTAAGACATTATATTTCCAAGAGAAAAGATTAGTCAAATTGTGTTTTATGTAATTGCAAGTGACAAAAACATCTAACTAATGTCATTTTCCCCAGCAACTCAGAAATATGGACTTGGCTGTGAACACCTATATAAATCAAGTAGAAAAATGATTCTTTAAAACACTTTGATGAGGGGCACCTGGGTAGCTCAGTCGGTTAAGCGTCCGACTTTGGCTCAGGCCATGATCTCGCAGTTCATGGGGTCGAGCCCCACATCAGGCTCTGTGCTAACAGCTAGCTCAGGGCCTGGAGCCTGCTTCGGATTCTGTGTCTCCCTCTCTCTCTGCCCCTCCGCGACTCATGCTCTGTCTCTGTCTCTCTCTCTCTCCTAAAAATAAATAATAAACTTTAAAAAATTAGAAAAAATACATTGATGACTGAACTGCACTTTAGCCATGCTGAGAGGGAATTGCGACCCACTTTTTCTACCAATAAATCCATATGG
>NW_027531997.1:762408-765770 GCF_008692635.1 Crocuta crocuta
GGAATCTGCTAGATCCTGCTTTTCCTTGGCATGGTAAATAGAAGCATACCCTTTATAAAGAGGCAATCTCCTTTATAAGGAGAACAGTGGATATTTCATGATTAGTCATCTGTATACACTCATGGATACTGAAGACAAACTATTTCCCTTCCTTAGTTTATCATTTTACATATGAGGATTTTGAGACTTAGAGGTTTATGTATGATCTTGCCTGAGGTCATACATTTATTCTGGCTGAATTTTTAATGTTTAGTTACCATTCATATTTTCCTTTTCGTGGCTGTCTCTTGAGATACTATGCCCTATTTCTATTGGGCACAGATATTCATTCCTTCAACTCACTTTTTAGTACTTTAATTCTCACAATGATAATAGTTTTCGATGACAAAAATCACGTTTTGATAAATAATCACTTGTTCCCTTCTGGATTTATTATGTATTTGTTGTTTTATATTTTATTTTCTGGTTTACCTATCGTATAGCTTAGTGTTGTGAAATGATATCGGGTTCTAACATAAGAATGTTTTCCAAATAGTCACTTGTATCAGGAAATTTATTGACGAATCCATTTTACTCTTATTTGAAATAATGTATTTACTTTATCTTTATTCAAAATGATATTTTTAGTGTTTATTTTTGAGACATAGCATGAGCGGGGGCGGGGCAGAGAGAGAGGGAGACACAGAATCCGAAGCAGGCTCCAGGCTCCGAGCTGTCAGCACAGAGCCCAACATGGGGCTCAAACTCCCAAACTGTGAGATCGTGACCTGAGCCGAAGTCGGACACTTAACTGACTGAGCCACCCAGGCGCCCCATGTATTTATTTTATTCTCCATTATTCTACATTAAAATATTTTAAGGCTTTCTATTCTCTTCTATTGATCAGATATTCTACTTACAATCGTATTACAATTTTAATTACTTAGATTTGTGATGTGTATCCATCTGATAGAGCAAGTCTTTCCTTAAAACTTTCTCCAAATTTTCCATTGCCCTTTTATTCATTGTTATGAATATTGATACCCATTTGTCAATTCCCAATAACTGAATTTAGTATTTGATTGGAATTGATTTACATCTATACATTAGTTTGGGGACAATGAACAAATTCACAATATTGGGTACAGAAACTATAAGTCTTGGGGCGCCTGGGTGGCACAGTCGGCTGAGCGTCTGACTCTTGGTTTCGGCTCAGGTCATGATCTCACCATTCACGAGTTCGAGCCCCGCATCAGGCTCAGTGATGACAGCTCAGAGCCTGGAGCCTGCTTCGGGTTCTATCTCTCTCTCTCTCTGTCCCTCCCCTTCTTGTGTTCTCTCTCTNCTTGGACTTTTAAACATATAATCCTATCATTCACAAGGAAAGAAGATTTCGCATCTTTTTTCCTTTCTTCTCTATCGAATTTCTCTTAATTTATTCTTTCTGTTTTAAACTTTTTATTTTTTAAATGTTTGTTTACTTTTGAGAGAGACGGCGGGGGAGAGGCAAAGAGAGAGGGAGATAGAGGATCTGAGGCGGGCTCTGCACTAACAGCACAGAGCCCGATGTGAGGCTGGAACTCACAAATCGTGAGATCATGACCTGAGCTGAAGTCAGACACCTAACCGACTGAGCCACCCAGGCGCCCTGGCATTTCTTTTTATGATCTGAATTTCTGCCTTTCTAAAATGGAGATAAAATAGTTCTCAATGCCTAAGATTGCTGTGAAAATCAAAGGGGATAATAAGTCTTCTAAAAGAAACAACACCATTGTTTTACAAATGGTAAATCCTGTAAATGTTGTTCTTGTTGATGTTGTTACATTTTTTGGCAATTTGGGGGAAAATATTGAAAATACTGGGATAATCCTTTATGGGGATGCTTACAGTAGGTGAGTTACAGCTTATTAAGGAGCTCTGCTTCTATACCAGGTTTATTTAAGAATTTCAGAATCAGTAATAAAACTTTAATTTTATCAATGACTTTGTTTTTCCATCTGATACTTACCTGGGGTTTTTTTTTCTCATTTTCCTTTTTAATTAGATGGGTTATATTAATAGACTTCCTAATGTTGAAAAATCTCTGGGATCTACATTTCCCTGGGACGACATGGTATGTTTTGTTTTGAATATACCGATAAATTTGTTTTATCCTTAGTTTAATTAGAACTCATCTATATTATGAGTGAGATTTATCTCTTGCTTGCTGTTCCTTGAGCTATTTTTGCCAGATTTCAGTATCAGGGTTATGTTCTATTCAAAAAATTATGTGGGAAGCTGTTCTTATTTTTCTGTGCTTTGAAACAATTCATGTAAATTGCAAAATATTTGTCTTTGTGTCATTTGAAAGAACATCGGTATATTTCCACAGAACAGTTATACTTTCCTTTTGAAAAGTAAATCAGATTACATATATTCCTTCTCACTCTAAAACTTCTTGATCTTGGGGGCGCCTGGGTGGCTCAGTCAGTTAGGCGTCTGACTCTCAGTTTCAGCTCTGGTCATGATCTCACGGGTCATGAGTTCTAGCCCCACATCGGGCTCATGCGGAGACTGCTTGGGATTCTCTCTCTCTGTCCCTCTCGCTCGCTCGCGCTCTCTGTCTCTTTCTCAAAATAAATAAGGAAACTTTAATAAATACCCAAAACGTGTCCAGGCTCACTGCGAAAGAAGCTGGTGAGGCTCTAGCTTGGTTCTCACAGTGTGCCACACTCCTTCCCTGCACAGGACAAGTGTACTTACTGGTGGTGACCTTCACCCATAGTGCATTCTGCCCCTCTCTCCCCCAACTGCTCACATTCTCCTCCTTTGCGGCTCAGATTCAATGTGACATCCTGAGAAAGTTATTCCCTCAAAGTGGGTCACCCAGTTTTTCTCCATCGTCTCATCTTCTTTACTTCCTTCATAGCATTAACAGTATTTACAGTGGTTTCTTTTGCTTATTTATATGTTGATTTATTCATGCCCTCCATCATTTATTAATTGTCCATCTCCCCAAACCCCATCGGAGTTTGAGATCTAGTAGGCAATTAGGTTTTTCTCATCATCGATCTCTTTTAATATAACCCTTTTTACCATTTGCATTCAAATGTTCTAATTATATATGCTTTGGGGAGAAGGTCTGTATTTCATTCAATTTGGTGAGCAATGGCAGTCCCCTTAAGGTAAGAATAGCTTTTGCTTAACTTCTTCATTTAGCTTCATTTCTAGGTGGGCTGGAATATGTAACCAAGTATTTATGTGTTTTTTTAAGAAGGGCTTCTGGTTGGTGCTTTTTTTTTCAGGCTATTTCATATCTGATATAAACAAATGATAACTCATGTAGGTATACAATTCTTGAGGCAGAATGTTTCTTCTGTAGAATTCTGAACAAATTGTACAAA
>NW_027531997.1:765894-766678 GCF_008692635.1 Crocuta crocuta
TGATTCTTATTTAGAATTCTGTACATATTGTACAATTATTAACAGAGAATTCTGTATATATTTACAATTATTAACAATGCTTTTTGAGTATATCCAGGAAGATAAGTGAAGTCTGAAACATCTGATTTTTATTTCTATATACAAAAACCTGGCCCCAACCCATGCATGCCTCAAATTTGGAGGATCTTTTTCATCATTAATTAATTTAATTAATTTAAATCAAATATTTGTGAGAATGCGTGTTGCTGTAGGTCTTTTTTTTTTCCCCCAAAAAAAGTATTTCTGCTGTATTAAATCCTGAGAATTTTGTACTCTGATACTTATTCAGTTCAGAAAAGTTTCCAATTATTATAGCTTTTGTAATTGTATCTGTTCCATTTATTCTAGCCTTTGCTTAGGAACATCAGTTATCTGTGATAGAATCTTTTTTTAATTTTTCTCATTGTTTTTGCCTGTCTTTTGCTTGCTGATTTTGTTTCTTAATTTGCCTCTGTTTCATTAACTAAAAAAAAATTTTTAATGTTTTTTAGTTTTATTTTTGAGAGACAGAGAGCGCGAGCATGAGCATGGGAGGGGTAAAGAGAGGGAGACACAGAATCCAAAGGAGGCTTCAGGCTCTGTGATGCAGGGCTTGAACTCACGAACCGTGAGATCATGACCTGAGTTGAAGTCAGACACTTAACTGACTGAGCCACCCGGGCACTCCCATTTCATTAATGTTTTAAACCCTTCCTTAACCCTTCCTTTCAGTTCTGGGACTCTTCACAGCTGCCAAGTCTGGTTG
>NW_027531997.1:766696-769820 GCF_008692635.1 Crocuta crocuta
GCGCTCTGCACAAGGGCGTCTGGTTTAGGCGGGGATGTGATCTAGCGTATACTTCATTCTCCTAAGTGTGTGTGTGGCTGGATCTGCCAAAGGGGACTTTGTTTTAAAGGCAAACAAAGTGAGGGGCACCTGGGTGGCTCAGTAGGTTAAGCGACTGATTTTGGCTCAGGTCATGATCTCACAGTTCCTGAGTTCGAGCCCTGCATCCGGCTCTGTGCTAACAGCTCAGAGCCTGAAGCCTATTTCGGATTCTGTGTCTCCCTCTCTCTCTGCCCCTCCCCACCCCCCACCCTACTCTCACTCTGTCTCTCTCTCTCTTTCTCAAAAAGAAATCAACATTAAAACAATTTTTTAGTTAACATAAAATCAAACAAAGGAGCCTCTTAACAATAGAGAATAAACTGAGGGCTGCTGGAGGGTGGGGGATGGGCTAGATGGGGGATGGGCACTGAAGAGGGCACTGGTTGGGACGAGCACTGGGTGTTGTGTGTAAGTGATGAATCCCTAAATTCTCCTGAAACCAATACTGCACAGCATGTTAACTAACTAAAGTATAAGAAATCAAATCAAACAAAGCTCGTGAACTTGGGTCTATTCCTTGTGGATTTTTTGCTACCCTGTTTTCTTGCGTTACAGGCCCTGGATGAATTATAAAGGTAAAAACTGATACAAGAGTCCAATAGTGTCTTGGTCCCCCACAAAAATTACTTGCATTGCACTGGTTTAGCTGTCTGTTTTTCTGAATGGTACGTGTCCTGGGGCCAGACACACAGGAGGGGTGACGCCTGTCCCCGGTGCCAGAGTACAACAGGTGTTCTTCATTTCCACTTGCAAAGCAAACACCGCCTTCTAATTGTGATCCTCAATTTTATCCTCTGTGTCCTATAATTAGAGAAAAACCGTTCCATGTTCTGGCAATTACGTGACTGCGGGCCGTGTCTTTTTCTTTTGGCCTCGTGACTTTTTTTCTTGTCTCTTCCCCCCCTTCCCCACCCCCATCTTTAAAGGTATTATTGCAAAGTGGGCGAGTGCAAAATAGCAACTGCTAGTGAGCACCATTTTAAACCTGAAGTTCTTTCTGTATCAGATTCTCAACTTGGAAGACACTTAAACTTTCAATCAAACACGTACTTTTGAAGCATTTATTCTTCGGTGAGGGAGAGTAAAAAGATGGGGACGTGATCCCTGCTCTCGAGGAGTTGGTAATCTCCCGGGGGCCAGGTAAGCATATAAGGGAAAGGAAAAAGGCAAAGTAAGGTAAAAGTCATCAGAGAATTACAGGCAGGATACTCTGGGGTTTAAAGGAGGAGCAGTCTTGTCCATCTCGATCGGGAAATGCTTCCCCGAAGAGATGATACTTGACCTGATTTTTAACAGATGAATAATGAATAATGGCACCTCAACAGGAAAACATGCGTTACAGGCAGGGCTAACAGCATGGAAATGAGCATAGCCTGTTAGCCCCTGTGTCTCCCTTCCCTGCTTAGCCAGAGGCACTGAGAGCTTTCAGCCTGCAAGCTGAGATCCACCTACTTTTTGAAACCAACATGACCAGCCAGGCAGGTGTTTTCCTGATCGTATCTATTATCCAGGCTGCTAATATCGGCAATGAACAACTATGATACTCCTGAGTGCATGAGCTACAGCCTCGCCCCACAGTATCATTTTTGTCTAAATCCATATCCTGTGACTTCTATCTTGGCTCCCTCATTTGTACATTGGGCCTCTTCTGGAACTCCTAGACTGATCGAGAGGGTTCTAGATTCCTTAATGGGTCCCAGACTCTCTTGGTAGCTCTACTTTGTTTGAGGCTAGATCCTGATGCCCCTCTCACTTTATACTAGCTATCGTCCTTCTCCGGCTGGATAAAAATAGAACTAAGATGGGGCTACCTGATTCTGAGCATTGTTAGAACTTCTGAAGTCCCACTGTGCTATCTATGATAAACTCAGCCACCCAAGCACCCCTACCCATCTTTTTTACACTTGGTTTTATACAGCAGAGCACTTAATTTACTTCTTTCTTCCCCCCTTGGAGCTACTCTGTCAGTAGGATAAATCCTGTTAACTTCATTATGACCCTTCTTAAACAACTTTTAAAAAATATTTATTTTGAGAGAGAGAGAGAGAGAGAGAGAAATTAGCAGGGGAGGCCCACAGAAAGAGGGAGAGAGAATCCCAAGCAGACTCCTCACTGTCAGTGCAGCGCCGGATGCGGGGCTCAAACTCACAAACCATGAGATCATGACCTGAGCCGAAATCGAGATTTGGACGTTTAACCAGCTGGGCTACCCCAGCGCCCCTCACTATGACCTTTCTGAAACTGGCTGACATAAGTTGTCCTGCTAGAATAGGGAAGACGGGACACCAAAGGATTGTTTTTTCCACCTTTCCCTATGTGTGGACTGCGGAAGAAAACTCAGCTATATTTTTGTCGAAGGACTTTGTAGTATGTAGAATAGATCCTTCTACCATTCTGTTTCTAAATGAGGGTTGAACAAGATACACTAAAATGATTACAATGGAAAGCTTGATAATAAAATATTGAACCAAATTTCAATATTACTTATTTATCAGCTTCAGACTGAAATTCTGTGACTATTTTATTGAAATTTTCAAACATACACAAAAACAATAGGACAACCACCCCTCATACACCTCATTTAGCGTCAACAATTATCAACTTGTGACTGATCTTGTCATCTGTTCCCCAGCCACAGAGTTACCCTTATTTTAAAGCAAACTCAGATATAATAGTATTCAATTTGAAAATATTTGGGGATATTTAAAAAAAATTTTTTTTATGTTTATTTTTGAGAGTGAGAGATACAGAGCATGAGTGGGGGAGGGGCAGACACAGAATGTGAAGCAGGCTCCAGGCTCTGAGCTGTCAGCACAGAGCNCGTTACCTTTTGATAGTTTAAGTAGGAATCTGAATATAATCTCTAGACTCTCAGATAACGAATTTTTCTTTGTAACCTTTTTTTGCAGAAATAATTTTTTTGTCTGTGGGAGTTTCCACAGTTTGGTCTCGCTGTCTGCACCCCCGTGGTGTCATGGCCATATTTCTCTGTCCCTCGTATTTTCTATCCAGTGAACATTAGATGTACAGGCTTGATCGGATT
>NW_027531997.1:769897-780608 GCF_008692635.1 Crocuta crocuta
GGATGCATTTCAAATTTTGGTTTAATTTTACTGATTTTGTTTCATTTCTCGGCAAGACCGCGCCACGGGTGGTACAGAGTGCTTCCCTCAGAAGCACCTGCTATCTGTTCGTCCATTTTTGTGGGGCTCTTAGCAGCCATTGATGCCTGTTGCCCAGAACCGACAACGCACTAGCGGTTTCTAAATAGTGATATTCTCATCCGGTCATACTTTTTCATTTATTAGCTGAGGTACTTTCGCAAAGACACTCTCTCCCTAATCTATCATGAGGTCTCAGGAGGTATGGGTCACACAGGAAAAGCGAGAGAAATGATGATTTCTCATTTACCAGTTTTCAGAATAATGAATTTCTTTCTTCGCATCTTCCAAAAGTNAAATATCTAAAGTGTCTACATTTATTGTAGCTTGAACCTTTTTATAATAATTTTTTTAAAGATTGTTTATTTTCCGGGGGCGCTTGGGTGGCTCAGTCGGTTGAGCGTCCACTCTTGGTTTCCGCTCAGGTCATGATCTCGTGCTTCATGAGTTTGAGCCCCATGTCGGGCTCTGTGCTAACAGCTTGGAGCCTGGAGCCTGCTTCAGATTCTGTGTCTTCCTCTCTCTCTGCCCCTCCCCTACTTATGCTCTGTCTCTCTCTCTCTCTCCCTCTCACAAATAAACATTAAAAAAAAAGATTCTTTATTTTCAGAGAGACAGAGAGACTGCAAGCAGGGGAGGGGCAGAGAAAGAGGGAGCATCTGAAGCAGGCTCCCTGCTGTCAGCGCAGAGCCCACGTGGGACTAGAACTCATGAAACTGTGAGATCATGACCTGAGCGGAAGCGAAGAGTTGGACTCTAAACCGAATGAGCTACCCAGGCACCCCTATTGCGGCTTGTAACTTTATTTATGCTCATATGATCCCATCATAAGTCATTGAGAAATAATTTAGATTTGTTTCTGAGTCCTTTTGACATTACTGTAGAAGGTTTTGCTGGGTTTCTTGCTTGATGACATTAAAACGTGTTCCAGGCTCATTTTGTACGTTTTATACACCAGCGCTGAAACCAGCCATTTCTCCAAAGAGTTCCACGTGGTTCCTTTTAAGTACGAAGTTGCCTTTCAAAATGATGATTTGGGCACTAGGATGTTTGCTGCTACGGGGATGGTCATTATCTCTAGTGCCTTTTAGTGTTTGGAGCCAGAGAATATGTGTTGTTTATCTTTAGTTTTAGGGTAAAGTACATTACACATTTATAGCATTATGTCCTATTGCTTACCTAACCTTATTAATTTCACCTGTGTGTCTCTCTTTAATCATTTGAAAATCAGACTTCTCAATGGCCCCAATATAATTGCTCATTTGCTTTAACCGCAGAATAACAATATAAAACTACTAATAATGATACGATTACTGGAAAAAAACTATAAAGATGCTTTTTGCCATCACATTTATCTGTAGGGCCTAGCCCAGTAACTCAGTGCCACTAAATTACCATGATTTAATTTTTTTTAATGCTTATTTATTTTCGAGAGAGAGAGACAGAGTGCGAGCAGGAGAAGGGCAGAGAGAGAGGGAGACACAGAACCCGAAGCAGGCTCCAGGCTCCGAGCTGTCAGCACAGAGCCCGACGCGGGGCTCAAACTCACGAGCGGCAAGATCATGACCTGAGCTGAAATCAAGAGTCAGTCATGGACCGACTTAGCCACCCAGGCACCCTCACATTGCCTTCTGTTTTTTAGGGATTGCTTTTCTAAATGGAAGTTTGTTTTATAATAATATAAAATATTTACATGCTTTTTGAGTCAAAGCTACAAAATCAGGTATATTCAGAAACAAGGTGTATTTTCCTAAGTAAATCTATGAAGAAGCCTAGTGTCTATCACCACTCATTTCTCCCTCTGCCCTCCCTTCTCCTTTTGGTGGCCATTATTTTCTTATTTTATAATTTATCCTTTGATTTTTAGTAAAGCAAATGCATTTTAGCTCAATAATAAATTATATACAGCCTTTTCTCTACCTCGCCACTTTTTCTTTCGCAATACGTCTTGATGATTACTTGGTAAGAGGATGTACAGATATTTTTCATCAAGGTTTAAAACTGCACAGTGCGTGGTACACAACGTATCCATTTTGTAGACATACCATAGTCTTTGTTTCATTCAGTCTTCTATTGAAATATGTGAGTGATTTTTCTGGTCTTTCGCTGTTATAAATCGTGCTGCAGTAAATAGTATTGTGCACACGTTTTTCTGTATTTTTGCCAGTGTATCGAGATCAATTCCTACAAGCGAGATTGCTAGGTCAAAAGCTAAATACATATGATAATTTGCCTATGAAATCCCAAATTTCCCTCCACTGACAGGATAGTACTTGGTGTTCTCCGCATGATTGATTTAGATGTTTCTCTCCCCGTGGCCTCACCGGCAAAAAGCGTACTGTTAAACTTGTTGAGGCTGAAATTTAAAATCCAATTTTATTCCAGGGGTACCTGGGTGGCTCAGTCGGTTATGCGTCTGACTCTTGAACTTCGGCTTAAGTCATGATCTCACAGTTCATGAGGTCAAGCTCCGCACCGGGCTCTGTGCTCGCAGAGCGGAGCCTGCTCACAGTTCTATCTCCCTCTCTCCCTGCCCCTCCCCCATTTGCTCTCTCCCTCTCTCTCTCAAAATAAATAAAAATAAACTTTGAAAAAATTCAACTTTATTCCATTGGATGTATGTGTTGGATGTATACCTGTTTTATGCTGGGTGTAGCTCTGTGCATAAAGATTCAGAGATGAATTAGACCCAGTCATTGCTTTCAAGAAATATACAGTCCAATGGGAAAACCATAAAGTCAACTATATCAGTATGGCATGATGAATTCTACAATAAAGATATGCACAGAGTGTTATGGGACTATAAAAGAAGAAAACAGAGGGGGAGGAAAAATGAAGCTAGGTGAGAATCATAAACAGAAATCCAAACTACGAAATCTTCGTTCCAGTGCCCACATGTCTCAGGACTATTAATTGTGACTTTGGACAGTAATTTGTTTCTTTTTTCATGAAGTTTAGCTTCCGTATATGTAAACTGAGAGTATGGACCTGATGATTTCTAAGGCCTCTTTCATCCTTTGTCTTATGAATGCTCCTGCTTTCTACTCTCTATATGTTGGCTTCACTCTCCACCCTCAACGAATCGAGGGACAGAGTAAAATAAATCATTAACCCAGTATAGTTCATTTACGTGCAGTGACCTCAGTTGTCCAGAAAGGATTATGGAGGTGAAACTTGGGTCAGGTGAATAAGAGTTAGAGATGAGGGGAAAGGTAATCAATGTAACATGTGGCCAGAATGGATTGGAATATGGCAGAAGCTCATAGAGATGTGGTTGCCTATAAAGTCGGCAAAAAATGTGAATCAAAATTGAAAGTATTATTATTTGGGAAACGGAAGAGCTAGCACACATTCTCGGGGGTCAGTTGTTCAAGTTGCAAGATATAAAGATTGTTATGGGCAGATCCGCTGGGATACAAAGCTTCAGCAGCGGTAGAATTCTGGAATGCAAAATGGTCCTTGCAGAAGCGTTCCCATAGTTAGCAGGTCATCACACCTTTTTGAAAGGTGACATACCTCTAAGGACAGCGAAGTGTACTAAATGCCCTTCATCTACAGAGAAAGACATTTGAACTCATCATTTAATGGGACGGCCCCAGTACATCAAACAGGACTTTATTCCAATAATGAAAGGATGTAATTAGTGAGATGGTAGTTTCATTTTCCAGCTGGGACAGCTTTCTATAGTCTGGGTAAATGTAAAGCTTCTTTGAAATGTGTTCTTTGTGAATAAAATCCCCAAAAAGCCTTTTAGGGACCCTCATTTATCCCCCTACAAAATAATCTTTTCAAAATATGTGACCCATTTTTTTTTCCCAGGCAATGTTCATAAGCAAATACATAAGACTTGACTGAAGTTGAGTGGGAAAAGTTTTGTTTGATTCCGCACAGGAGACCAGAACAGACATTAGCTAAAATATTCACAAAGAAATGTCAGCTCGTAGATCAGGGGCACACTGGGAATTCTGTGGAGGTAAAATCTGCATACATCATTTACGGGGATGGGGAGAGAGCCACAGTTTTGCCTAGAAAATTCTCAATAATATTTGTTTCAAAGCCAGATCCACATTCTTTCTATGGAGAAATGAACGAACAATGGCTATTCCGAGCTCTAGTTTTGGTTGTACGGTCATGTGAGAGATGATTGCTGCCCTTTTTTGTTGTTGTTTTTCCAGTTAAAAGTTGGAATGGTGGGCGCCTGGGTGGCTCAGGTGGTTGAGCATCTGACTTCGGCTCAGATCATGATCTCGCTGTTTGTGAGTTTGAGCCCCACATCGGGCTCTGTGCTGACAGCTCGGAGCCTGGAGCCGGCTTTGGATTCTGTGTCTCCCTCTCTCTCTGACCCTCCCCTGCTCACGCTGTCTCTCCCTCTCTCTTTCCTAGAAATAAATAAAAACATTAAAAATTAAAAGAAAAAGAATAAATAAACATTAAAAAAATTAAAAGTTGGAATGGAAATTAGTCTAGAGCATACTCGGCAGATAAAGCTTCTTGGTGTTGCACAGGTATCTAACTTGTCCATGAAGGTAAAGACGCTCAAAAGACCCTCTTTTGTTTTGGGCACTGCATTTGAGCCAAACAGAACAAAGGTCATTAAGCACAGTCCCTTGGGAAAGCACATTGGCAGCTCTGGATCATTGCCGCTGCTTCTCTCTGACCTGCTTTGCAGACCTGCATCTTTTGATAGCCTTCACCTCGAGGTTCAGGCTTACCACAATGCCTGAGGAGTTGATGGAGGCAGAAAGGAATTGGAGAGCTTCCACGGAAGGGGGGGGAGGGAGGGTGAGGACACCTCCATTTTGAGCAGAGCTTGAAACTCCTGTGTCTCATGATCTGACGCTCAGGAGTTGATAATAATCACAGTTCTCCTTCCGTGTTTCTTTCACTTCCCTGAATCTCCAACATTGTCAGCACGATCCAACTCTGATCCAGCTCTGTGAGACCTTGGGCTGGTCACTTAATGAAAAAAAAAATTGCAGGGGCACCTGGGTGGCTCAGTCGGTTAGGCATCTGACTTCGGCTCAGGTCATGATCTCATGGTTCATGAGTTCAAGCCCTGCATCGGGCTATGTGCTGACAGCTCAGAGCCTGGAGCCTGCTTTGGATTCTGTCTCCCTGTCTTTCTGACCCTCCCCAGCTCAAACTCTGTCTCTCTCTCTCTCTCTCAAAAATAAACATTAAAAAAAAATTTTTTTAATTGCAGGTAATAATGATTTGTTTATAGAACGGCTTTATTGAGGATATAATTCACATAGTGTATAATTTGCCTATTTAAAGTGTACAGTTTGGGCACCTGGGTGGCTCAGTCAGTTAGGTATCCAACTCTTGATCTTGGCTCAGGTTTTGATCTCATGGTTGTGAGTTCAAGCCCCATGTTGGGCTCTACGCTGAGCATGAAGCCTACTTTCAAAAAAGCAATAAAAATAGGGGCACCTGGGTGGCTCAGTCGGTTAAGCATCCGATTTCAGCTCAGGTTATGATCTCACGGTTTGTGGNTAATTTCAACCTCCGTGTTCTCCTTGGTCCATGGAGTTAATAAAATTTGAACCTCCTATGTCACAGGTTTTATGGGAGAGTAGGGATGAGACAGTACAAGCGTAGGAACACAGGAAGATGAAACTAACTCTGGAACCACGAGCTGGTTTTGTCATAACTAATGAGATGCTAAGGTGTGACCGGAGCCTCGAAGCAGACCATGAGTAGATTGAAGGGTGTTAGAGGACCCCATGGCCAATCCTGTTTCCCAGGACAGGAGAGAGAGCCTGTTTTTGAAGCTCAAAGAGACTCTTCTGTAAATAAGGAAAGACATCTAGCCATTGTGGGGCTCTTTTTAGTCCGAATTTGTCTGACATAATATACTTTTAAAGAGATGGACTCACCTCTTAGCAATTCCTGCTGTAGCCCCTATTGTGAAGGTCGCTGTTAGAGGGGTTTGTACACACCAGTGTTAACAAGACCATCTGAAGGGCGTGTGACCCCAGCCAGCTGGATAATGTTACAGCACTCAATGTTTTCATGTTAATCACCATACTCTTTGAAATGGATGTTGTTAAAGATAAACAGGATGCTTATAAAGTATTCCATTGAACATTGCTGCCATGTAAAGCTTATTCTGGTTCAGTCTCTGAAGGCTTAATGATCATTTTTATCTAACCGTTCACAAATGTTCAATAAAGGAGAAATCAAATCTAGCCATGTGAGTATTGCCAGAAACTTCTCAATATGACAACTGGTTTTGTTCTTGTATTAGTTTCCTATTGCTGCTGTTTAACAAAATCACCACAAAAAAAAAATGAATGAATGAATGAAATTTTAAAAATCACAAAGTTGGTGGCCTAAAACAATACAAATTTATTGTGTTATAGTTGTATAGGTTAGACATCTATAGGTCTCACTGGGCTAAAATCAAGGTGTCGCCATGGCGCTATCCCTTCTGAAGGTTCTAGAAGGCTTCTACAAGCCATCTCCATTCCTTGGCCCATGCCCCTCCTACTCCATCTTCAAGTCAGCAATGTTGCATCTCTCTGACCATCTTCTACCATCACATCTGTCCCTAAACACAGCTGGAAAACTTCTCTGCTTTTAAGGACTCACATGATTAGATTGGTCACACTCATGATCCAGGATAACCTCCCCCACCTAAAGGTTTGTAACCTTTTTTTTTAATGTTTTTATTTATTTTTAAGAGAGAGAGAGAGAGACAGACAAAGTGCGAGTGCAGGAGGGACAGACTGAGAGGGAGACATAATCTGAAGTAGCCTCTAGGTTCTGAACTCAGTGCAGAGCCAGACGCGAGGCTCGAACTCACTAACCGTGAGATCGTGACCTGAGCTGAAGTCCAACGCTTAACCGACCAAGCCACCCAAGTGCCCCTGAAGGTTTGTAACCTTAATCATATCTGCAAAGCTCCTTTGCCATGTAAGGTCACTGTTTATAGTCAGGTTTTGGGGATTAGGGCATGGACATCTTTAAGAGCTCATCATTCAGGTTACCAGAGCTCTGCGGAATATTTGCATCATATCGAGGTCTTCTTCAAAACTAAAATATCTCCAAAGTCTTGACTGGTGATGTATGGGTTACATGTCAGGTGGCCTATGGGTTACATGTGAGGATACTGTCTAGAATGGTTTTCAGGCTTCCTTAATACCACATAGTTCGGATTTAACCTACTGGTGGAAAATGTCTATACAAGATGGATATATTCATCCAGTCAACAGATACTCAGCGACCCTCTACTACGTGCCAGGCAGTTGTGCTTGACATTACGCATGTTGAAACGAATAAGGGTCCCTTAAGCATTCATACTCTAGCAGAGGAGATGGACAATAAGCACTATGATAAAGTAATGTTGTTGGGCGCAATCACAGGTAAGAGTATAGTCCCTTACATTCAGATGGCCAACAGACACATGAAACGATGCTCAGCATCCCTCCTCATCAGGGAAATACAAATCAAAACCACACTGAGATACCACCTCACGCCAGTCAGAGTGGCTAAAATGAGCAAATCAGAGGACTCTAGATGCTGGCGAGNTATAGTCCCCTAACTCCTTTCCATTTCAACTATTGAGAGTGAGAAACGGGAAACCGCCAAACAGTAAGGGTTTCAGGGAGCAAAGTCTTCTTTTCTCTCCCTACAATCAGGGAAGCTAAAAAATTCGTTTCATGCAGTTCCGAAAGCAATTTTGCAGAAACGACTGTTTTTCAGAGTGCCATGGCCGTCCCTGCGTTTCGGCACTGCATTGAACAATAGTAAATAGGAAAGGAAATAGCTAGAGCAAGAGATACACAGCTGATTTTCTTTCTAGTACATACAAGGTTTTAAGTGTTATGGGCTGAACTTTGAGCAGCAGCAGATCCAACCATTAGTATTAGTTATTAAGTAATATATACTGACTGATATGACAAGTGGCATGTATGATACGAATTCATAGGATCTATATTAGCACAGGGTATGGCCATAGAAATACCAAGCAAACAAGCCAAAAAACAAACCCGAACAAACAAACAGTACACACAAACTTATAAATGCAGAGAACACGCTGATGGTTGCTGAAGAGGAAGGGAAGATATTCTTTGTTTCCATTTTCATTTCCTTCCAAATATTTTGTAATTTTACTTATTAGTTCTTCTTTGCCTCTGTTGCTTATTTAGGAGTGTGCTGTTTCACTTCCACATGGTGAATTCCTGAAATTTCCTGCTGTTGATTTCTCATTTTACTTCGCTGTGGTCCGAGAACATATTTTCTTTGATTTCCATCCTTTTTTAAATTAAATGAGGCTTATCTATGGCCCAACATATGGTCTGCTCTGCAGAATGTTCCACATGCACTTGAGAAGACTGTATATTCTGCTTTTGTTGAGTGCGGTGTTCTGTAGATGCCTGTTAGGTCTGGTTAATTCACAGTGTTGTTTAATTCTTCTGTTTTCTTATTTACCTTCTGTCTAGTTCTACCCATTATTGAAAACGGGGTTATTAAATTATTATTAAATTGTCTACTTCTCTCATTCTTTCAATTTTTGCTTCATATATCGTATGGATATGGATTTGACTCTTTGGAAGGCCAATGACACATTGTGCAATTCCAGGGATGGCAGAATGGATTGTAACCTAGATTGAGGAAAAGGAACAATGTCTGTTTCACAGTTGTCCCTCCAAGATACAGGAGAATCCAGAGTTGTGAATTAAAAAAAAAAGAAAAAAGAAAAAAAAGTGAATGAAGGACGTAGGATTAGAAATCAAATTCTTGCATTGTGTAGTTATGAAAGCTTGGATAAATCCCTTCATTTTTTTGGCCCACTCCCTTCCCTGTCACATTCAGACTTCCAGCACTTCCCTGATGTTGCTCTTTGGTTGACCCTGCGGTCAGCCATCTGCTCTACTGAGAAGACTCTTACAGAAGATCTATACTTTTATGAATAAAGATGAAATGTTACAATTTTTTCAGGAAAACTTCTACGGCACATTGGTCTACTATCTTCATTCCTGGGATGCTTTTCAGCAATTTTTTTTCCATCTTGAAATTTACTGTTTGCCCAATGTCAAAAAGTATATATTTTTTGACCAGTTATTTCATTGTCAGGATAATTCTTAGGAGGGCTGGGAACTGTGGCCAATTGTAGTTGAACAAATTCTTTTTTTTTTTTTCATTTAGACATAGGAAAAACTAGGAGTTATATTAGAAGATCAACTGAAACGTTGCCCTTTCTGTCTTTTGAAAAATGTCTGGAGTGTTCAACATTTGCAGTAGTGATGCTTCATTGATGCCGTATTATATATCTTTGTTTTAGAGCAGCTTCTGGCTTACAACAAAATTAAGAGGAGGTTATAGAGATGACCCATGTGCCCCTCTGCCCCCTCCTCCATTAACAACCTCACACAGAATGGTACTTTCTGGTCCATCTATAGATGAACCTCTATTGACACATATTTACCCGACGTCTATCATTTACCATAGGATTCATTCTTGGTGTTGCATATTCTGTGGGTTTGGACAAAGGGATAGAGCCATGTATCCATCTTTATAATATCATACAGACTGCAGTTGTCCCTTGGACAAGGCAAGGATGAAGGGTACTGACACCTCTCAGAGTTGAAAATCTGTATAACTTTGGACTCCCCCCCCACCCCAAACTTAACTAGTAATGGCCCACTGTTGACTGGAAGCCTACTGATAACGCAGTCGATTGACACACATTTTGTATGTCACATGTAGTCGATGCTTGTTCTTACGATGCAGGAAGCTAGAGAAAAGAAAGTGTTATTAAGAAAATCATAGGGGAGATAAAATACATTTATAGAACTTTACTGTATTTATTTAAAAAACCCATGTCTGAGTGCACCCAAATCATTCAAACCCATGTTGTTCAAGGATCAACTGTATTTTCACTGCCCTAAAAATCCATCTCTTTTTACCATCTCCATAGTTATGCTTTTTCTAAACTGTCATATCGTTGGAATCCTATGGTATATAGCCTTTTCAGATGGTCTTCTTTGACTTCGTAGTATGCATTTACGGTTCCTGCATGTCTTCCCATGACTAGATAGCTCCTTTCCTTTTACTGCCGAATAATATTTTGTTGTCAGGATGCACCATGGTTTATCTGACCTGTCGCCTATGGGAGGCCACGCTGGTTGCTTTCAGGTTTTAGCAATTATGAACACAGTTTCAACAAACATCAGTGTACACATTTGTGTGGACGTATTTTTTTTTTATTCCTGTGGGCAAATACCAAGGCGTGTGGTTGCTGCATTGTATGAAAAGAGTATGTTTAGTTTTGTAAGGAAACATCCAACTGTCTTCCAGTGCTGCTATACCAGTTTTCATTCTCACCAGCAATGAATGAGCGTTTCTCTCTCTCTCCCTCTCTCAAAATAAATAAATAAACTTTAAAACGTTAAAAATAAATAAAAAGGAGCACCTGGGTGGCTTAGTTGGTTAAGCGTCTGACTCTCGGCTTCTGCTCAGGTCATGATCTCACGGTTTGTGAGTTCAAGCCCTGCATCGGGCTCTGTGCTGACAGTGCCGAGCCTGCTTGGAATTCTCTCTCTCCCTCTCTATCTGCCCCTCCCCTGCTCTCTCTCCCTCTCTCTCAAAATAAATAAACTATATATATATATATAAAATAAACATA
>NW_027531997.1:780651-780818 GCF_008692635.1 Crocuta crocuta
GCCCTATTCACAGTGATATTAAAGATACTATCTTGGTTCAAAAGAGCTCTGATATATTAGGAGATATCAAATTCCAAGCCACCACTACCATCCCCAGCATGCGGGTGGGCGTGCAGGCGCACACACACACACACACACACACACACTCACACACATACACCACTTTA
>NW_027531997.1:780943-785319 GCF_008692635.1 Crocuta crocuta
AAGGGAAAAGATTGTGACATCGATGGAGAGTTGCTCTGTAACAGCCACCATATTCGAAGTCTGCCATTTAATCCCGACAGCAACCATAATAGCAGAAGTACTAGCATTCTCATTTTACAGGTGGGGGTCCTGAAGCTTGAGTAGCTTGCCTGTGCTTCTACAGTTAACTGAGAATGGAACCGAGATTTGGGTTTTTTTGTGTTTTGTTTTTGTTTTTTTAAAGAGTGTGCAAGCAGGGGAGGGGGCAGAGGGAGAGAGGAAATCTTTTTTTATTTTTTTTATTTTTGAGAAAGAGACATAGAGCAGGGGAGAGGCAGAGAGAGAGGGAGACACACAATCTGAAGCAGGCTGCAGGCTCTAGCTGTCAGCACACAGCCCGATGTGGGGCTCGAACTCATGGACCACGAGTCATGACCTGAGCTGAAGTCGTACACTTAACCAATTGAGCCACCCAGGCACCCCAGGGAGAGAGACAATCTTAGGCAGGCTCCATGCTCAGTGTAGATACCAATGTGGGGCTTGATCCTATGACCCTGGGATCATGACCTGAGCCAAAATCAAGAGTCAGACAACCAACTGAGTCACCCAGATGCCCCATGAACTGAGTTTTTAAACTAGGACCTGATCACAAAGTCTCTGCTTTATCTACTATAAGACACTACATTACACAGTATTTGAAAGGTGTGAGAGGAATATATTTTCACCTCTCTTTCCATTGTTTGCTTTTATCATGTCATGCATTTATCAAGGGAAACACTGTGTGTAAAGTGCCTGCATGATGCTTGGCCCCTATCAGGTGCCTAGCAGCTGATGTTTCTCACTTCTTCCCCCAATCAGTCTTTTTGAGGGCAATTTTTTGACCTGTACATTTTGGGTGACTTGCCACATAAATAGTTGTCCTTTTAGTATCCTCAGATTTTTTTTAAAAAAGTGTACAAAAACACAATGGCTTTAGCAAACTTTTAATATGAAGTTTTGTTTTACACTGACACACACACAAATACACGTATACGTACACTTGCACATATTATATGCATGGTGTGCTCATAGCTGTGTGTTATTTTCGCACTTCTCAAAAAAAATAACTGATATATTGAGCTAAAATTCACATCCCATACAATGCACCCATTTCAATGTGATGGGTTTTAGGATATTGACAGATATGAGCAAACATCACCATGGTCAATTTTAGAACATTTTTATCCCAAAAGAAACTCTGTACCCTTTAGCCTTCATCTACCAAAATTCCCAACATGCCCCATATCCACCCTTAGGCCTACCCTCGCCCTAGGCAATTGCTGATCTACTTTTCCTCTCCATAGATTTGTTTCTTCTGGACATTTCCTATAAATGTAATCTCATAGCGTGTTGCCTTTTTACCTCTGGTTTCTTTCACTTAGCATAACATTTTTTAGGTTTAATCCATATGATAGAATGAATCAGTATTTCATTCCTCTTCATGGCTGAATAATATTCTATTACGTGGATATACCATATTTTGGTTATCTAGTCACCAGGGGATAGGCATTTTTTTTGTTTTTTTTACATCCCTGGGTGGGTATGAAAGGGGACAAACATTTGAATTGGTTCTATTGTTGGAATAATACTGCTAGGAACAATCATGTACAAGTTTTTTGTGCAGACATTTGTTTTCATTTCTCTTGAGTGAAATTTCGTTTTGNTTTCTATATGCTCTCCGAAACTTGTCTATTTGATGATACACATCCTAGTGAGTGTGAAGTGGTATCAATTCTATGATGACTAAAAATGTTGAACATCTTTTGTGCATATGAATTTGGTGACATTTAACTTTTATTGAGCACCTGCAATACGCAAAGTGTAATGGTACTGTAGGGGGCGTGGATGGAGTAGGCGTATAAACAGATCGTAGGAATCTAGAAGGATATTTGGGATGTCTGGGTGGCTCAGTCGGTTAAGCGTTTGACTTTGGCTCAGGTCATGATCCCACGATTCGTGGGTTCAAGCNGTGTGCGTCTATATATATGTGTGTCTATATATATATATAGAGAGAGAGAGAGAGAGAGCTTGAGAGAGAGACACACACACACAGGAATAAATGCGGTTCATGTACGCACCTCGCCCAAAGCCTGGCCGCCCTCATTACCCGAGTAATGTTGGCGACAATGAGACGACAACGTTGACAATATAATCAGGGTGTTCCCGGACAGTTTATCTCGTGTTACTGTGATGAGAGATCATTTTATTTTAGAAGGAGGGGTTTTAAACAGATCAAAAGCCGGGTGTGAACAGCAAGTCTGTCTGTCTCAGTGCAGTACATTCAGACTGTACTCCTCAAAACAAATCGCCGGCTCCTTCGCCAGCTCTTTGCTGCGAGCCCGTGCGCACGTTCCCCCACACCCATCTTGGCACTAATTGGCATCCTGGTAGGCAGCTTCCGCCGGGAGATCAAGGACTGACAGGCAGAGAGTGCTGTGCCTTTGGTGAGGGCAGGGCCGTGTCGGCGGGAGGCAGAGCAGAGAAAGCTCACNAACGAGCTAGCCGTCGTAGACGCCGGCTTGCTACCTGCAGAAACTTCGAACTATCATTATGGGAAAGAAATGAGGAAGCCAGTCTGGGTACCAGCTCTCAGTCTTCTGGCAGTCTCTCCTGAGGGGGGTTTAAAGAATGCAGTGGAGGATACATAGGCTTTCATTTGTTTACTGTGAAATGGTCCAGCATATTTAAGAACAAAAGTGCAGTAGCTAATTGTCAGGCAACCTAGAAAATGTCTAATGATGTGATTGATATGTCTCAGGATATTTTTCAAATAATTTCAGATAGAAAGAAGCATTTTGCAGTGCATACGGCTGGATATATATATTTTTTAGTGTTTATTTTTGAGACAGAGAGAGAGAGAGATAGAGTGCGAGCAGGGGAGGGGCAGGGAGAGGGAAACACAGAATCCAAAGCAGGCTCCAGGCTCTGAGCTGTCAGCACAGAGCCCAATNACTTTCCTCTTGGGAAAGTTAATATGTGAAAATGCAATCATAAAAGATATGTGTTTGTACAACTTATAACAACATATTTTTATAATGCTTATTGTGAAGAGATAAAGTGAAAATTATTATAGCCTGCTTTATACTACATTTGGTATCATAAATAAATTTCCTTGGAATTTCTTCTAGTATGTTTTATCATTTCCAGCATGAGTGGGTTTGTGAAAAAAATTGTATTTTATACGAAAATTTTCAGGATTTTTAACATAATATATGCATTACTCTATTATATTCAGATTGTGTGTGCATAACTGCATTATAATCAAATTGTTTGTCAATGTGACTTTTTAGGAAAACATTTTCTTGGTATAAAATTAATAAATGCTCTTTGAGGAAAACCTGAAAACTATGAAGAAATAACAGTTATTTTTATGAATGTCCATTCCTCTCTAATGCTTATTTAAAACGTTACCAATCTTGTAGGCAAATCTTCATTTTCTAATATTCCTTCTTTGGTTTACGGGTGATTTTGTAATCACTTTTCATCTGTCATTCCCATTGGTATTTGTTTCACAAACTGCTAGTGCAAAATTGCCTATTTCTTTTCTGAAGTGTTCAAATTTTATCGACTTTTAAGTCCTTTTTATAGTGAAGATTTTAACCCTTTGTCTACAGCAAATACTTCTCTGTGGCAAATATTTTCAGTCTTGAACTGTTGACTTTATATAATGCTTAAATAGGCCTTCTAAAGCTAGAGATCAGATATTATCTAATTTGTTCATCTTGTTCGTACTTAATGATTGAGGAACAATACTGGTAATGCCAGAGTGANCCTGTCACGTAATTAATAAATATGTGTTGAATGATCACGTGGATAATGAGGAAAGAGAGAAAAGTGGGAGAAAGGAGAGAAGGGAGAATGTATGCCCTATTAAAGTGGGGGAAAATCAAGCTTGTGTAATCATCTAGATCAAGTCAACCCTTGAGACTGTGCTGAGTGTTGGCCCCCAGCCTCCCCACCCAGTTAAGAAAGAACAGGGATGCTTCATTTAATAGATCCTCTTTGTACAGGGTGATGGTTGGGTGCGGGGGAACAAACAAACAAGAGACCTTTCTCTGCGTCTCATTTGCTCCTAAAACTGACCTTTGTCATATTCTGCCTCGTAGTTGCTGTGCCAAACTTCCAAATTCCTCTTTGACTTTAACTCTCAAGTTTTGTCCCAGATACACCTATTTTTGCATAAACAAGGAAACCCAACAGTGCCATTTCCATACAAGAGTCATTTACCTCAGGCCTATATCTTTAACAAACCAAAGAACAAATGGAAATTTGAAAGGATGGTTTCTCTTTAATCTGAAATAGAAAAACTTTTCAGGTATGATTTTTTTTTTTTTTTTTAATCTATCAAAATTTTTTTT
>NW_027531997.1:785428-787342 GCF_008692635.1 Crocuta crocuta
TTTTTTTTTTTTTTTTTTAATCTAAAAAAATATTTTTTTTTTAGTTTATTTACTTTTGAGAGAGAGAGAGGGACACACAGCGTGTGAGCAGGGGAGGGGCAGAGAGAGAGGGAGACATAGAAACCAAAGCATGCTCCAGGCTCTGAGCTGTCAGCACAGAGCTCGACGCAGGGCTCGAACACATGAACCTGAGCTGAAAATGAACGCTTAACCAACTGAGCCACCTAGGCGCCCCTGATCTCTTTACTTTCTTTTTTTCCCCTAACATTTATTCATTTTTTAGAGACAGAGAGCATGAGCATGAGCAGGGGTGAGGCAGAGAGAGAGGGAGACACAGAATCTGAAGCTGACTCTGGGCTCTGAGCTGTCAGCACAGAGCCCGACACGGGGCTCGAATTTACCGACTGCGAGATCATGACCCGAGCTGAAGTCGGACACTTAGCCAACTGAGCCACCCAGGTGCCCCAAGATTGTGGATTCTAAAAGAGAGCCCCCTTGTTCCTTGAATGGTACCATGTTGTGGATGAAATCTACCACTTTCCATCTGAGCAGAGCACTGGATGTGATTGTTGAAACTTATTCTACAGCCCGCTGCTTGGGTGGGACAGGTGGCCAGAGGAGCTTAGTCGCCCATGGGATTTTTATGGGGAAAAAAAAAATCCCAATGATGCCTTTGAAATGTTCCCTGTGCTGCTTCTTGTATTCTTTTCTTCACACTAAACTATCATAACGCGATATATGAAAAAGTCTTTCATATTTTTGCTGCCGCATGCATTGTGGTTTTTTTTCTTTTCATCTATAGGAATAAAGGTAAAATCTAGAAAGGCTGGTTATCCTTTATATTCTTGTGATCTGAGTACGTGAGTACTAGGACTTGAATGCGGAAGGTCGAAACCACAATAATGCTTCATCCATGTCTTTCTCAGAGGTAGTTTTCAGCGTCCTCTGGAATTCTAATCAGAATTTGGAGAGCTTTTGGGGGTAAGATTATGTTCTTCCCTACAATGCTGTCGGGATCTACAATGTTGGCCAGGTATCTTCATGGGTCCTCCCACCGACAGGGCAATTATTGTGTTTGTTTATTGATTCAGTGAATGAATTGACCGCCCACTGTGTGCGAGGCACTGTGATTGGGATCCAAAGTGAAACTGAGGCAGGGCCTCTGTTCATTTTCCATTGCTGCTGTAATGAATTACTACAAACCTAGTCCCTTCAAACAACATGAATTTATTACCCTACAGTTCTGGAAGTTGGAAGTTCTAGAAAAAAACATCAAGATGCTGGCAGGGCTGTGTTCCTTCTGGAAGCTCTCTGGGTGAATCCATTTTCTTGCCTTTCCCAGTTTCTAGAGGCCATCTATTTTCCTTGGCTCGTGGCCCCTTCCTTCATCCTCAAAGCTAGCAGCAGATAGCATCTTCCCTCCCACCGGACCTCTGCTTCCATCCTTTATGTCTTTCTCTGTTTCCCTGACCCGTCTGTCTCTTCCTCATAAGGATGCTTGCAATTAGATGTGTCTCGCTTGGATAACCCAGGATAATCTCTCCATCTCAAGGCCCATGACCATAAGCACAACCTCAAAGTCCCTTTGGCTGCATAAGGCAACCTATTCAAAGGTTCCAGAGATTAAGACATGGACATCTTTGAGGAGGGTCATTATTCAGCCTACCGCAGTACCCCTGCCCTTGAACTAGTTCATAAAATAGCATGAGATGATATACATTAAACAGGTGTTTATCATTAAATACAATAAATTAGAAGATACGCTCTGTACAACTTACTGTGGAAACAGAAGAAAGGATATCAGACTCTGCCCTGAGCAAGTGCTTCACACAGAAGGAGATTTTGATTTTATACTGAGTTTTTTTTAAGTTTATTTATTTTGAGAGAGAGAGAGTGTGTGTGTGTGCAAGCAGG
>NW_027531997.1:787356-789407 GCF_008692635.1 Crocuta crocuta
CCCCACACTGCCAGCACAGAGCCTGATGTGGGACTCGAACCCGTGAACCGCTAGATCATGACCTGAGCTGAAACCAAGAGTTGGGTGCTTAACGTACTCAGCCACCCAGGCGCTCCAGAGTTTATACTGAGTTTTAGAAGAAGACGAGGGATTCAGGAAGTGAGGAAGGGAAAGATATAAAAGGCAGAGGGGCGCCAGCCTTGGAAGAGCCTGACTTTCTGAGGCAACAAAGACCAGTTCAGTGTGACTGACATGCAGGTACAACAATGGAGGATGAGGCCAGCAGGGAAATGATCGGAGCCAGGTGACGAAGGGGTTTGTGCCCACATACCTTCAAAACAGACCTGTATGTTCCTTTCCTTTTGGCAGTGGGGAGCCATGGAAATAACTATTTCAGAACGACCACCCTGGGTGTGGGGTGCAGAATGCTTGGCTGGAGGAAGAAAGGAGTAACAAGGCAGGGAGGTCACTGGTCTTTTTTTTTTTTTTAAACATTTATTATTGAGAGGCAGAGAACGAGAGAGCATGAGCCGGGGGAGGGGCAGAGAGAGAGGGAGACATAGAACCGGAAGCAGGCTCCAGGCTCTGAGCTGTCAGCACAGAGCCCGCCATGGGGCTCGAACCCATGGACTATGAGATCATGACTTGAGGCGAAGTTGGATGCTTAACCGACTGAGCCACGCAAGTGCCCCATGGAGGTCACGGTTCTTATAAGACGATGCCTGAACCAGTGGAACTTATCATCGGTATAAGCACAGTTAAATCAATGAGCTAGTTTTCTGTCTGTGGGAGGCTGAAAGATGTCCCCCAGGGATGTGAGATCCTAAGACCTAGAACCTGTAAACGGTGCTTGACTTAGAAACAGGGTCTTTGCAACCGTGATTACGTTAAGGATCTTGAGACGGAGAGATTTTTCTGGATGATCTGGATGAGCCCTAAATGAAATCACATGTATCCTTATAAGAGGGAAGTGGAGGGAAGTGACAGACAGAAGAGAAAGAGACAGGGTGACCATAAGAGGCAGAGACTGGAGTGACGTGGCCGTGAGTCAAAGAATGCCAGCAGCCACCAGAAGCAGGAGGAGGCCAAGAACAGATTCTTCCTGAGAGCCTCAGGACGGAATAGAGCCCCCCCCTCCCCGCCCTGCTTTATTTGCGCGCAGTGAAACTGAACTTGGACTTCTGGTCTCCAGAACCACAAGGAAATCAATTTCTGTTTGATTTGTTTAAGCTACCAAATTTCCAGGAATTTCTTACAGTAGCCACAGGAAAATACAGGTGCCCTTTGAGCAATGCAGGAATTTGGAGAGTCGACGCCCCCCACCCCCTCATGGTTGAAACTCTGCATTTAGCTTTAACTTGCCAAAAACCTGACTAATAGCCTACCGTTGACTGGAAACCTTGCCAATAATGTAAACAGTCAATTAACACGTATTTTGTACATTATATGCATTATACCCTATATTCTTACAATAAAGCAAGGTACAACAAAGAAAATGCATTAAGAAAACCATAAGGAAGAGAAAACACATTTACAATACCATACTGTATTTATTGGGGAAAAAAAAGTCAGCATATAAGTGGACCCATGAAGCTCAAACCCACGTTTACTCAAGGGTCAACTGTCATACCCTTTACTTGGATGGACAGGTCCTTAGGTCCCATGATGCTCGGAAATTCATGCCAACTTTAGTTTATATGCATCTCTCCCGAATGCTAGCTACCTTGTAGTCTTCCGTCTTCACAGCTAAGAGGTTAATGGGGGATACGTGTTTCTATTTTACACAAAGAAACCGTTTTATAGCTCTTGGTACCAGCCTTGTCATGCTCTGTATAAATATGTAGTTTTGGCGTCTTACCCGAAGAAGTTGCGATGACGCGTGCAGCAAAAAACACACAAACAAAGGCGTTAGCTCGGGCTGACAGATCAGCAAGCTTTCCCTGAAGGGCAGCACCATTCTGAGCTGACACGTCACAGGGAGAATATCTGAAAAAGAAAGATAGCTGTCGTGGCACTTTGAAGAAGGTGCCATCCCCACGGGGGCGGCTACA
>NW_027531997.1:789457-796896 GCF_008692635.1 Crocuta crocuta
TCAGACGTCTGCCATATTTTATTTAATGGGTTGTAAAATCCGGTGCATATTAAAAAGCACTGGATGGAATTAACCTGGGAATGAGAGGCAGTGGAGTAGAATATAAGGAGGAAGCCTTTTTTTCCAACTTCAGGACTAATAAAACAAGTGGAGAACCTCAGTCGCTTTATTTATTTATTTTTTTATTTGAGACAGAGACGGAGAGAGGGAGTGNAGAGAGAGAGAGAGAGAGAGAGAGAGAGAGAGAATCTTAAGCAGGCTCCATGCTCAGAGCAGAGCCCAGCCTGGCGCTTGATCCCACAGCCCTGGAATCATGACCTGAGCTGAAATCAAGAGGGAGACGCTTAACCAACTGAGTCACCCAGGCGCCCTGAGAACCCTAGTTTATTAATCTGTGAAATGGGATTAATAATAGCACCTGTGTCACTGCGTTGTTGCAGCAACTAAGTGAAATACAATGTACAAAGCAATGCCAAAAACTCAATGAATATTTGGGGTTGTTACTAAAATTAAAGTCATAGTGCTGGTGGCGTCATTACTTTCATTATCCAGTGTGGCTACATGGTGAGATGCCCATTAAGAACAACATCTTGTAGGGGCGCCTGGGTGACCCAGTCGGTTGAGCGTCCGACTTCAGCTCAGGTCATGATCTCACAGTTCATGAGTTCGAGCCCCGCGTCGGGCTCTGTGCTGACAGCTCGGAGCCTGGAGCCTGCTTCGGATTCTGTGTCTTCCTCTCTCTGTGCCCCTGCCCCATTTGCACTGTCTCTCTCTTTCTCTCTCTCTCTCAAAAATAAATTAACATTAAAAAAAAGAGCAACATCTTACAGAAAATTCTAAAAAGGTACAGTTTTGAAGGGGGTGTTAAGCCCTGAGCCTAGAGCCCTTTTGACTATACTGCTTTGGCTCCAGGACAATGCAGAACCATCATAAGAACCCCCTGCCTCTGATAAGAGGAACCAAATGAGAAGTAGGCCTGGCCTTTAATGATTAAGCTCATTTTACCTTGGAGGTGGTAATAGCCGGCCCAGAACGACTTGGTACGTTCCCAGCCAGGGTACCAGGAGTGACTACGCACGAGACAGGACGATGGTTCATTAGGTACTAACTTGTATAGTACATATGAAATGTACTATAGTCAAAGGAAGCCAAAGGAAGAGAAAACTTAAGCTGGTTTCTTTGGAAGAAAGAGGAGGAATTGGAGCAGAGTAGGAGAGTTCAGAAGAAAGTGGAACATTTCAGCCAGGGGCCCCTGTGGTCAAAGCAAAGCACCACAAGAATGGTCCTGATTCCACCGCTTTGTCTAGGGGCTTCGTAGCTCCTTTAACCCCCATGCCTTTGCAGCCAACATAAACTAACCATTAGTCTCTGAATTCACCCTTGGCTTCCTGCCTCTACGTGTTTGCTAGTACCGCTCCGAAATCCGATTCACATCAAAGTCAATCTTCAGTCCTAATTTTTTTTTAAACAAATGTTTATTTATTTATTTTGAGAGAGAGAGAGAGAGAGCAAGTAGGGAGGGGCAGAGAGTGAGGGGGAGAGTATCTCAAGCAAGCTCCGCTCTGTCCGAGGGGCTCGATCTCACAGACTGCAAGATCATGACCTGAGCCTATATCAAGAGTTGCACGCTTAACCGACTGAGTTCCCCAGGCACCCCCGGTCCTGCCTCTGTTTTGAAGCCTCTTGTCACAAGATGATGTGTTCTTGTGATTCTTCCTGGAAGGTCCCCAGAGCACCTTGGGTGGTCCTCGCTAATGCTACTGATAACGTTTGGCTCCGAAGTAGAGTTCTTTGTATAATTGTCTTATTCCCAACCCGTGTCCTTGATGAACTCATTCCTCTTCCTACATCCTGGAACAACGTGCAGAGAGCTTGGGCAGGTCAGCTGCTTTCCAGTTTTCTTGGACTGAACTGAAGGATGGTGATCTCTATGTTTTCTGAGAACTTCTCAAATTGGCGTAGAAATAATATTCGCATCATATATAACCACCTAATGTTAGAACTGGAGGGCTCTGGGGTTTATCCAAATATTTTATTCTTCCAGCCTAGCTTCTGGTTTGCTTGTCTATGAGGAAGCATAGCTCGTTGCTTCATATATATAGTAGGTAGTTAAATAGTACACAGGCAGACCTCAGAGATATTGCTGGTTTGGTTTCCAGACCACTGCGCTAAAGCAAATATTGCAATAATGTGAGTCAAAAACTGAATTTTTGGTTTCCTGGTGCATATAAAAGTGATGTTTATACCATACTGTAGTCTATTAAGTGTTCACTAGCATGACATTTAAAAAACAATGGTGGGGGCGCCTGGGTGGCTTAGTCGGTTAAGCGTCCCACTTTCGCTTAGGTCATGATCTTACAGCTCATGAGTTCGAGCCCTGCTGACAGCTCGGAGACAGGAGCCTGCTTCAGATTCTGTGTCTCCCTTTCTCTCTTCCCCTTCCCTGCTCATACTCTGTCTCTCTCTCTCTCACTGCCTTCCCCTGCCCTGCTTCCTTGGTCTCTCTCTCTCTCTCATTTTCTCTCTCAAAAAAAAAAAAAGAAAAAGAAAATAAAAAACAGTGTATATACCTTAAAAATACTTTATTGCTAAAAAGTGTTAATCTGAGCTTTCAGCAAGTTGTAATCATCGAACGCTGGTCACCCTAAGAAATATAGTAGTAATGAAAAAGTTGAAAATGTTGTGGGAATGACCGAAATGCGACACAGAAACCCGAAGGGAGCAAGTGCTGTCGGAAAAATGGTGCTCATAGACCTGCTCCATGCAGGGTTGCTGCAGACCTTGAATTTGTATGAAATGCAATCTCTGCAAAGTAACGTAAAGCAAAGGGCAATAAAATGAGGTATACCTGTAATGAGACTATGAAAATCCTCAAGTGGTCTATTTACAAATGGTGACCAAACACGATTTGCTTTGGCAGGTGCAGCTAGAAGTCCTTTATGCCGTGGTTTCAATTGTGATGCCAATAAAAATGTTGTGGACCAAACCGCCAGTTTTTGTATTAAGTGCTGAATCGACCTTTCTTTGCATTTCAGCAGGTGCTGATTGGAAATTTACAGAGTCCACCTTGGTTAGAAACAGGCTAGTTTCTCCACATGCACGGTAATATATGCATTTATGTATGTCTGGTGTGGTTGTTTTCCTTTGTCTTTCTCATTGATTACGAAAGCCATCAGGACAAAGACTCCAATCCCCCCTTTATTATAACCACCTATACTGAGCTGATTAGTGATCTATCTGCTCATTCCCAGCACTCAATAAATACTGACTTACCTAAAGACCATGACCTCAAGAAAATGGATGGTGACAGAAACATTTGGTGAGAACTGTCGGCAGGATTGCCTTGTTGTTTTGAAGAGAGAGTCGGGCGCGGAGGCAATATTAGAGGTTTGATTCTGATATACCATATGTCGTATGGTATCTATCTGCGTTGTATGTAAACTGGTAATTTTCTTTAAATCTCATTAGAGTCTATCAAATAAAAACATATTTCTCTCCGTTCTTTGTGCTTGTTAACGATGGCTAAGTAGCATCACCTCTGTTCTCGTTTCCTTGATTTCTGCTTTATGCAGGCTTCATAAATCCTGCATTGATTACTTGTCTGTGGCTTGGCTCACAAATTATGGAATTTTTTATTTTGCATAATAACTCTAGAAAAGACCTTAGTTTTATTTATGCACTGGATGCTAAACGACAAGGCAGATTATCTTCCAGTGGTAGTTATTTCACATACCTGCCGACCTTCTTTTTAAGGATCTATTGTGTTTTTGCCACTCGGCAGAATACATAATCCCCACCACCCAGTAAAAAGCATAACGATTCAAGTACAAATTCTATTTTATAATTGGGGTCTTCTAGCATTGACTATATGAAACTTAAGAGAAAGATCAGTAAGAGACTATCTATCACCAAAAAAATTTAAATAAATAAAAAAGATAATGGCTGTATCTATGTAAAAAAAAAAAAAACCTTATATAAAACAATNTCTCTTTAATAAGCCAGAAGATTTATCCCCAGTAAAAGAAAACATAGGCACACTCACAGCTATTCATTGTTATCAGTTCTTAATCTAGAGTATCATTCGCATCTCGCTGTGCTTTACGGATGAGTTATATAATAAAAAGGTCCTGGTGATCTCTTCCCAAGTATTTCTTTTTATGGTTAGATCCCTAACTATGGTTAAACTAAATGAAAATAACACGTTTGAAACTGGAAAGAGTCATTATTGATTTTTAATAAGGGCGACTTCTCCATGATCCCAAATGGGTAGGTTAAAATCTCTCGTTTTCTCACTCACTCACACAGCTTGAGTCTATCTATTCTGTGTAAGACCAGCCCCTAGATCTTTAATTGGATTTTTCGTAGAANTTTTTACTTTGTAATGGACAGACACTTGGAGTGAGCTTTGAGGCACATTTAGAAGAGCATCCTGACCTCTACTCCACTTCCTGCCTCTGGGCATTTTTTACTATAGGTTTTAAGATCTTAAAATATTCAACCTGGACAAAACAGGTCACAAGCTACCTAGTGATGCAATAGGATCTTTGGCTGGTTCCAATTTTTTAGGATTTTCGAATGGAAGCTGAGATTGAGAGAATCAGCACTCTAGCTCATGCTTCTAGAGTTTCTTCAATGGCTATAGACCTTCCTACTCTTATCTACTCCTAACCAAACAGAAAACCACCCTTGCCCTCCATCGGGACTCTGAGCTTCTGAATTGCCAGCCTCGTCTTTTCCTTTGGAAGGTAACATAGCAGGCTTATTGAGAAAGAACCACATTAGTCTGATAGCAGAAGAAGCTATCATTACTCACTACGCTAATGCAAATTATGACGACACCAAAGATAGACTTCCTGGAAAACCTAATTATGCAACAGCACTGTAGCAGAAGGCAATTTGAAGGATAATGTCCATTGTCAACTATCAGGCAATAAGCAGCTATAGCAGGTGATTGAATGCCCCCAAAGAACCGGAAACATTTGATCACCATAAAGACACCCTAATGTAAATATCCTCAATCCCGAGTGGCATTCATATCCCATGACTCACAAAAAAGAGCACGCAATAAAATACATCAAACCATCCCTTCAACCCAGTCACGATCCAAGGTGGAACTCCATCTTCTCAATCCTGGCTCAGAAGTCACTTACTAGCTATAAAAATGTGGGCAAATTGGGTTTGAGTCTCAATTTCGTTATCTGTAAAATGAGGATAAAAACAGCGGTTCTACCTAACTTCCAGGTTTATTTTTAGCATCAAATAAAAGAAGTGATGGGAAAGTGCTCAGTAACAATACCATGACGGAATTCTTTTCTTCATAGCCAAGCTTCGTATCTCTGCTGGAGGAGGTGAGCAGGAAAGGAGGCTCATCGCCCCCCTCCACTGATAGCCCCATGCACAACTGCCCATACAGAGAGAGCGGGCTGAGAATATATTGCAGCCAGAGTCTCAGAATCAGCAGAGCAAGAATGACTGATCTGAGCTAGCTCTATGGAAATAGAGAACAAGAAGGAGATAGGGTGTTTCTTCTGAAGAAGTCTGTAGTATATGGTTTGGCAGAAGGAATGCACACTAAATCGGTGGTCCTCACAGTGTGGTCCAGGGACCCACTGGGGTGCCCAGGAACCTTTAGGGGATCTGAAAGGCCAATACTATTTTCATTCTAATACTAAGAGACTGTTTTCTTTTTTCACTCTCGACCTTCCATGAGTATACCGCAGAGTTTTCCGGAAGCTATGTGATGTGCAGTACACAGCAGATTGCACCCAGAAACATAAACAAGCATCCAGCTGGGCTCTGAGAAGTCAGATAACAAAAAAGATNNTAACAAGCATCATGCTGGGCTCTGTTAAGTCAGATAACAAAAAAGATTTTTTTTTAAGTGTAAAACAATGCTATTGTTCTCACGAGCTTTCTTTATTTTGGAAAAAAAAATTTTTTCATGAAGTTATGTTAACCTGTAACAGGTGTTTTACTGTTACTTAAAAGGAGATAGACGCTTTAAAAACGTATTTAAAACAATTTTTTAAATGTTTATTCGTTTTTGAGAGATGGAAAGAGACAGAGTGTGAGCGGGGGAGGGGCAGAGAGAGAGGGAGACACAGAATTGGAAGCAGCCTCCAGGCTCTGAGCTGTCAGCACAGAGCCCTACGCGGGCCTTGAACTCATGAACTGTGAGATCCTGACCCAAGTTGAAGTCAGACGCTTAACCGACTGAGCCGCCCAGGTGCCCCTGAAATAGACATTTTTTTAAATTCCAGCTTTAACTCCAAATGTGTTAAGTATCAAAAAAGATAACCCACACAAACAGAACTTCTGGGAGGCCTTTATAATTTTCACAGTTTTGAGGGGTCCTGAGGCTAAATTTTGGTATCATCGCACTAGGCACGTTACTGGCTGGGAGTGCCTTACAACATTGCTACTCAAAGTGTGGGTCCCAGACCAACAGCATTAGCCTCCCTAGGAGCGTGTTAGAATACAGAATCTCCTTCGTTCTCTGCCTTTTAACACGATCACCATAATCCCAATGATTTATATGCACACTTAGATTTTGAGGAGTATGAGGCTAGATGAGACAGGTAGAGCTTCCTAGAAGTGGCTCTGTAGGGGCGTCTGGGTGGCTCAGTCGGTTGAGCGTCTGACTTTGGCTCAGGTCACAATCTCATGGTTCGTGGGTTCGAGCCCCGTATCGGGCTCTGTGCTGACAACTCAGAGCCTGGAGACTGCTTCGGATTCTGCGTCTCCCTCTCTCTCTGCCCCTCCCCAACCAGTGCTCTCTCTCTCTCTCTTTCTCTGTCTCTCTCAAAAAATGAATAAACATTAAACAACAACAACAACAAAAAAGACCTTGATTTAAAAAAAAATAAGGGGCTCTGCAGAAGAACAGACAAAGAACTCCATCTGCAAATCCAAACTGCTCACACTAGCTGATATTTTAGACTACTGGGCCCTAATCCTGTTTCATTATTAGAACCACTTAGGGAATTTTTTAAAATCTGCATNGGCTCCAGGCTCTGAGCTGTCAGCACAGAGCCCGACACAGGACTCAAACTCATAAATGGTGAGATCATGACCTGAGCAGAAGTTGGACGCCTAATGGATTGAGTCACCCAGGTGCCCCGATTTCACGTATCTCTTGATCACCAAATAATATTTTTGAGAATTTATACTATGTGGACACTTGCACATATGCAAATATCAGAAATATGAGAACATTCACTGTCCCATTGTTTTGTAATAGCAAAAAGTGGGAAAGGAAATCTCAGTTTCCAGCAGTGAGAGAGAGTTCATTTATCATTGCTTATCCAAACAATGAAATCTGTGAAACTGTAATATATATTATATATATAAAGGTAATATATAATATATAACATATAATATATACAGATATATATGTATATATATGTATGTATATATATATATATACATATATATAGTTT
>NW_027531997.1:796958-806883 GCF_008692635.1 Crocuta crocuta
CTTACGAGACCGGTAACAGTGCTTTCCTCAGGATAGGTTAACTAGAGGTGAGGAGTAAATAAGATTACCTTTCCTTGTATGCCAGTACTTATATTTGTACTTTCTGAATTTGGAAAAATATTTCTGCATCGCCTAGTACAAATAAACAAATCTCTAAGTATTGAATAGTTCAATCCAGCAGGTAGAGGTGGGGCTCATAACGAATACTTGGGGGAAACATACGTACAAACTTCCTAAGTGATTCTGAGGAGCAGTCAGGTTTGGGAAGCCTTGAACTTAACTGCTAGTCGCTCAGACCTCTCTTCCCCATGAGCACATCACGGTGGGAAATAAAAGGCCATGTGCATCCCTCCCCTCCCTGTCGATATGCTGCCCATTTCTTCCAGAAAATAAAAAGTTTTAGCCTCATCTCCTCTGAAAGCAGATGGGGAGAGGGCAGACGGTAATCACCAGATGTGTCCTTTTTGAATTTGCACGAGCTTTTACTGCAAATATTTTTTGGTACCTATCTTCAGGTGTAAAACAAAATACTAGTTGATTCTTGAATAACTCAAGGGTTAAGGGAGCTGACCCCCACACAGTCCAGCATTCTGGTGTAACTTGCATCTCCCTCTAAACGTAACTAATAGCCTTCCATTGACCAGATGCCTCACTGATAACAGTCGAAGAACACATATTTTGTATGTAATATGTATGACATACCATCTTCTTACAATAACATAAGCTAGAGAAAGGGAAATGTTATTAAAATCACAAGGAAGAGAAAGTACATTTACAATACTGTATTTAGGGCCTCCTGGAAGGCTCAGTCGGTTGATAATCCCACTCTTCATTTCGGCTTAGGTCATGATCGCTGGGTCGTGGGATCGAGCCCTGAGTCAGGCTCCATGCTTAGGGTTCTCATGCTTAAGATTCTCTATCTCCCTCTGCCCTTCTACCCCCTACTCTCTCTCTCAAATAAAAAAATACAATATTGTCTTTATTTTTAAAAATTGTGTATAACTGGACCCACACAGTTCAAACCTCTGCTGTTCAAGGGTCAACCGTATACTATTTCATAGAGGTTGTTCTTGAATTAAAAAAAAATCTGATGCTTACTATATTTGCAGATGTAAAGATGTGGGATGAAAGAGTTGACTTTTTCCCCTACAAATTGTTCTTGTACAAGACATTTTTTTAGATTTTTCCCCCCTCACAACTCTTTTTTTAAAAATATATATTTTTTTATTTCTAGGAGAGAGAGAGAGAGAGACAGCGTGAGCAGGGGAGGGTCAGAGAGAGAGGGAGTCACAGACTGAAACAGGCTCCAGGCTCTGAGCTGGCAGTCAGCCCAGAACCCGACGCGGGGCTCGAACCCACGAACCGCGAGATCATGACCTAAGCGAAAGTCGGACGCTTAGCCGACTAAGCCACCCAGGCGCCCCTAAAAATATTTTTTAATGTTTATTTATGTTTGAGAGAGAGACAGACAGAGTGTGAGCGGCAGAGGAACAGAGAGAGAGGGCGACACAGAATCCGAAGCAGTCTCCAGGCTCCGAGCTGTCAGCACAGAACCCGATGCAGGGCTCGAATTCATGAACTGCCAAGATCATGACCTGAGCCATAGTCAGACACTCAACCGACTGAACCACGCCGGCACCCGTCCCCCTGACAACTCTTACAGTATCTATTTCCCTTGCTTCGGAAGGAGGACACCAATATTGTACTTTTGTTGGGACAGAGGATGAATGTATGGGGAATTGGCTTAAGTGTATGTACATATGGTTTTTTTATGTGTATCTATACACACGTCAAACTTTACAACGCTCAACTGACAGGCACAAGACAAGATGTTACTTTATTTTCTGGAAGATCCTTTCTTGGTCTGGAACCCAACTGCCATAACTGTAAAGACGATGGCTTTGCTTGGAATTAGGGGTGGTTTACCCCCAGCCCCATCAGAGAGCACAAGTCTGGATATAAACTTGCTGGCTGTAGGAAAGCTTCCCCATGTTCCCTAAGATTGGATCACATTATATAGCTCATTTAGAGTTTCCTATTTTCATCAGGCTGAGCCGCTATCAATAAACCGTACTGTCCTATCACGTTAAAGTGCTGCTCATTTTTCTCCCAGTTTAGAAGCAGGATCTCCATAATCTGGGAGTATTGGTCTTATCTATCGATTCTTGACAAATGAGAGGCATGCAAACAGATTGTTGACAAGGCGCATAGAGCTTACAGGAGACAAGATGGGCCCCTCTCGGGACTAACCATCCAAATAGAGGTCATAATGGAAGGTCATAAATCCTCCCTGTTACCTCTCTGCTTGTTTTGGTGATAGGAAGGCATGGACCTGGAAGGGGGGTGTGCAATTTTACACTGGGAACGTGAAGTTTTCGCGAATATAAGCCTTTTTAAAAATATAGGCCATAGAGCTAGGCAGGAGACTATCTTACTCTGATGGTAAGACAGGAGAAATATCAAAAGCTCTTCAGAAAGCAACTCATAAAGGGGGTAAGAGGAAACTTTGGGCATGTTGGGGATAATGGGGACATTTACAGCCTTGATGCAGTGACCGTTTCACAGGTGTATACTTATCCCCACACTCGTTGAGATGCATGCATTAAATACGTCCAGTTTGAGGGCCCCTGGGTGGCTCAGTCATTTGAGTGGCCCACTTCGGCTCAGGTTGTGACCTCAGGGTTTGTGAGTTCGAGCCCCATGTTGAGCTCTGTGCTGACAGCGCAGAGCCTGCTTGGGATTCTCTCTCTCCTTCTCTTTCTGTTCCTCCCCCTCTTACACTCTCTCTGAAAAATAAATAAACTTAAAAAAATATATACGTACAGCTTTATATACACATACAAAAGCAGTTCTGATCCTGCCAGTGAAACTGGTGGCTGGTTTCACAAAGGTGTTGGGGCACCTGGGTGGCTCAGTCGGTTAAGCGTCCAACTTTGGCTCACCTCATGATCTCACCATCCATGAGTTTGAGCCCTGCGNGTTTAGGCCATTTTCTTCCTGTGCATGTGACCTTGCTTTATGTCACATATCTAATTATATATTTCTGCTTGGGAGTTAAATGTTTCTTTTATTGCAACCAGAGGAGGAAACAACTGCTCCTCTAAGTCACTTTATTTTTCACAGAGTTCTTTCCTGTCAGACTAGCTGTGCCTGAAATTGTAGCTTTATGAAAATAAAATGTGACCCCATATGCCATTTGGATGGCAGGGGGAAATTATTCATATATTTAGGTAAATGTTATTTATGACCGGTCAAGATAAATAACACTTGTATGTCTGAACTGTATATTGTCAGTTCTGAGATTTGATGGGCACTGAGAAATGCATGCTAGCCTGCTTTAAGATTCTGGAAGGAAATAAATCCAGCTCTGGTATGTTTTATTTGTATATATTTGTTTACATGTATGATCCTATAGGAAATGAAGATTCTGTGCTGTCCCGGTTCTAAAGTTTGAGCTGTGTGTGTGTCAAAGCCCAAAGCATCATTATGGCCATGAGAAGGGGTGCTGGCGCCCCAAATTATTAGAGTGAACAGTAAGTATGCTTTTTACTCTAGTGCCCACTATGAAAGCCAAAGGCCCCACAAATACTTATTTAAATTCTATCCAAAGCCTCTGGATCCCATGTTACGTAATGTGTGCTGTGCTGATGTCTGGATAATTCCCAGGAGCAAGTGATTTAAAATATAAATGGTTTTGATCCACAAAAGAGGCAGAATTTGGAACTGGGAAATCTCCAAACCCTAACAGGGTGTCATGTGTGATGAGGTATTAGAAGTTAATCATGAGACCGTGTTAAGCGATGTTTTTGCATTGCATGTTAAGACACAGAACAAAAGGGGGGCGCCTGGGTGGTCCGACTCTTGATCTCGGCTCAGGTCATGATCTCACGTTTGTGAGATCAAGCCCCGCATCGGGCTCTACACTGACAGTGCGAAGCCTGCTTGGGATTCTCTCTCCCTCTCTGCACGTCCCCTGCTCGTGCTCTCTCTCCCTCTTGAAATAAGGAAATAAACTTAAAAAAAAAAATGAAGACATGGAATGGCGGCATGGGTGGAAGAAGGTAAAGGTGAGAGGGACAGCTATTTCCCCGGGGCCCGGAGGTTCTACACAAGGAAGGGAGATCAGATTGGTCATTTGTGACCGTAGGAATTAAAATTGGGAGCAGAGGAGGATCGCAATTCACAGATCTTCCATGACTTCATCCTCAACTTCACTTGAGACAGTGAGTTCTCAAGTACTTCTGGGTATTTTAAGGAGATAATCAAGCTTGGGAAAACTTAGTTGGACTAGATGACTTCTATTGACACCTTTGTTTACTAATATTTCATGTATGACAACTAGAATTAACATAGGAAATTGAAGGTATGCTTTCTTAGGGTAAATTGAAGTCAACTTCAAGGTTGTACAATCACAAGCAAACTGGAAAAAAAATGACAATGCATCATAGATAAGAGCTAAAATCTCTACTACGCAAAAGCTTCTTTAATTTAATAGACAGCCAAGGAAAGATAGGCCAAGAAAATAGAAGAGAAATTTGTACCGAGAGGAATATAAGCGATAGCTAATATTTGTATGGCACTTATAGGAGGCACTATTCTAAGTGCTAAGTTCNCCTCTCTGACCCTGCCCTGCTCACGCTGTCTCTCTCTCTCTCTCTCCTAGAAATAAATAAAACATTAAAATAAATAAATAAAAAAAAAAAAACAGAGGCAGAGAGAATTAAGTAAATTGCCTAATGTCACATAAGTAGCAGATGGAATGGGCGTATGAATCCAGGATATCTTGGCTCTGATATCTGTACTTAACCATTACTCTCTATCACAGGTTCATAAAACTTTTCCTGTAAGGACCAGTCAGTAAATACTGTAGGCCTTTCTGGCCACACAGTCTCTTTCAAAACCATCCAACTCTTCTGCCGTATGTACCTAGAAGGCAGCCTGACACATTACGTCAAAGAATGGCTGTGGCTATGTTCCGATCCACCTTTACTTATGGACATAAAATCGGAATTTCATATGATTTTCATATGTCAGAAAATATTCCATTGTCAAGCATGAAAAAAACGCGAAAACCATTTTCAGCCTGCAGGCCATGCAATCAAGGGTGGTGGGCCAGATTTGGCACACTGGCTGATTTTTGGCCCGTGACCTGGGTTAACCCCTTTTCTAAGCGGTCACGATCAGTATAGGGCTTGTCAGATGATCAATAAACATATGGAACTATGACCAGTTCATTAGAAATAAAAGGAGTACAAGCAGAAATGAAGATAGAATGAATATCTCCTTAAATTGAAATAAGGTAGGAAAATCAATTAGGGGGAATAGGGAGCGGTTTGACAATATAACAAAAAACGTAGTGTGTATAGATTTCGATCCGGGAGTTCTGTTTCTGAACTTCCTCCCAAAGAGGGAATTAGGTCCACGAAGATGTGTATCACAATATATTTTATGGCTCTTTGTTTATATTAGAAAATAGTGAGGGCATAAGGATTTCTCTAATGTATGAAACAGGAAACATCCTAAATATTCTTTCATAGGAGATTAGTTAAATACATTATGGCACATCCTCACGGTGAAATGATAGCTATTTAAAATGATCAGTGTTTACTGAAATAGAAAAAATATCCAGAACGTATTATTGAGGGCAATATTGGGTTACAAAAGAACATGTGTAGGGTGATCTATTTTTTTAAAAATTTTCTAATGTTTATTTATATTTTTGAGAGAGACAGTGCGGGCAGGGGAGGGGCAGAGAGAGAGGGAGACACAGGATCCGAAGCAGGCTCCAGGCTCCGAGCTGTCAGCACAGAGTTGAACGTGGCGCTCGAACTCACGACCCGCAAGACCATGACCTGAGCCAAAGTGGGACACTCAATGACTGAGCCCTCCAGGCACTCCTAATGGCTTTGTACACATGATTATGGAGACATTGGAAAGTCTGTTCATTGAAGTCTTCACAGAGATCATCTCTAGGCAGTTAAGTTGGGGGCGATTTCAATTTTCGGAGGGGGACGGGTTCATTTTTGTCTGTAAGCCTTCTGCATTGCTTCAGTTTTTAACCATCATATTTATTGTTTTCCTCTGCAGAGAAAAATAAAGGCAAACTTACTTTTGATCTTGAACGAAGGGAGCGAGGTTTACTGTACCGTCTTTGATGCCAACTTACAGCCGGTGAACTTTGGTGCTGCCTCCAGCCCTTACCACCCCCGGCTTCTCCCTCATTTGTACTCACTGCTTTATACTAAGAAACCTTGAAGCCCACGGTGTGTTTTTCTGTCCATCTTTATTGCCTCGCTGCTCTCATGCTCATGTCCTAATTTTCTGGCTGTTTCTACTGGCCCTGAGGAAATCCTTCCTCCATCCTGACACTTCTCTGGTGTTGGGGCCAGATTGCAGAGACTTTTCCTTGCAGGTAACAGGGGAGAAAGCTGAGAGAATGTGATTATCGTCACCTACTATTCTTTTGAAGTCATGGTGCCGCTCTGCTTTGGCCCCCAGGAATTCATCTATCTTCCCGACAGCCTTCTGGACGTGGCTCAGATATTCCTCCTTCATTCTGAAGCACGGCTTCGCTTTGGATGCCCTGCCAATGTATGTGACAATTGCTAAGGATGGTTGTTTTTCTCAACCATTGCCAGGGCTTAGATCCTCCCCACAGAGCAGGTACATTTGAGTTTTCTGTGGGCCCAGGATACCCCGCGGTCAGGCTAGGTCTGTTCCCGAGTGAAACCTCCACACGTCCCTCCGGTGAATTCTGTATTTGAACTAACTACCCCTTCATCCTAGGATCCTTGGGTGCCAGTGGTGACTTACCGTGTCCTGGCTTTTTTTTTTGGCTCCAGCAGATTACAGGGCAGTGCTACTTTCTGTTACAGTTCAAGTCTGCTTAGTGTCTGAAGGAAGATGACAGAGCCCGGGGACAAGTGTGGTAGTGTGAGAATTTGCCCTGCACTTGATACTCTTTGATTTGCCACAAAACAAGCCAGCTGTCCGAGTTGGTTTCCCTCCCTTGTCTTAACTTTCCCTGCATTGTCCCTCCTCTCNGAGAGAGAGAGAGAGAGAGAGAGAGAGAAACTTAAGCAGGCTCCACACTCAGCGCAGAGCCTGACTCGGGGCTCGATCCCATGACCTTGGGATCATCACCCGAGCTGAAATCAAGAGTTGAACGCTCAACAGACTGAGCCACCCAGGCGCCCCATCAGTTAGCTTTCTCTTTGATGCCCTCGAGATCCATTTCATAGGAGGGTCAGGGATCCTTCTGTGCTTGTGGTTGATCCTCTTTCAAGTCGGCTTCTGTAAAAATAGGTAAGACGGGCCGCTATGGAAAGCCTACTATCCAATAAAACAATATCACTGTGGGAAATGCCTCGCATTGGCTTTCCTTCTCCGAAATGGTGATGCCAAGCTCAGTATTCCGTGCTGAAAGGGGTTGTGTATGGCAGTGGGGAAGTGACCGTGGCCACCTAGCACCGTTACTTGCTGACCTCCTGTCTTCTATCAGCGGTGAATGGCCCTTCAGAAAGAGAGATGGGAATGTGCTGGTACGGTCTGGCTTGCAAGATCACCTGGGCTTTGTCACAAGCACGGGAGGAAGCAGTGGGGAGATCCGGGCACTGAGCCAGGAGAAAGGAGATATAAATGCTTGTTGCATCCTACCTGCTGGAGCTGAGAAGGAACACATAATCTGACACAGGAGCCCGTTTCCTTACGTTTCCACCTAAGGAGAATAATTATGCATGTTAATGGTATCAGAGACTGATATCAGACTCCGAGAATGGAAATCTTCCCTACTGATGCTTGGAATTCCACCCTTAATGATCTGTTTCTCTGTTTTAAATGCAGTCATTTCCGTGCAGACTTCATTTTCTTTCTCTCTCTCTCTCTCTTTTAAAGTTTATTTATTTTGAGAGAGAGAGAGAGAGAGCAAGCAGGGGAGGGAAGGGGAGAGAGGGAGAGAGAGGATCTGAAGCAGGCTCTAGAGCCAGATGTGGGGCTCGAATTCACGAACTGTGAGATCATCACCTCAGCCCAAACCAAGAGTTGGACGGTTAACCGACTGACCCATGCAGGTGTCCCCAGTCTTCGTTTTCAGCAAAATTGTTTTTGGGTGGAGAAACCTACAGAAACATAAATACCTTTTGAAGAGAAAATGAATTAATAGAGCCATAGGTCATTCCTTAAAAATGGGGGGGAAAAATGAGAAGCTTGCTGTATGTGAGACACCGTGTTAGTCATATGGGTATAGGGGTTACCCAATCCGGTCTCAAGGAACACACAGTCTAGTAAAAGAGACAGAAGAGCACTAATGACAAGTGGTGAACTACATGTATGAATTTCTGTGAAGACAGAGACAGACAGGGAGAGGCACTAATTCAACATAACGTGTTTATAAAGATTTCCCACGCCAGGGAAGTGACTTTTAAAAAGGAACTTGACAGGGGCACCTGGGTGGCTCAGTCAGTTGGGCGTCTGACTTCAGCTCGGGACATGATATCACAGTCCATGGGTTCAAGCCCTGCATCAGGCTCTGTGCTGACAGCTGGGAGCCCAGAGCCTGCTTCGGATTCTGTGTCTTCCTCTCTCTCTGCCCCTCCCCTGTTCACTCTGTCTCTATCTCTCTTTCAAAAATAAACAAACATTAAAAAAGATTTAAAAAGGAACTTGACAATGAGCGAGGGGACCAGATGAGGAAAGCCAGAAGGACACTTCAGGCAAAGAGCATTCCATGGACAATTTTAAAGGGACTGAGGCATGAAATTGTATGGCTTTCTTAGGAATGGCAGGTAGGTATGACTTTGGGGCAGGCAAGGTGCTGTCATGAGGAGAAAACAGGCAGTACCCAAACTATAAAGGGCTCTGGTGTTTGGCATTCACTACGTAGGCCAGTTGTTTTCAACAATACTGATGCCTAAGTCCCACCCCCCAAAATTCTAATATGGACTATGGGCCTCTGGACTGGTATTTAAAAAAACTTTTTTAATGCTTATTTATTTTAGAGAGAAAAAGAGACAGAGACAGAGTCTGAGTGGGCAAAGGGCAGAGAGACAGGGAGACCCAAAATATGAAGCAGGCTCCAGGCTCCGAGCTGTCAGCACAGAGCCCATTGAGGGGCTCGAATTCACAAATGGCAAGATCATGACCTGAGCTGAAGTCGGATGCTTAACTGACTGAGCCACCCAGCCCCTGGACTGGCATTTTTAAAAAAAAAGTTTATTTATTTTGAGAGAGAGAGACAGAGCATGAGAGCACACACACAAGTTGGGGGGGGGGCAGAGAGAGAGGGAGAGAGAGACAATCCCAAGCAGGCTCCGTGCAGATGGCACATTGTGGGGCTTGAACTCACGAACCATGGGACCATGTCCCAAGCTGAAGTTGGACGCTTCACCGACTAAGCCATCCAGGCGCCCTGGGACTAGCATTTTTAAAAAAGTCCTGGGGTCCAAGATTAAAAACCATCATGAAGACCAATGTAAATCAAAGGCATTGCTTACATGGAACCGTGTGGATGCCTTTATCACCTTCTGCTGGACCCTGGTGTTAGGTGACAGAGGAAGGGGACCAACTGTGTAAGGAGAGGAATAGTGAGTCAGAGTGGCTACGAGCCCAGGAAATGGACTCAGATACACAGAGGCTGAACTCCTAGCTTCTAGTTAGTTCACAATTTCGAGTGTCAGTTTCCACATCAATGAACTAGAGAGAATACCCTTCTCACCAGGTTCTGGAGAGATTCGATGAGATAACACACGGAAAAGCACCCAATAGGGCAGCTAGTACCAATAAAACATCAATATGGGTTCACTTATTTTTACGTAAAGTAGTAGTAATAAGCAAGGATGATCTTCGCCTTATTAGGTTTGCCTATCGCTGCTTTAAGGGAGGAAAACTTTTCCCTCCTCCCTTCTAGGTTCTTCGGCTGCTCTCAAAC
>NW_027531997.1:806998-807705 GCF_008692635.1 Crocuta crocuta
TAGGAAGCTGAAAAGGAGTAAATGTTTGGAAAACAAATGTTCGCCCGATGGTACAGGTCAGTATTTTTCATGTTAAAAAGTTGTCTCTGGTATTAGCTCTCATCCCGGTATGACCCCGTATCTAAAATTATTTTAAGCAGTTAAGGGGCAAGTTAAAAACAACCAACAACAAACAAACAACAACTCTTCTTCAGTCTGTTAGTCCTTGATTGCCTTCAGCTCAAAATAATCCAGTGGTATATTTGGGGTCATGTATTGGGCTCCCCCTCACTAGCTTTCTCAGTGGGTTTATTTGGTTTATTTTTTTAATGTGTATTTATTTTGAGAGGGAGAGAGAGAGTGAGTGAGCAGGGGAGGGGCAGAGAGAGAGGAGAGAGAGGATGCCAAGCAGGCTCAAGCACTATCAGCAGGGAGCCTCGTGCAGAGCTCCATCTCACAAACCCATGAGATATTGACCCGACTGAAAATCAAGAGTCGGACGCTTCACTGACTGAGCTACGCAGGTGCCCCTCCTGGTGGGTTTAGAACTATTTTCTGTTCTCTGACTGCAGACACATTCGTGGCAATGCTTTCCTCTTCATTATAACTAACCTGATTTTCTCATTTGCCTGGATTTATAAAGACAGATATCATGGAATTCAAGACTTGGAAGGGATTTCAGGGACCATCTAGTAAAAATTTATAATTCCATAAATGGATTCCATTTA
>NW_027531997.1:807756-810575 GCF_008692635.1 Crocuta crocuta
TTTAGATCAGGACAGATTAATTTTTTTAAGTTTTTAAAATTTATTTTGAAAGAGAGCACGCATGCACACAAATGAGTGGGGGAGGGGCAGACAGAGGGGAAGAGAGAGAGAATCCCAAGCAGGCTCTGTGTTATGAGCTTAGAGTCTGACATGGTGCTCGAACCCATGAACTGTGAGATCATGACCTGAGCCGAAATCAAGAGTGGGATGCTCGAGGGGCACCTGGGTGGCTCAGTTGGTTAAGTGTCCGACTGACTCAGGGCATGATCTCATAGTTTGTGAGTTTTAGCCCCGAGTCAGGCTCTGTGCTGACAGCTCGGAGCCTGGAGCCTGCTTCTGATTCTGCGTCTCCTTCTCTCTCTGGCCCTCCCCCACTTGTGCTCTGTCTCTCAAAAATAAGTAAATGCAAAAAAAAAATTTTTTTTAAAGAGTGGGATGCTCGACTGGCTGAGCCCAGAGGTGACCCAGGATAGATTAAGTATTTTTAAAAATACCAATTTAATTCATATTTATATAGACTGGAACCGAGAAAAAAAAAAAAAATGAAGGCCAGGGTACATTTGAAAAATTCCCTTCCCAAACCTTCCTTATAGGCAAAGAACAAGATAAATTTCTTTTCCATTAGATTATTTAAAAAAACCTAAAGAACTACAATCTGGTATCCTGAGTTGTAATAATGATAGCTTTTTATGGAAGGCAGAGGTACACAATTACATGTAAAGNTATAGAGAGCTATTTTTAAATGAACCCGTGTGCACCAGATAAAATAGGTTTGGAGGACAGTCTAATTTTTACAGTGAAATTTGGAAGATGACGATCCAAGAGTATGATCATTTCTGTGAAATGCTATGTGGAGTCTCTTAACACTTGGATAAAGTAACCACTCCGAAAGCAAATAAATGCTTGTTTTAATGAATCTAAATTAAAAAAATTTAAGTATGCATCTTCTGCAGATGTACAAAGCATCATATCTAGTTTCACAAGGATTTTTTTTTACAATGACTCAATTATGTAATGATATGTTATAGCTGATTACATGCACTTACACTAATTATGTAATAAAGCATAATTACACTAATTACCTAAACAGTTGATCAACGAAAAATCAATTTTATCCTGGAACCCAAGGATCTACTCAGATAACAAAGGTAAGAGATTACTGTCATGAAACTACCCATTCAGAATATCTCTTAATATTCTTTGACCATCAACATTATAGGGACTTAGCTTCCAACTTTTTCTGGCCTTTCCCAATCTATTCATCCTTTTGTAACTTTTGGAATTCCAGGCCTTTCAGGAACAGCCAGGAAGGTGCCATGTTTTCAGATTCATGTTCCAAGTAAAAGGAGCAGAGATAAATAAGCTGAACAGTACTTGATAGTTAAGAAATTCTGTAGCCACGTGTTTCATAATATAATTAATCCCTCAGCGATGTGTGAAGTACACGTGTAAAAGGTTCAAATCAGAAGTTCATGTTCCTGTGACAACAATAAGAAGTGGTAAAGTCCTTGCCAGATTAGACCCCTTTTCCAGCATGGACCACTGGAGCCTGAAGAGGAAAAACATTTTCTTTAAATTTTTTTCAATGTTTTTTATTTATTTCTGAGAGAGATAGAGAGAGACAGCATGAGCAGGGGAGGGTCAGAGAGAGAGGGAGACACAGAATCTGAAACAGGCGCCAGGCTAGGAGCTAGCTGTCAGCACTGAGCCCGATGCAGGGCTTGAACCCACGAACTGTGAGATCACGACCTGAGCTGAAGTCGGACGCTTAACCGGCTGAGCTACCCAGGTGCCCGGGAAAAACATTTTCAAGCTTCACATTCATCACTCATGCTATCGAGAATCCCAGATTTGTCATAGGTCTTTTATTAAGAATAAAGCTCCCCCCGCCCCCAGATTTAGTATCATCTCTATAGGATAGATTCCCTGTAGTAGAATTATAGGGTCAAAGACATTTTAGGGGCACCTGGGCGGCTCAATCGGTTGAGTGTCCAACTTCAGCTCAGGTCACGATCTCGGGTTTGAGCCCCACAGCTTGCTTTGGATCCTCTGTCCCCCTCCCTCAAAAATAAATAAAACATTTTTAAAAAGATATTTTAAGGCTCTTGATCCGTATTGCAAAATTGCTCTCCAAAGGAACTATTATCAGTGTGACTGCCATTAGCAATGAGACTGTCAGGGAGGTGGTAATCCAACTACCAGCACTTTTCCAAACACTTCTCCTTCCCTTTTGCCCTTTACTCTCTCAGGAACCGAGTGACCATTCGGTTCCGAACGGAACCTGGCTCCACGTGTGTTCATGATGCCCTTCCCTTATAATCTACATTACATGGACTTTTCAAAGCCATTCTGGGCAGAAGGAGTAAGCGCTTTGGACCTGCCAATAATTCTTTCTTGCCTCCCAGGGTTGACTATACTCAAAGGGCCCAGTAGTAGGGGTGTGGACCAGGAAAAAGAAACTTTGTTGTAGTCAGTAGCCTCTGGACTACTCCTGAAGTTGACCTTGTGGGACTAGCTGATTTAGAATCCTGCCCTGGCACCTAACATTGGGCTTATAATCTGGAGCGTACGTAGCCTCGCTGATTTTGATAACGCTTGGATTAAACCCGTGGCCGCTTCCCCAGACCGACAAGCGGTTATACCTTCATTTGATTCTCTATCCTGTCCTTATGCCCAGACCCAGAATTTTTCTCATGTTCCATGTCACTTACGGTGTGAAGAAATGCGATATGGGGGGCAGGCAGACTAAAATCAAACTTGGTTTTATACAAATAATTAACCGTACGGTTTTAGGTGAGTTATTGCATCACACTTCTTAA
>NW_027531997.1:810631-813542 GCF_008692635.1 Crocuta crocuta
CGGCTTGTTTGTGTAAGGATATGGTGACAGAGACGATGGGATCGTGAAAATAACAACACAGAAATGGTAACACTAAGAGCTATCATTTACCGTTCATGCTTTACGTATATTGCATTTCACAGAAGCCGCTCACAGCCGTTAAGTGACTTCCCCAAGATGAAGCTAGTGCATGGTAAAGACGCAATTTTAACTTCAGAGCCCACATTAATAACTCTATACAAATAACTAACATATAAAATAGAACATCGCAGGGTTGAGTCCAGAGAGTAAACAGGTGATCAGTGTGAAAAATATAGAAGGAATCTCCGTTCCGTATGTGTGGGCAGTGTGGTGCTCCTTAAAATGGACCCTCAGACCTTCAACAACTAGGAACAATGAGAGGGAGTTGAAGCAAGGAAGTCGAAGAAAGACAGATGGCCTTATGGTGTCCGGGAGGCCAGTGGTGAGCTCTGGTAGTGCAGGGAGCCAGGCCAGCTAGGAATAACTTATGCTTGCCTCACCGGATGGTGGCGACGATAAAGTGAGAAAGGAGGTGCTAATAACAATGACTTCTGATTAATGAATACTTGCTAGGAAGCAGGAACTGTGCTGAATGTTTGGCATATAGGAATCATTTTTAAATGTTTATTCTTTATTTTATTTTTTTGAGAGAGAGACACACAGAGTGCATGTCGGGGAGGGGCAGAAAGAGAAGGAGATCAGAATCCGAAGCAGGCTCCAGGCTGTGAGCTGTCAGCACAGAGCCCGACGCGGGGCTCGAACCCGCGGACTGCATTGCGAGATCATGACCTGAGCTGAAGGCGGACGCTTAACCGACTGAACCACCCAGATGGTGGAATCTTTTTTAACCTGAAGGTTCTGATTCACCAAGTCTGGGGTGGGGGTCTGAGATTCTGTCCCAACGTACTCTCAGGTGACGCTGGTGTTGTTGTCCTGTGGCCCACACTTACAATAGCAAGGACATATATTCCCCCGTTTACTCCTCAAAATGAACCCATTGTACACAGGATGACATTGAGCTAGGGAAAGGTCACTCCGCCCCCTTGTCCTACAGTAGCATGAGTGAAGAGTCGAACCCTGTTTCATATGCAGAGCCAAAATGGACTACTGCTTCTCAATTATACTTAGAGGAAAAGGATGCCTTTACGCTCATATGATAGTTTTTGACACTTTGCCGAAGAGTCGGTTCTACAAATACATTATCGTGAAACTCACCAAGGAATCTCCTTACAGTAGCAGTTTCCAAGAAAGTCTGGGAACAATCTGGTTGGCCTTTCTGTGGGCCTGTCATGGATGTAAAGGGCAGAAAACTTCATCTATAATGAAAAATCCAGACTGAGAAGTCAAGAAAGTGGTGGAGGTCGACTTTCCTCTAAACTCAGGTATGGCCCTTTGGAATGCTCCACTTAGAACTGCGGCCTTAGGCAGAGTCCAGCTGGGCTGATACTCTTCCAGAGGGAGGAAAGCCCATTGGGTTCCCCAGAGACTTGAAGGGCCAGCCATTGGATGCTGCCTAGTGGAAATCTGGCATGATTTAGTTATCTACCTTCATTTTGCCTTCAACCTAGAGGAATGATGGCATCTTCCAAACTTTGAAAAAATTATGACAGATTCTGAAGAAGACAAAATCTTCTATGTTGGCCAAGTGTTTCATCAGAGAAGCACAGAAAAAAGTGTTAGCGCTACAAAAGAACTTTTGGAGATCGACTATTCCAGATCCTTTGTTTTGGTCCCATGGAAATGGAGGCTGCTGGACTGCCTAAAGTCTCACCCACAGAGGTATTAAGTGAAGGTACAGCTTTCACTGTAACTCAGGATTCCTGATACTGAATCCAGTGCTCCTTATAGAGAACCATGCAAAACTGGGAATATACATGTGTTACTTGTAAATCAGCTGGTCAAATTATCTTTTAGATATTTTGACATACTTCCTCAGCTTGTGAATTGTGTAAGCATGTCTTACTGTACTCACGAGATATATTTTTGTTGATACTTTTTTTTAAACAAATTTTTTTAACATGTATTCATTTTTGAGAGACAGAGAGAGACAGAGTGTAAGCGAGGGAGGAGCAGAGAAGGAGACACAGAATGGGAAGCAGGCTCCAGGCTCTGAGCCATCAGCACAGAGCCCGATGCGGGGCTCCAACTCACTGACTGGGAGATCATGACCTGAACTGAAGTCGGATGCTTAACCAACCGACTGAGCCACCCAGGTGCCCCTTTGTTGATATTTTTGATAATTTGCTATTTCCCATTTTTTTATGGCATTCCTAGTCCCAGAAAGGATTTGAGATCATTTGTAATAATATAATAAAAAATACAAATAATAAGCGTGCTGTATTATAACAGAGTCAAAACCAGAGCCTGGGTTTATTCCTGTTCTCAGGACACAAAAAATGTGGTCCAGGAAACATCATCAGCCTCTCACGGGACCTTGTTTAGAAATACCGAATCTCAGGCCCTACCCCAGAACTCTGATATCAGAATCTGGGTTTTGACAGGTTCCCCCAGGTGATTTGCATGCATATAAAAGTTTGAGACGCACTGCTTTAGAGCATGTCAGAGTCTGTTGCTTACCGTGTCTCCAAATTTCCCCGTGGCACATAGGTGCCACTATTTCTATATTTCCAATTATGTAAGCTGTTCTGAGATATAACAGAAGTGCATAGGTAAGGAATCATTTTGTGGAGAGCATATCTTAACCGCTCTTGCAATCCGGAGGTAAGAAGGATAAACCTGCTGCAACAACTAGAGCTAAGCGCAAATGAGGCTTATTGACCAATTTTTATTTCCGTTGCCTTATTAAGCCAAAGCAGATGCATCGCCCCGCCCCCCATCCCCCTCCTCCCAAGCGCATGATTGAAAAGCAATTTAGCTAAGGGGGCCCTACTTGTAAATATCTAATTACGAA
>NW_027531997.1:813559-818145 GCF_008692635.1 Crocuta crocuta
TAATTACGAAAGCAATTTTCCCTCTTGTCTGGAAGAAATTAGAATATTAAAAGGAATAATCCTTTACGTGGTATTCTGTCAAACAAGTGATCTTCCAAAAAGTATGTAGCTTCTTTTAAAGTCAGTTCTCAGTTTTCCAATAGCCAGTTACTTGGGAAGTGGGTTTGCTCCTCTCTCTGTTAGCTCTTTTATCAGAAGATAACCGTGTGGAAGAAAGCTAAGAATGGTGTCAAACATTTGCTAGGAAAGGCTGAAACCCTTGTCCAAATGAAGATTAGTGTCTTTTTCCTTTTATCCATGCTTCCTTTTTGCAGGAATAACAGAAGATACTCCTAACATCAAAGTTTGTGTTGGACTCGGACCGCCATGCGACAGAGGCGAAACTTTTCCGTTCTCTTCTCATTAGTTCAATTAAGTTGATCCCTTTTCCTGACAGCTATATTTTGCTTATCACAAGGAGACTGGATACGAACGTGTGGATGAATAGGTGATGAATTGGCGTGGTGTCAGTAGTATCGTATCAGTATACAGAAGGTAATTTTTAGGGGTGCCTCGGTGGTTCAGTCGGTTAAGCATCTGACTTCAGCCCAGGTCATAGTCTCATGGTTCTTGGGTTCGAGCCCCGCATCAGGCTCTGAGCTGTCAGCTCAGAGCCTGGAGCCTGCTTCGGATTCTGGGTCTCCCTCTCTCTCTGCCCCTCCCCTACTCACACTCTGTCTCTCTCTCTCTCTCTCTCAAAAATAAATAAACATTTAAAAAAAGAGAGAGAGAAAAGAAAGTAGTATTTATTAGCTGTGTGCGTCAAAGAGAAAGATCCTTCACAGGACCATCCTATTAGTAACAATGCTACCATTCTATATTTCATACTTCAATGACACATTAATATCTTCTCTTTTTGATCTGGCGTGGGGACACAAAGATAAGGCTTATTACCATAGTTTGGAAGAGTTGAGTCGCACAAGAACACTGAATAATAACTGCCACAGGCGTGAATCATTGTAGAACTTCTGGGTGGTGGTGATGAGGGAGCACCGGGCAGGCTGAGGACCAAGTGCAAGCAGGAGCANAGCAGTAGGACCCCCTCCCCCCGCCCCTCGTGAGGATCTGTGTGACATTCCTCAGGCACTCCCAGCTGCCCAAGGACAAAGGAAAGGAGAGTCAACAAATGGTTAACCGATAGAGATCACAGTCATACAGGACTTGGGTCTCCATCAGTTTGCAAATGTCTTAGTAAATTACAAGAAGAAGGCAGTCTTATCAATAGCCTGATCTCTGAAACCTGTAGGCCCAGTCACCCCTCCTTAGTGCTGTGGGGAACAAAGGCATGAAAGAAATGGAAGGTAAAACTATATTTCCTTATAACTTGCAGCCCATTGACAAATACTTGAGGCAAATACAGAACCTAACACTTCTCCAAGAAGCCCCTGCTGCCCTAATGTTACTGCTTTGCTAGAGGGAAAACAACCTTAGCTTGACAGCAGCAAGGCCTCGGGTATATTAGGAGTCCCCGTTAGCATATCGAAGTCCCTTTGGAGGCTTCCCTTCTGACTTGACCTCCCCAACTCCTGAGTCTATAACCAGCCATTCTTCACACCCCAGTACAGCTCTTTCTACTCACACGTCCTGTCCCTGTGCTTTTAATACAATCTTTTTTATTTATTTTTTGCACCAAAGTCATCTTCAAGAATTCTGTCTTGGTCTGGGTGCCTGGGTGGCTCAGTCGGTTAAGCGTCCGACTTTAGCTCAGGTCATGATCTCACGGTTCGTGGGTTCGAGCCCCGTGTCGGGCTCTGTGCTGACTGCTAGCTCAGAGCCTGGAGCCTGTTTCCGATTCTGTGTCTCCCTCTCTCTCTGCCCCTCCCCTGCTCATGCTGTCTTTTCTCTCAGGAATAAATAAAGCATTAAAAAAAAAAAAAAGAACTCTTTCTTGGTTATCCGCTCCAGACCCCCCATTACCCCAAAGCCTCATCGGTGGGGTAAAGACCTCTGTAAATGGTACGCCTCCACAAAAACGATGAAAGCACTGGCAAAATTGTCAAAAGTAACGTTTTCAGAACTTTGGAAATGAGCCACACCTGCAACAACGTGATGATGATTTAGTTTCAGAAACACTGCTGACTGTCGGTGAGAAGAGCGGGGCGTATATGGTCTCATAGCTTACCTCCCTCCCCATCTCCCTCTTCACAGCTCTGCAGTGGCCTCAAAATTCATGAACATTGGCCTTGGCCGCTATGAAAACCAGCAGGTCCGCAGCTATGGGAGCAGGCAGACCGGGAACAGAGCGCCTCAGAAATTCCCGTGCTCCAAACACTCTCATTTCTAGAGCCTTGCCACTAGTTGACCGGCCGGATAGCTCCCTGGAAAAACTACACTCCGAGTAGGTTGTCATTATTAGCACACGACTCAGCACTTACTTTGCCTAACAGATGTATTCCCCTGGCATTTGTCAAAAACAATCCGTGGCAATTTTTTGACATCACAATTGCTTGAGGNNTCCAAACATTTAAGGAGCTCCTGGCTCAATTATTTGCTGATGAAAAATAAACAGAACTTACATTGGCCACAAACTCACATACAACAAGGAATACACACTCTATGAGATTAGCCCAAAAATGTCATTTAAACTAAGAGGAGCAAAAACAAGGAAAGAATAATGACAAAAAAAGGGAGTGAAGTCCGGTTTCGGGTGCTACCACATTATCCTAAAGGTCTAGTGTTCAACAAAAAAATTATGCGACGCATGTAGAAACAGGAAAGTGGGTTCCATATGCAGGAACAAACAAATAAAAACCCACAATTAATAGAAACTGTCCCTCTGGGGGCCCAGAAGCTGGCCTTTCTATACAAAGAGTTTAAATTATCTGTTATGAATGTATTCAAAGAAATAACAAAAATCATGTCTAAATAATTAAAGTAAAGCAATGATGTTTTAATGAAGGCATAATATTAATAAAGAGAGAAATCAAATATTTTTTTTTATTTTACACATAGAGCACACACGTGAGCAGGGGAAAGGGACAAAAGGAGAGGGAGAGAGAGAGAGAGAGAGAGAGAGAATCTTAAGCAGGCTCCATGCTAAGCATGGGGCTCAATCCCACAACTCTGGGATCATGACCTTAGAAATCAAGAGTCGAACATTGAACCAACTGAGCCACCCAGGGGCCCCAAGAAGAGAAATTATTAATTAAAGAAACCAGACAGGAATTCTAGAGTTGAAATGTGCAATAATTGAGATAAGAAATTCACTAGAGAAACTATACTCACAACAACACCTTTGTCTTTCTGACACTAGCCATCCTAACAAACTCATTGTGGTTTTGATTTCCATTTCCCTTGTGATTAGTGATGTTAAGCACTTTTTTCATGTACTTCTTGACCATTTGTGTGTCTTCTTTGAAAAAACGTCTATTCTGCTTACTTGTAGTTTGGTATTGAGTTGTGTGAGTTTGTTATATATTTTCAACAGCATATTAACTGGATTATACAGCATGAAATATTGAGAGTTCTCCTAGGAATCTAAGGGTGGTTCAAGATACAAAAATAAATTAATGTAATATATCACATTAACAAGGTGAAGGAAACAAATCACATGATCTCAGTCGATGCAGAAAAAGTGAAGAACCCAACAATTCTTCGTGAAAGAAATACACAACAAGTTGGGAATGGAAGGGCACTTTCTCAGTGTGAGAAAGGATATTTATGAAAAAACCCATAGCTCATGTTATATGCAATGATGAAAACTGAAAGCTTTAATAACCCTAAGATCAGGAACAAGACAATGATCTCCATCTCACCATTTCCATTCAACACAGTACGGGATGTTCAACATAGTACTGGAAGTCCTTGCTAGAGCAATTAGGCAATAAAAAGAAATGAAAGGCATCCAAACTGGAAAGGCAGAATTGGAATTATCTCTATTTGCAGACGACACGATCTTATATATAGAGATACTAAAAATTCCACCCCCCCATACATACACCAAAAAAGCTACTTACGGTTAAAAAAGGAATGCAGCAAATTTGCAAGATACAAGATCAACACACATCAACACACACACACACACACACACACACACACACACACGTACATGTTATATATATTAGCAATGAACATTCCAAAAAGGAAATGAAAAACAATTTTTTTTCAGGGGCCTCTGGGTGGCTCACTTAAGGGTCTGACTCTTGATTTTGGCTCAAGTCATGAGACAGAGCCCCTTTGGCAAAGGTGCCAAACCATTCCATGGAGAAAAATAGTCTTTTCAACACATGCTCCTGGGATGCCTGGATAGCCACATGCAAAGAGTTAAGTTGACCCCTACCTCACACCATATATAAAAAAGTAACCATGGATCAATGAACTAGATGTAAAAGCAAAAACTATTAAGACTCCTTGAATAGGGATAAATCTCTATATCTTTTTGTTTGGCAATGGATTCTTAGATATGACAAGAGCACGTGCAACAATTAAAAATAAACTGAACTACTCTCACCACTGCTGTTTAACATAGTGCTGGAAGTCCTAGCATCAGCCATCAGACAACAAAAGGAAATCAAAGGCATCAGAATTGGCAAAGAGGAAGTCAAACT
>NW_027531997.1:818249-818570 GCF_008692635.1 Crocuta crocuta
GGCACTTGTGGGGAAGAGCACTGGGTGTTATGTGGAAACTAATTTGACAATAAACTATTTGTAAAAAAAAATAAAAATAAAAATAAACTGGACTTCATAGTTAAACATTTTTGTACACAAGGGAAGCCTGGGTGACTCAGTCAGTTAGGCGTCCAACTCTTGGTTCAGTTCAGGTCATGATCTCACGGCTTTGTGGGTTTGAGCCCTGTATCGGGCTTTGTATTGACAGCGTGGAGTCTGCTTGGGATCCTCTCACTCTCTCGCTCGCGCTCTCTCTCTCTCTCTCTCTCTCTCTCTCTCTCTCTGCCCCTCCCCACCTGT
>NW_027531997.1:818689-830507 GCF_008692635.1 Crocuta crocuta
TCAAATAAAAGAATATTATCATACATAAAAGTAAAAGACAACCTCCAGACTAGGAGAAATATTTGCAAATCATATTCCTAGTCAGGATCTATTCTCCACAAGATAATGACCTCTTACAACAACAAAAAGACAAACAATCTAGCTAAAGAATGAGCAGAGCACTTGAATAGATATTTCTCCAAAGAAGATCTACAATGACCCAAAATCATATGAAAATACGCTCAACGTCATTAGTCATTAGGGAAATGCTAATCAATCCACTTATGAGATACTACTTTACACCTTGTAGGATGGCTATAATGGACAACAACAAAATTGAATATAATAAGCGTTTTGGTGAGGATGTAGCGACATTAGAACACTTATCCCTTGCTTGTGGAAATGTAAAATGGGCAGCTGTACTATGTAAAGCAGATCAATGATTCCTCAGAAAGCTGATAATGGAATTACTGTATGACCAGCAATTCCACTATTATGTAAATACCCCCAAATAATTGAAAACAGGTATTCAAACAAATACTTATATGAATGTTCATAGCAGTACTATTCACGACAGCCAAAAAGTGGAGATAACCCACATTTCCTTCGACTGATAAGTGAACAAAATAAGGTATGTCCACACAATGGGATATTATTCACCCATAGAAAAGAACTGATACCTGCTATAAAATGGACAGAACTCAAAAAACATTAGGCTGAAAAAGGAGCCAGATTGGGATGCCCGGCTGGCACAGTTGGTGAAGCAAGCACCTCTTGATCTCGGGGTTGTGAGTTTGAACCCCACACTGGGTGGAGAGATTACTTAAAATCTTGGACGGGGGCAGTGTGGGGGAGCACCTGGGTGGCTCAGTCAGTTAAGTGTCCGACTTCAGCTCAGGTCATGATCTCACAGTTTGTGAGTTGGAGCCCCGCATTGGGCTCTGTGCTAACAGCTTGGAGCCTGGAGCCTGCTTTGGATTCTGTGTCTCCCTCTCTCTCTGCCCCTCCCCTGCTCAGACTCTGTCTCTCTCAAAAATAAATAAACTTTAAAAAACCTTTAAAGAAATAAAAGCTTTAAAACAAGGAGCCATACACAAAAGCTTACATATTGTATGATTAGATTTACATTAAATGTAAATAGGTATATCTATAGAGACAGAGAGTGGACTGAAGATTTCCAGGGATTGTGACAGCTTAATGGGTGCGGGGTTTTCTGCTGAAGTAATGAAAAGTAATGAATTGTTTTGGACACAGATGGAGGTGATGGTTGTATAACAGTTTGAACGTATTAAGTGCCACTGAAATGTACACTTTAGAATGACTCATTTTATGTAACGTAAGTGTTACCACACACACAAAGTAATGAAACAGCAACCATCCTTGTGATCTGTACCATAGGTGAAAGGCAAACTCATCCCACTTTCTCCAGGCTATTTGTCTCGGGCTCGTTGTCCTGGTCAGCTTTCAGGTGGGTGCCATTTTGTTTTGCTTGCTCTCAACAATGCATCCTTTCAGGAATTAACTGAGGCCCAGGTGTAAAGATTTTGAAACCATCAAGGCCATAGCAAGCAGCCCTAGCTTCTTACTCTCCAACAGCTTTATTTCAGCAGGTCGGCTCATGAAGGAGTCAGGGGATGCAGAGCTGGCCTTAGCAAACCCTGGGAAGTAATGCTTGAATGAGGAGACACCAAGGGCATGATGGGTATTTTCTTTAGAGGCACTTAATATTTTGTGCATAAATGTTTATAAATTATATTGCTGTAAATTAAACCCATTGTAAGCTATTTAAATTTTTTTAGTGTTCATTTTTGAGAGAGGGAGACAGAGCACGAGTGGGGGAGGGACAGAGAGAGAAGGAGACACAGAATCCGAAGCAGGCTCCAGGTTCCAAGCTGTCAGCACAGAGCCCGATNAGTTCGGAATGTTCTCCCTAATTTATGCCTGGCATAAGGTTTTCTATAGTAAGACTAATATTCTGTGATTCTATAAATTTAGGTTAGCAAGTAGCTGAGCTCACCTTGCACACCAAACCTGGAATTCAAAATTTATCTTTTTCACTTTTTTTTAAATGTTTATTTACTTATTTTGAGACAGAGAGAGAGAGTGAGAGAGAGAGAGAGAGAGTGTGTGTGTGTGTGTGTGTGTGTGTGTGTGTGTGTAATTGGGAAAAGGCAGGAGAGTGTAATTGGGGGTTGGGGGAAAGGCAGGAGAGGGAGAGAGAGAATCCCAAGCAGGTTCCATACCGTCAGCGACGAGCCCGACACAGGGCTCAAACCCACGAACTGTGAGGTCATGACCTGAGCTGAAATCAAGAGTCTGACACTTAACTGACTGAGCCACCCTGGCGTCCCTGAAATTTACCTTGAAGAGAACACATGTAATAATGGAAAGGACAATTAATTCTGCCCGGGAGGGCTGACCTCAGATGATTCACTCCCCTACTCTGGACGTCGCTTCCCCTTATCGAAGATAAAGGGGTTGGACTAATGATTCCTCAGGACTCCTGTAGATTTGTCATTGTTTTATTCCATCATGTAGCATTTCAGAAGATGCTGCTTCCTTGGGGCGCCTGGGTGGCTCAGTCGGTTAAGCAGCTGACTTTGGCTCAGGTCATGATCTTGCGGTTTGTGAGTTCAAGTCCTGCATGGGGCTCTGTGCTAACAGCTCAGAGCCCGGAGCCTGCTTCAGATTCTGTGTCTCCCTCTCTCTCTGCCACTCCACCGCTCACACGGTGTCTCTCAAAAATAAATAAACATCAAAAACAAATTTTATTTTAATTCAAAAGATGCTGCTTCCCTAATTGCCACCACCTTTCTCATGCTTCTGAAGTATCCAATGGAAACAATCTCTGTCCAAAAATGCTTTTCTCCCTCGTTGAGCTTATCCCAATTAAAGTTAAGATAACAAGACACTAAATATGCGTTTAGTAACAGAAGTGTAGTGTACGATTAAATCCAGGAAATGGTGGCATCTGGATGCTTATTTGGTGTAGCCTGCCAAANGACTCAAATGGCTTAAAGGAAACGCTGGCTTAATTGAGGAATTAGTGATTTTGTTAAACAGGTATTATAAAATACTAACTTTTTTTCTGATTCGTTCTGGATAATCTTGGCAATTGCAACATACTTTGTTTTGAAAATATTTTCAGAGTAACTGCAATGATCTTCAGTACTATTTTTTTAATTTTTTTTTATTTATTTCTAGGAGAGAGAGACAGCATGAGCAGGGTAGGGTCAGAGAGAGAGGGAGACACAGAATCTGAAACAGGCTCCAGGCTCTGAGCTGGCAGTCAGCACAGAGTCCGACGCGGGGCTCGAACCCACGAACCGCGAGATCATGACCTAAGTGAAAGTCAGATGCTTAACCGACTAAGCCACCCAGGCGCCCCTCTTCAGTACTCTTTTAATCTGCTTAAAATTTCATGGGAGAGATCATTTTCTTGGGGACAAATATTCAGAAGAGAAATTGGGAAGTATGACAGTTGAGTCAGAATATCTACAATGTTATTTAGTTTAGCATTCTGAACATCACAGTCCCTGAATGTGTAATAGATGATTTATATCAGGGTTATCCTCATTGATACTTCAATTGCAATTTTTAAATTAAAAAAATTCTAATTTAGTTTCAATTTCAATTAAAAATTTTTAAATTAAGTGCTAAGCAAATTGTGTGTGTGTGTGTGTGTGTGTGTTGGAGACAATGTCATAAGGTCTAAAGAGACAAAGTCGGATTTTTCATAATCTTCAGACACAATTATATGCATATCTTTTTTTTCAGGTCTCTTGATGACAAGTTATAATATGATGATGATGATGATGGTACAATGACTTGCTTGACCATGAAAATATATTTTATTTGACGACAGTATTTTTCCTTTCAAATGGAGATTATCTTGTTTTTCAAGTTTATCTTTGAGAGAGAGAAAAAAAGAGAGAGAGAGAACGAGCATGAAGGGGAGAAGGGCAGACAGAAAGGGAGAGACTCCCAAGCAGGGTCCGTGCCATCAGTGCAGAGCCCAAGGCAGGGCTCGAGTCCACGGACCATGAGATCATGACCTGAACGGAGATCAAGAGAGGGATGCCTAACCGACTGAGCCCCGCAGGCGCCCCAAATCCAGCATTATCTTTGAGCAATACGTGCAATGCTCCTACTCACCCAAACTTGACACTTGAGTTGGTTTCGCTCGTGCTAGTACTGAAAGAGTGCTTCACATGGTTGATCTTATGGCCTCTGAAGGGATGATTACAACGCCTTACACCGCCAGCATCTGCAGCCACTAAATCCGTGGATGGTCTACTTTGTTGTTGACCTGAGACAGCAAATTTCTTCAAGTCCCTCTCACACCACAGGTCGGGATTGGCATGTTTCTCACACAGCAGAATTTGGAATGAGTAAGAGGAAGCTGTCAGTCCTAGGATTTGGATCGTGTTCCCAACATAAATCCTTCTTGCAGAACTGTTTGGGTGAGGAAAACATCCCAAGTTTCTGGGACTGATTTCTTCCAGTTGAAGGGTAAGTGGTGAGATGACTAACAGGATCCCACTATACCTGCCCAGTGCATAGGATGTTCACAGGCTGCCCTGTGAGGTCAGTTGAGTATGAGTATGGATGTGGGTGGCTTAATTCAGTGTCCTTCGATCTTTGATTTGTTTCACAGATACCTAAGCAATATGTTTCATCTTGAGAGGATTGGGAAGACTTGCTCTCAGCCCTCAAGGAGTATAGAATCTAATTAAGGCCGAATGATACGTATTGCTTGGTATGGTTATTTGCTTTTTCACGTGAAGAGACTGAAGCCAATGGAAAGAATGGGGAGGATTCACCTTGGCAGGAGAAGAGAAAGTTGGTTACATACATCATGGCTGTGAGATGCAAGGGTGCTCTTTTAGGAAATAGGGAGTCATTAGAAATCTTGGAGCAGGGAGGCTCCTGGGTGGCTCAGTCGGTTGAGTGTCCAAAGTCATGACTCAGGTCATGATCTCACGGTCTGTGGGTTGGAATCCTGCATCGGGCTCTGTGCTGACAGCTCAGAGCCTGAAGCCTGCTTCGGATTTTGTGTCTCATTCTCTCTCTGCCCCTCCCCCACCTGTGCTCTGTCTTTCTATGTCTCTAAAACTAAATAAATGTAAAAAAATAAAAAATAAAAAGAAATCTTGGAGCAGGTTTGGGGTGCCTGGGTGGCTCAGTTGGTTAAGTGACTGCAGCTCAGGTCATGATCTCTCTCAGGTTCACAAGTTCGAGCCCTGCATCAGGCTCTGTGCTGACAGCTCAGAGCCTGAAGCCTGCTTCGGATTTTGTGTCTCATTCTCTCTCTGCCCCTCCCCCACCTGTGCTCTGTCTTTCTATGTCTCTAAAACTAAATAAATGTAAAAAAATAAAAAATAAAAAGAAATCTTGGAGCAGGTTTGGCGTGCCTGGGTGGCTCAGTTGGTTAAGTGACTGACTGCAGCTCAGGTCATGATCTCGCTCAGGTTCACAAGTTCGAGCCCTGCATCGGGCTCTGTGCTGACAGCTTGGAGCCTGGAGGCTGCTTCAGGTTCTGTGTCTCCCTCTCTCTCTGCCCCTCTTCTGCTCACACTCTGTCTCTCTCCCTCAAAAAGAAATAAAACATTAAAAAATTTTTAAAGAAATCATAGAGCAAGTTTGTGTTTCAGCAAATGTGTCTGTTAGTGTGTAAGAAGGGTGGCGAAGGGTAAGATACTAAGGGGAGGAGGAGTTAAGAGGTCATTGTAATAATCTACCCACAAAATGATGGACACGAAAACTATGGTCTTGAGATGTAAAGCTGAAAAGAAAGACATGAAAGAAATATTTTAAAAATAAAGCTAAGGCAGCTGGGTGGCTCAATAGGTTAAGCATCCAACTCGAGCTCAGGTTGTGATCTTGGGGTTCATGGGTTCAAGCCTCATGTCAGGCTCTCTGCTCTCAGCACAGAGCCCCACTCAGATCCTCTCTTCCCCCCTCAAAAATAAACAGTAAAAAAATAAATAAATAACTAAATACAACTAAAGAAACAAGAATAAAGTAAGCAAGCTTTTTCTGGCTCTTGAACATGAGAACTAAGGATTTGAAGAAGGAGAAGATGCCTTTGAGATTTGCAGCTTCAGGGTTTAGGAGAAGAGTTTTATCTACCAGCTAAAAATTGCTAAGCCCAATGAAAAGCACTAGGAGTGTATGCACTGGGGGGCAATTAATGAAAAAGCAGACCTCCTCCAAACCCGTCCATCCCTGGGGTCACTTTCACATTTTCCCAAGAGTAGCTTTGGATTCTGTTCCATCATCAGACTGTTCTGTCTGGAAGATTTTTTTTCTGAACTGTAACCACTTTGGAATTCTTGGTGTACCCTGCGTGACTGAATTCTTGAGAAAGGTCTTGGGTTCCTTTGGTAAACATAGAGGAGACAAGAAGTGAATTTCAAGACCACACTGGGGTCCCAACTTCACTGGAAGGAAACAGCGTTTAGGGTTGTTTCTAGGGCAGTGGTTCTTACCCTATAGGTGGGCATTGTTTTTTAAAGTTCATCTATTTTGAAAGAGAGAAAGAGGGAGAGCACAAGTGGGACAGGATCAGAGAGAGAGGGAGAGAGAGAATCCCAAGCAGGCACTGCACTGACAGCCCCGATGTTGGGCTTGAACTCACGAACTGCAAGATCATGACTTGAGCTGGAGTCGGACACTCGAGCAACTGAGCCACCCAGGCGCCCTACAGGTGGGCCTTTAATCTCGTAGTATCCATGGGCCTCACCACAGAGGACCTGGATCTTACCTATCCAGGGTCTCAGTAATGTAGATATCCGTGTGTAAATATCAGAACTTGGATATTTTTGGATAAGCACCCCAGGATATTCTAATGCAGGTGGTCCAAGGACTTCTCTGAGTAACACTGTCTGAGACTGACTATAGATTCCTTAGCTCACCCATGTCCCTAGGGTTGGATAGTTTACATCTTCTGCAAGGACAGGGTTCGAGTTTGTAGTCCCCTGGGGCTATGTGCGCAGGCACGTACTTGGGTGCGTGGCTGTGTGCGCAGGTGGGCTACTATGTGTAATAAGTAAACACCAGAAGACTTGCTATCGCTTTGAGAGGTATCCCTGCTTCAGCCTTCTCCTAGAATCACTAACACAGTATTAGTACTGAGCGGGGGACTCGAAACAAAAAGTCCAAGGTGAGAGAAGAAATCTTCCCCTGTTTGTTTTCTTGGTCTTAAAAATCCTTTTCCTTCTCTTCTGCATTGTGACCGAAGCCTCCAAGCATTCTACCTGTAGGAGCCATCACCACTGAGCTTTGTCATACACCACGCAGTTTCGATAAATACGAACTTCAGAAAGGTAACCTTTACCTTCAAACCTCCCAGATGACAGAATTTGCAACTNGTAACCTTGAAAGATACCTTAGTGACATCCTTTAAAAATAAATGCCATATGGTCCTCGTTTCCAATCTGGTGGAAACGGCTGATTGCTCCACCCCTGTGAAAGGTGTATGACATGCCTTTTCAGTGCTGACAGCACCCTGGCTGGGACCCCCTTCGTACGGCGACACCTGCCAGAGAAGCCACAGCATTAGGCAAGCATCTGGGAGTTGTGACTGTTTCCAGACTTGTTCGGTGCGCGCTCTCGCCGACTGTGGTTCCAAAGATGACTGGCATATGCCTAGAATGGAGAACGGAGTCTCTCTATTTCAGAATCTTGCACTGTGCCCATGGAATGCCAACTCTTCATGGACCAGCTCAATGGCAGCTATAGCTAGGTCCCCACTATTTTAATATAGAAAGCACATTTTGTTGTTGTTGTTGTTGAACTCACATACGGATTTATTATACCAGCTTTGTCCTGATGCGTATGCCTCAGGCTACCCCGATCCGCCATCAGGGAAGGCACCGATAGGGCTCTTCTGGTTGACGGGATACCAAAACTGGTTCAGACTGGGTTTTCTACCAGACTGCTGGGTTTGAGGCATGAATCCTGCCTCGGTGGATCCAGAGATTGCTGATGCCTTTTGGAAGGCACGGTAGGGAAGCAGCCGTTAAACTATCTTGCCTCTGCTCAAAATCTCTTCATTGGAGAACTTTGCATACAGAAATCTCGCAAGTGATTGCTCGCTAAGAAAAGAGCATGCAGCTGGGGGAAATGGGACGGCCTGCTGTGTGTTAGTTACTATGTTACAGAGGACACTGGTGAGGGAAATGGTGTTTTGACCAGCGAATGTAGCCATTGAAGTCTGCAATAAGACAGAAGTTGTGAGGGGTGCCCGAGGGTGCCCGGGTGGCTCTGTGGGCTGAGTTCCAGACTTCAGCACAGGGCATGAGCTCACAGTTCGTGGGCTCAAGCCCCGTGTTGGGCTCTGTGCTGACAGCCCGGTGCCTGCTTTGGATTCTGTGTCCTTCTCGCTCTGCCCCTCCCCTGCTTGTGTTCTGTCTCTCTCGAGAATAAATAAACATTAAAGAAAATTTTTAAAGACAGAAAAGGAAGTTGTGGGGCGCCTGGGTGGCTCAGTGAGTTGGGTTCCCGACTCTTGATTTCAGCTCAGGTCATGATCTCGAGCCCCATGTCGGGCTCCATGCTGACAGTGCAGAGCCTGCTTGGGATTCTCTCTGTCTGCCCCTCCCCTGCTCACACACGCATGCACTCTCTCTCTCTTTTTCTCTCTCTCAAAATAAATAAACATTAAGAAAATAAGTTGTGAGCTCATTAGGAACACCTGCACGATCAATTGCTTATGCCATAGGACAGTCACCTGCGTTTCACTGCTGCCTCTGCGGCGCGTGGCCAGCATGCTGCCTTGTCTCTTGCGTTCTTTCTCAAGTCTCAGGATTATCTCCTGGAATGCTACATGACAAATGGTAAAATTGGTGACAGCAGACGTCTTTCTCCAAACAAGTAAATGGCCAAGTGTTCTTTTCTAACGGGGAAAAAGTGACCACAGCCAAGCAGGTCTCCTGGATGTTTCCAGTTTTATCAAACCACCAGCAACTTGCCCCACTTCTGCTTGCTCCTTAAGTGCAAGCCTGTTGGGGCGCCTGGGTGGCTCAGTCGGTTAAGCATCCAGCTTCGGCTCAGGTCATGATCTCACGGTTCCTGGGTTCCAGCCTCGTGTCGGGCTNTGAGAAAGGAAGGAACCATGAGGCAAAACTCAGGTAACAGGTAAATTTATCTCAATATATTGAGGGCAGAAGTGGCCAAGAGTTTCGGATGAAAATGAAACCAACCGGTTGGATAAATTCATAGAGAAAGATAAAATGCAGTGGTGCTGCAGAAGGAAGTACACGGGGCTGAGAAACGCGATTTCTCAAATTGGAGTCTTATCATGGTAAAAATACGGTATTTTTCTTGATGTTCAATGGTAACAGCTGAGAGGCAGCTGAATAACTGAATGCTTGCAGTGTAATGTGGTATGGCAGATCGAAAGATTATGTGGTTGTGTAATTGTCTATGTACATTTGCAAGGATGATTTTTTATATTTTTTTGTTAGTTTTTATTTATTTTCGAGAGAGACACAGAACATGAGTGGGGGAGGGGCAGAGAGAGAAGGAGACACAGAATCCGAAGCAGGCTGCAGGCTCTGAGTTGTCAGCACAGAGCCTGATGCAGGGTTTGAACCCACAAACCACAAGATCGCGAGATCATGACCTGAGCTGAAGTCAGTCAACCGACTGAGCCACCCAGGCGCCCTTGCAAAGATGATTTTTTTAAAGCTTATTTCTTTATTTTGAGGGGGAAAGAGAGAACATGAGTGGAGGATGGGCAGAGAGAGAGGGAGGAGAGAATCCCAAGTAGGCTCCACACAGCACGGAGCCCGACACAGGGCTGGAACCCACGAACCATGAGATCGTGACCCGAGCCAAAGTTAGACACTTAACCGACTGAGCCACCCAGGTGCCCCACAAAGGTGATTCTGATTCTAGACGTCCTTTCTGCATTACCTACAGATCTTAAAATTAAGCACAAGTAGAAACTGTCTTGACTTCTTCAAACAAACAAGAAGGCTGTTAGATAGAAATTGGGAGCCCTTTTTGAGTAGTTAATCAATAACCTTAAGTGTTGGATAGAGAGAACAAGTTTAAATAAAATTAGGCCCTAAGGCCAGAAAAAGTGAGTCTTTTACTGAAATTACGACTGGAGCGTGCAATCTTGGTGAAAATTTTCATTTGTGATGTTTCTTTTGCTGTTGGTGTTTATTTGTTTAAATTGTTTCTTAATGTTTATTTACTCTTGAGGGAGAGAGAGACAGAGCGTGAGCGGGGGAGGGGCAGAGAGAGCGGGAGACACAGAATCCGAAGGGGGCGCCAGGCTCTGAGCTGTCAGCACAGAGCCCGACACGGGGTTCAAACCCACAGACCGCGAGATCATGATGTGAGCCGAAGTCAGACGCTTAACCGACTGAGCTACCCAGGCGCCCCAGTGTTTATCTGTTTAAAAGAGGTAGGGGCAGGGGTAGGAAGAAGCTGNCAGATGTCAGAAGGGTGGGGTCCTCATGATGAAATGTGCGCCTTTATCAGAAGAGAGAGGAGGGCCCCTTCACTCCACGTGAGGATTCGGCAAGAAGGGTGATCTCAGGGAGCCTGGGGGGCTCAGTCGGTTAAGCGTCCAACTCTTCCTTTCGGCTCAGGTCATGATCTTGCTGTTCATGGGTTTGAGCCCCACGTTGGGCTCTGCACTGACAGTGTGGAGCCTGCTTGAGATTCTCTCTCTCCCTCTCTCTCTTCCCCTCCCTGGTACTTGCTCACTCTCTTTCTCTATCTCAAAATAAATACATAAACATGAGAAGAAGGAGAAGGAGAAGGAGGAGAAGGACTTGGACTTCCCAGCCTCTCAAACTATGAGAAATAAGTTTCTGTTTTTAAGCCCCCGTCTATGGTATTTTCTTATAGCAGCCCACGCCAGCTAAGACAGTGCATTTAGATGAAACAGACCAAGCACCGTAGGTTGGATAAGGAAGCTGATTTTGCCCCAAGGTGTATTTCTATCAATGTGTCAATACATTTTATAATTTTTTTAAAGTAGGCTCCACACACAATGTGGGGCTTGAACTCATGACCCTGGGATCAAGAGTCCGATGCTCTACTGACTGAGCCAGCCAGGTGCCCCTGCATTTTTAATTCTTAAAGTCGGTGGTAGGGTTACAACAGCACTTGCTTCACAAAACGTACTTGTGGAGGAACATGTTACATATATACATATTTTATTGCATTTCCCATGCCTATGAACGTGACCATATGAACGTGACCTGGTGTTTTTGACCATACGAACGTGACCTGGTGTATCGTCCTGCACCTGCTGGCGTCTGTGAATCTCAAACAATGAGGTCAGGAAGAAACAAAAGACCCTTAAAAGTGGAGTCTTGCAAACCCTGATCTAAGCAGGGGCCGCAGAGATCACCAGACTGCTGATTGCCTTAGGAATTTGTTTATTTCGTTTTCCTAACCGACTTGAACATAGCTAACGTATGCCCTGTGACCTTTTACATTTCCTTTACCTTGAAGCTTAAGCCGAGTATGCAAAATGGATACTGTGATTTAGTGGTGTAATTATGCATTGCATACAACGTACTATCCTTGTAGACTTAAAAATGGCAACAAATCACGATCTTAGAGTCTCTGGTAGCACTTGCGTCAAGGAAATACAAATCTAAGTGAACTCAGCTGTGAAACGCTCTGGGATTCCGGAAGTGGGGAGGCAGGGAACGTATTTGTGGGGTGCTCAGTGTCCCCTAAGAGCAAGAAGCAGAATAAGCCGATCGGTGTTGACCTGTCGCTAAGTGAGGCTGGGTTAAGCAGACACAACTAGAAAATAAATATGTAAATATTTCTCAGCTCCAGCAAGCACCACTCATCCAGGTTA
>NW_027531997.1:831110-833103 GCF_008692635.1 Crocuta crocuta
ATCCTAACGTGGGGCTCCATCCTGCAACCCTGAGATCATGACCTGAGTCGAAGTCAAGTGTTGGACGCTTAACTGACCGAGCCGCCCAGGTGCCCCCAAAACTGCTTCCTCTTAAGGATTCAATGGCACCCGTGTAGTTGATCAGAACATAATTGAGGCTGGGACTAAAGACAAGAATGGTTTTGAGTAGTTATTTTTGCAGCAATATTAAACATGTATCCAGTGTTTATAACATGAGCACAGCCATGTATGTCNGGGGAGGGGAAGTGTGGAAACAGTGGACTGGAAGGAAGACAATGTAGTCAAAATGCGCAGGGAGTCTAGCAGAGTCGCTGAGCACAGCTCAGCGCAGCACAGCCCTTCAGGTGGCCTGGGTGCTACGGTCCAGCCCAGCTTCGGCTCCTGTGGCTCCCACATCTAGCCTGTCCATGACCATCTCTTGCTACATAGACCAGCTGTCAGAATTCTGGCAACTCTACCCAGAAGCAGCCTTGGCTCTTTGACTCCGGGTGGTCCTTTACCCTGTGGCTGCTTAGCGTCTTAAGATACAGCTTGGGTTGTGTGTTTCTCTGCTCGCTGCGGGTCTCCGTCTCCTTCCTCCACTTCCCTGGGAGGCCGTAGACTCCCATCTGCTGAAGTAGGGGCCACAGAGGCCACAGCATTTTCAAGGGACTCTGGCTTTCGTTGCTTCTGCATGACAGAACGTGGCTGCCCTGTGCCTGTGATGTTTTTGGTGCCTCCTCCTCCGTCCTCTGCTCCACAGTAGTTTCTTGCCCTTCTTCCTGACCCTGGCTGACCCTGAAGTTGAAAACATAAGACTTGGCTCATTGCTGTCTANNNGCTATAATCTTTCCTGTTACCTGATGTATCAGAGGCATCTTGGCACCATTCATAACGATCTGGCTGTTGAAGAGTATGACAGCTAAACTCATAAGCGTGTAGTTTGCACAAGATATGAAAAAGAAACTGAAATGAAACTAACATAATTGTTGAGTTTCAAATGTTTATTTTTTATTAATTTAAAAAAATTTTTAAATGTTTATTTATTTTTGAGAGAGACAGAGACAGAAACAGAGAGTGAGCAGGGGAGGGGCAGAGAGAGAGAGAGAGACACAGAATCTGAAGCAGGCTCCAGGCTCCCAGCTGTCAGCGCAGAGCCCAAGGCGGGGCTCGAACTCACGGACTGCAAAATTGTGATCTGAGCCGAAGTCAGATGTTTAACCGACTGAGACACCCATATGCCCCTAAATAAGTATTTCTTTAGCATGGAAGGCATTAATTTCCAAAAGATCTCTCTATGGTTATACAAAAAATGATTATTAAAAATTATTTTAAATTTGGGGCATCTGTCTGGCTCNGGTGAGGAGTGAATGAGGACTTTAAGAACAAAACAAGAACCACACCAAACCAGGAGATCACTAAATGCCAGAATTCTGAAGACTGCTCTGGGGTTGTGCAGTTCCTTTAGGGAAGAGGTCTTTGAATTTTACGTGCAAAGGGGAGCTCTGGCTGTCTGGAGTTCTGAATGAGGGAGACATGCAGGGATAGAAGTATCTCACATATACACAAGGCTTTTTTTTTTTTTTTTTGAGAGAGAGAGAGAATGAGAGAGGCAGAGAGAGAATCCCAAGCAGGCTCTGTGCCATTAGCACAGAGCCCGGTGTGGGGCTCAAACTCACCAAACGTGAGATCGTGCCCTGAGCTGAAACCAAGTCAGACGCTTAACTGACTGAGCCACCCAGGCACCCCTATATACGGACTTTGAATTAAGCTATTGAAGTCGGATCCTCTGCAGAGTTTGGGAAGGTATTACAGTAGCTTCCTCCCAAGCCGAATGCTTTGCCAAGTTTGGACCAGCAGCAGCAGCATAACTAAAGTCTAGTTAGAAATATAAAGTCAGGGGCCTTACTTCACCCCCAGACCTACAGAATCAGAAACTCTGGGGGCCAAATCTAAGAGTTTGTGTTGTTATAAGCCCTCCCGGGATTCTCAG
>NW_027531997.1:833314-834670 GCF_008692635.1 Crocuta crocuta
TTGAAAACCCGCAGGCTGCAGAATCAAAGAGTGGTGTGTGGACCGGCCGTACCCAACATCACCTGGGAGTATGTTAGCGACGCAAATTTACATGGCTCCCCCCACCGCCCCTTACCTCCGGCATCACAATCTGCATTTGACAAGGTCCACGACTGTTTCATACGCATATTCACACATGTGAAACCACTTTTGAAGACCACTGCCTGGGACGCCTGGGTGACTCAGTCGGTTAAGCGTCCGACTTTGGCTCAGGTCATGATTTCGTGGTTCGTGGGTTCGAGCCCTGCGTCGGGCTCTGCGCTGACAGCCCGGAGCCTGGAGCCTGCTTCGGATTCTGTGTCTCCCCCTCTCTCTGACCCTCCCCTGCTCACACTCTGTCTCTGTTTCTCTCTCAAAAATAAACATTAAAAAAAAAACCACACTGCTTTGTCTAGGCCAATGGTTCTCAACCTCAGCTGTAGTTACAGAATTCCTAGGCCGCTGTAAAAATTCCTAATGGCCAGGCCTCACCCTGGACCAATTAAGTTAGAATCTCTGGGGGTAGGGCTGGGCGTTAGCATTTGTGTAAGCTCTCCACGTGATTCCAACGTGCAGCAAAGGGTGAGTACTTTTTCTCAGGTGGTGGCTTATTTAATCACATTGCTTTATTAAATCCTTANGCCACCCAGGCACCCGTCCGGGACCTTCTTGATGGTGCTTATTTGCTGATGCCACCCATTCATTCACTCATATTCTAGTAACTGTTTTGTGTCTATACGTTGTGTTTTGTTTGTCATTTTAATGGGGTCCTTGGAGGTAGTGGAGATGAATGCCCTTAGTCAGTTTGCCTCTAAAGCCAGAGGATCTTATTTTTAATTAAAAAAAAAAGAAAGTTAACTATTGTCTTATGAAAGGCTTGAGGGGAAAAAGAATACCAAAAATACGACTCTTAATCTCCAGCCCAGAGATAACCTCTGTTAGCTCTGCTTTGGTATCTCTGCCTCCAGGGTTTTTCTCTCTGTAGCGGTATAAAACAAAATTGGGGGGCACCTGGGTGGTTCAGTGGGCTGGGCATAGACTCATTATTTCAGCTTGGATCATGATCCCAGGGTCATGAGATTGAGCCACCATATTGGGCTCTGCACTGAGCCCAGAGCCTGCTTGGGATTCTCTCTCTCTCCCTCTGCCCCTCTCCCCCGCTCATGTTCTCTCTCTCTCTCTCTCTCTCCCATTAAAAAAATAATAAGTAGAAAATAAATTAAAATTTAAAAAAAAGTGAGATCATGTGTGCAGAGAGTTTAGGATTCTAATTTTGCTTAACAAATTTCCTAAGCCTAAATTCCACTGAAAACATTCATCTAGAAAAATATGGGTGTA
>NW_027531997.1:834791-836338 GCF_008692635.1 Crocuta crocuta
TATAATATATTCTATTTGGTGATTCCATTATTGGTGGTCAGCTGGGCTGTTTCTAATTTGTTGATATAAAACTATAAAGCCTTTAGAATAATTTTATTTTGAGCCATTCATCAGTCAATGGACATTTGGGCTCTTTCCGTAATTGGGCTATTGTTGGTAGGGCTGCTGTAAACATTGGGGTGTGCGTATACATATACAGTGGAGTACTACTCGACGAGGAAAAAGAAAAAAATCTTGCCGTTTGTAACAACGTGGATGGAACGGGAGGGTATTATGCTACATGAGGTCAGTTAGTCAGAGAAAGACAGATATCATATGATTTCATTCATATGTGGAATTTGAGAATCTCAACAGATGAACATAGAGGAAGGGATGGAAAAATAAGATAAAAACGGAGAGGGAGGCAAAGCAGAAGAGACTCTTAAGTACAGAGAACAAACAGGGTTGCTGGAGGGGAGGTGGGGGGATGGGCTAAATGGGGGATGGGCATTAAGGAGGGCACGTTTCAGGATGAGCGCTGGGTGTCATGTAAGAGATGAATCACTGGGTCCTACTCCTGAAGCCAAGACCACACAAATTTAAATTTGAATTTAAATGAAAAAATATAATTTTGTTTTGAAACTTTTGTGCACAGCTATGATTATTTCTTAGAATGGATACTAAGATATAGAATTACTGGCTCAAAATTATGAATGGTTTATAAGCTATGAATACACATATATTTGTATATCCATAACTCTCTAGGATAGTTCATTTGATGTGTCAACTTGGCTAGACCTTGGTACCCAGATATTTGGTTACACACCAGCCTAGATGTCTCTGAGACGGTATTTTTTAGATGAGGTTCACATTTTAATCAGTAGCCTTTTAGTAAAGCAGGTTACCCTCCTTAGTGTGGATGGGCCTCATTCAGCTGAGGGCCTTAAGAAAAATAAAGTCGAAGGTCCCCCAGAAAGAGCGAATTCTGCCTGCAGACCACTTTCTTACCTGAGCTACAATACCAACCTGTTTTTTAAATGTTCATTTATTTATTTTGAGAGAGGGAGAGAGAGCGAATCCCAAGCAGGCTGTACACTGTCAGGGCAGAGCCTGATGCAGGGCTCGAACTCATGAAGTGGGAGATCATGACCCGAGCTGAAACCAAGAGTCGGATGCTTAACTGACTGAGCCACCCCGGCGCCCCCTCTCTCGAGAATCTCAAGTAACACGCCGTCCTTCCCTGGTATTGAGCCAAATGCTTTCTCTACAGAAGTTGTAGAAGGAATGTTTGGGGAACCCTAGCATTAACTCCTTAAGGTACTAAGGAGTATAATAAAGTGCTTTTCTCATTCTTTTAAGGTTATTTATTTTACATGGAACACTTTTTCTTACATAAAGTTCACTGTGCAAAAGGAAGCTCTCATGGTTCTTTTGCTTGATTTATCCATGTCCAAAGCATGTGGCAAAAGAGCAAATAAAATCGACGGTCCTTTTTGCTGAGCTCTGCTTGAGTTACCACAAACAAAAATACACCAAATAGAAAGAACAATAAAAATTTTGTAGGCTCC
>NW_027531997.1:836500-837702 GCF_008692635.1 Crocuta crocuta
CAGTGTCCCCCATTGTCTGAAACTGTTCAGAGACTGTAGAAGCTACTTTATTTATTCCTTAAAAATATAATGTTACTGGAGATAGTTTCTGTGCTGCGTGTGTGTGTTTCCTTTTCTGCAGGGGGGATTAAAAAGGACACGTGGATGGGATAAAGTCTGTCTTAGCATGTAGCATAGTAGCATAAGCTTATGATTGATGACTATGGTTTAATAACTTGCCTCTATTAATAAGATCTGTCTAGATACTGGCAAAGATGTGCAGAAACGGGAACCCTCTTGCCCTGGTGGTGGGAATGCGAACTGGTGCAGCCGCTCTGGAAAACAGTGTGGAGGGTCCTCAAAAAATTAACAACAGGGGGCGCCTGGGTGGCTCAGTCGGTTAAGCGGCCGACTTCAGCTCAGGTCATGATCTCATGGTCAGTGAGTCTGAACCTCACATCGGGCTCTGTGCTGACAGTTCAGAGCCTGGAGCCTGCTTCGGATTCTGTGTCTTCCTGTCTATCTGCCCCTCCCCCATTCATGCTCTGTTTCTGTCTCAATAATAAATTTTTAAAAAACATTAAAAATTAAAAAAAAAAATAACACTAGAACTCCCCTATGACCCAGCAATAGCACTGCTAGGGATTTACCCAAGGGATGCAGGAGTGCTGATGCACTGGGGCACGTGTACCCTAATGTTCATATAGCAGCACTTTCAACAATAGCCAAACCATGGAAAGAGCCTAAGTGTCCATCAACGGACGAATGGATCAAGAAGATGTGGTTTATCTATACAATGGAATCCTACATGGCAATGAGAAAGAATGAAATCCGGCCACGTGTAGCAACGTGGATGAACTGGAGGGTATTATGCTGAGTGAAATAAGTCGGTCAGAGAAAGACAGATACCATATGTTTTCACTCATATGTGGATCTTGAGAAACTTAACAGAAGACCACGGGGGAAGGGAAGGGGGAAAATAGTTACAAACAGAGAGAGAGGGAGGCAAACCGCAAGAGACTCTTAGATGCAGAGAACAAACTGAGGGTAGATGGGGAGGGTGGGGGAGGGGGAAATGGGTGATGGGCGGGGAGGAGGGCACTTTTCAGGCTGAGCACTGGGTGTTGTATGTCAGCCAATTGCACAATCAATTACATTTAAAAAATTATCAATGAGTCAAAGATCTAAATGAAACCCTAAAAATTCTAAAAGTAAAAAAAAAA
>NW_027531997.1:837824-839829 GCF_008692635.1 Crocuta crocuta
AACTAAAGTTTCGACCACTTTTAGATAAATCAGGATATAGCTATAAAGTTCAATATTGGCTGGCTTGCCGTTAAATATTCTTTATTCTATTAAACTCCATTAAAAACAAGTGATAGGACACTTCCTATTATGCTGAGTGAGCTGTGGTCACAGGAATGGCAGCTTGTTATGGATGGAGGAGTATTGAACTGCTTTCTCGCCAGAATATATGAGTGGAGATATTTGATAACCTAGTACAACAATCCAATGAAAACTAGCTAAAGTCAGCCCGGAGGCATGATTCACGCTCCCCGCAGACAGGAAAGAATTAAGATTATTCTGAAAGCATAAGTAAGTATTTCAACTACCTGATTGCATTTATTCTAGAAGGCAATGGCAAAAATTTGAGTGCATAACTGTTGTTACCCACTGGATTCTTTAAAGTCAGTGTTCCCAAAGCTGGCCTGACATCAGATTTATCCAGAATGCTTGTTACAAACAGACACTGATCCCGCTCCAGATGACCTGAAGCAGAATCTCTTGGGGGAATGGCCTGGTAGATGCATTTAAAAAAAATTTTTTTTTACATTTATTTATTTTTGAGACACCGAGCACAAGTGGGGGAGGGCCAGAGAGAGGGAGACACAGAATCCGAAGCAGGCTCCAGGCTCTGGGCTGTCAGCACAGAGCCCGACACAGGGCTTGAACCCACAAACTGTGAGATCATGACCCGAGTCGAAGTGGGACGCTTAACTGACTGAGCCACCCAGGTGCCCCGTGGTATATGCATTTTGAACAAGTCTTCCCTCCTGATTCTTCCACTCAGTCAACTTTGGAAGGCACTAGTTCAGGCTATCAATATTCAAACACAGTTTGCTTGACCCAGGAGAGCAGGAGGGGCCATACACATAAGTCTCAATGAGCTGGTCTGGTTGGTATATGGGGCTTGGGAGAGGGGGGCAGTTATACAAAGATTATCTTCCCTCTCTTGTGTCTATAATCCTGCCACCTGAGATTGATATTTCACTCTCTTCCTGGTTCTTTTCTGTATGGTACACATCCTGGGAATATTTGCATTATGAGATATTAAGAATTTTACCACGGGACAGGAAGAACTGGGCACAATGGAAGCTCTGGGCTCGTAGAGGGGATGACAACAGTGGACACATATATCAAGGGGACTCGTGGCACACCACAGGTGCCCTGGGCCTGTTCCCCAACCTCCCCAGGAAGCCAGCTCTGTAGTGCATGGAGTTCCGGAGAACATCACCTATTTTGTGCAAGGAGTCCATTTTCTTACTGGACTATTGGGCCTCTGATTTATTTTTCTCTTGATAGATGTGTCCAGTGGGATAATATATGAAATAAACAGATAAAACATTATACACATTAGACCATAATCTAGTGAGATAATTTAGTAACCTATGATTTTTGGCATGTGATTATATACCCATGAAAGGTGTGCATGTGTGTGAGTGTGTGTATTTGCACGTTTTCCCTCTTAACCTCAGTCTCTACTTTTCCTCCGACTCCTGGGCAAACACCAGAGTTAAAATGAGAGGTTTTCATCCCAATTCCGTAATAAGGAGCCACTGTGACCATAGAGGTCTACTTCAGGGACCCCGCTCCTTGGAGGCTGACACTGACCCATCTCTGAGGCCAGCTGAATTCCATCTTCTCCATCACTTTGTTAGGACCAGAATTTTCCTTGTCTCTATGGAAATGACAGACATGGACTATATATCGGGCCACCTATCCCTTTGGTTAGGAGATGGGGGAGTATCCTAGGGGTCTTGTTTCAATATTTATACTAAGAGTTCAATATTCTTTTTACATGTAAACTCTTATTCCATCCTTATACTATTTCAAGAGTTATTTCCACCATAATATTATTAGTACCATTTTACAGATGTGAAAACGGACACTCAGAAATATTTCGTGACTTAACATTAACTTGTAAGTAATACACACTGTACTCAAACCCTCGTCTAACCTAACACCAGAGCTCATATTCTTTTTCATTAGA
>NW_027531997.1:839910-842376 GCF_008692635.1 Crocuta crocuta
AACACCAGAGTTCATATTCTTTATCACTAGATTGAACTATCAGTTTGGAAGGAGGCCCGCACTGGAATATGTGCTGAGTGCCCCTGGACAGGTAGTTTTCAAAAGCTCGGTGAACACCTACATTGATTACCTTAATTACTCATATATCATTATAGATAATAGACATGAACAAAGATCCCCAAGGGAGAATCTCTACTTTGTATGAGGAACTTTCCTATTTGACAAAGGATTTTAGAGGATTGGAAGGCATCTTACAATTCTTGGAAAGGAAGTTATTTTTGGCAGACTTAAATGTATATGAATATACATATACATATGTGTGTCTATGTGTGTTTGGAATGTGTGTGTGATATGCATGTGTATATATATGTGTGTATACATGCACACACACATATTCACATGTGTAAAATGGTACTAATAATATTATAGGGGTGCCTAGGTGGCTCAGTTGGTTAAGCTCCAGACTCTTGATTTCAGCTCAGGTTGTCATCTCAGCGATCATGAAATTGAGCCTCACCTTGGGCTCAGTGTTGACAGTATGGCGCCCACTTAGGATTCCCTTTCTCCCTCTCTCTCTTTCCCTCCCCTGTTTTCTCTCTCAAAATAAGTAAATAAACATTAAAAAATATAGTGGGAATGACTCATGGAATTAGTATAAGGATGGAATAAGTTTACACATAAAAAGAATATCGAACTCTTANTCTTGGAATAGACTTCTACGGCCACAGTGGCTCCTTATTCCGGAATTGGGATGAGAGAGAACCTCTCATTTTGACCCTGGTGTTTGCCCAGGAGTCGGAGGAAAAGTAGACACCGAGGTTAAGAGGGAAAACATGCAAACACCCCAACACGACATGACTGAAGAGAACAGATTTCAGTGAAATGATAGGTTAGCAACATTTGGAGAAGCTAGATGGAGATAGAAATGCTAGAAAAGGTGAAGGTAAAGCCACGCTCAAGCTCTGAGACCGGAAAGGTCTGATCAAGTTAGGAAATCAAAATTATTTCTATTTTAATGTCATGGGAATGGAGTGCGGGTCTCATCTAACAAGGAGGAAATATTAACAGTTACGTGGTAGAGATTTTTTTAGCATGGTCCATTTTCCTGGAAGTCATTTTTAGCCCATTCTAACTTCTGTGTGTTAAAAGGATACATGAATTCATTACGTTATTTTTAACTCAGCTCATTATTACAGTCAGCTTGACATCTCAGACAGTTGCTAATTTTTAACTGATTTAACAAAATGTCTTTTGTTAAGACTTAAGTAGCAGTGCTTCCAACTTATTAGAGTTGAAGCAAAAGAAAGCCTTTTACAGAAGACATACATGTTTTGAAGGTAGACTGAGTGTAGAAAAGTGGTGAATCAGAGCCAGAAAGACCCTAGAATGATGTGGCTCCGTCTTCCCTCGGACAGATGAGGTCACAAAATCATTCCCTGATACCCACATTAGGCTAATAAACAGTAAATAAGCAATGAGCCTATCATATATTTGGAGACTGTCTAACACATCCATGGCACTGTACCACAGGGTGAAAGAGAACGGAACCGCGTAAGACATGCCCTCTGCTCTTACAGAAGGGTAACCATCTAGCCAAAGGATCAGACGTGCTTGTGTAAACATGTGTAGTTTGAGGTAGTTTATCCTAAGTGGTACAAAATACTACCTGAATTAAGAGGTTGGAAAGATTGGGTGAGCCTGGGTGGCTCAGTCAGTTAAGCATCCAACTTTGGCTCAGGTCATGATCTCACGGTTTGTGGGTTTGAGCCCCGCTTGGGCTCTGTGCTGACAGCTCGGAGCCTGGAGCCTGCTTCGGATTCCGTGTCTCCCTCTCCCTCTGCCCCTCCCCTGCTCAAGCTATGTCTCTCTCTCTCTCTCTTTCTCAAAAATGAATAAACGTTAAAAAAAATTAAAAAAAGAAGTTGGAAAGATCTCTTTGGAGATTCTTTTTTTAAAAAGGTTATCAAGGTTATTTTTTTTAATGATAGAGATTTACGCTTAGCGAAGACAAAAGATGCTTTTTTATACAGTTTTGAGTGAAAAAAAGTAGGTTACAAAACAACATACTATAATCTACTAACTTTTCTTGGCAAACAGTTCTATGAATTTTAACACACGTGTAGATTGATATAACCATGGCCACAATACAGCAAAGTTCAATCATCCCAAAAAACTCCTTCACACTATCTCCCCATCCTTCAACTCTGAACGTCTAATAACCATCCATTCTTCCTGCATCACTATAGGTTTTCTGTTTGTGACTTTTTACCACTGTCTTCTTTCAGCCTAATGCCTTTGAGATTCATCCAAGTTGTGTGGATCAGCCCTTCATTCCTTTTTTTATTGATGAGTAATATTCCACTGCATAGATATATCACAGTTTATTTATCCATTCACCCACTGAAGGACATTTGAGTTGTTTTGAAGAGTGTTACATTGAGAGAAACTTCTTGAGGAAAGTGGTAT
>NW_027531997.1:842426-856085 GCF_008692635.1 Crocuta crocuta
AGAGTGGTATTTTATCTTTTTTTTTATTTTTTAAAGTTTATTTATTTTGAGAGAGAGAGAGAGAGAGAGAGAGCGAGCGAGCACACTTGGGGGAAGAGAGAAAAGGAGAAGGAGAATCCCAAAGAGGCTCTGCCCAGTGAGCACGGAGCCCAACGTGGGGTTTGAACTCATGAACCATGAGATCATGACCTGAGCCGAAATCAAGAGTCAGATGCTTAACCAACTGAACCACCCAGGCTCCCCTAGCAGAGTGGTATTTTAATTCACTCTCTGATTTTTCCTTCTACTATGATTGTATATCAGTTCACTTAATAACACTTATGCAAATAACAAAAAAATGCGTGGCTCAAAATATTCATAGGAACTAAGAGGGTTTTCTTAAAATATAGCTTTGGGGCCCATATTGTTCTGCTTATAAATTGTGATGTTCGTTGAACCGATATTTACTGAACGCCAGCTATGGGCTAGCCACTGTGGATAAAATAATGAAACAAAGTGCCTGTGCTCATGTTACAGTCTGGTCAAGGAAGAAAGACAACAAAGACACAAACAGCTCTTTCATATTTCAGGTTGTGGTGAGTCCCATGAACCAGGAGGGTAAGGAGCTAGCCAAGACTGATGGATGATGTGAAGTCCTGCTATTTTAATATAAGTTGGTAAGGGGAGGTTTCTCTGTTGAGCAGAGACTTGAAGAAAGTGGGGGAGAGGCCAGCCATGCAGATATCTGGGGGAAGAGAATTCTAAGTGGAACAAACAAGTAACTTTTATTAACATTGTTCATCGAAATAGCACAAAGGCATTTATTACTCAAACCTGCTTCTCTTCCTAATTAGAAGTCAGGGTAAAGGACTTTCACTTGATGACAGAGGGGAGTTAATGAACTTACCACTTTATCACCGCCCGTGCAGACCTTCGTGGAAGGTAAGAGGAAAGAGAGATGGGAGGGAGAAAAAGAAGGAAAGGGCAGGATGGAACCCGAGGGAGAGAAATGAAGGAGTGGAGGCAGAGGAAAGGAAAAGAAAGACAGAGAAGACAGAGGAGAAGAATGGATTTGAATCTCACTCGACGTCAGCCTGTCCAGACAAAAACCTTCCACCAGGGACTTCTCGCCTGTCTCCTAAGCAGCGTCTGCTACATATTTGTCTCTGAAATTGCTTGCGCCAACAGTAACCACTTGTGGGGTTCTAGGTTCTCACGTTTTTAAAGATTTTCTGCTCTTTTACTTTTTTAAAGATTTCATTTTTAGGGAATCTCCACACCCAGCCCCACTCAAACCCACAACTCCAAGGTCAAGAGTTGCATGCTCCACCAGCTAAGCCAGCCAGACANTCATGACCTAAGCGAAAGTCGGACGCTTAACCGACTAAGCCACCCAGGCGCCCCCCCAGTTCTTATTTTTAAGGCAGCCTATTTAAGGTCTCTGATCAGAGCAGAGAGGAGGAAGAGAGAGAAGAATGACAAGGCACAGCCTTATAGGCAGAAATAAACAGATGTTCATAATATCTTTATTTTACAGTGTATATTTCCTTGGATTCCTCTCATATGCCCCCTACACGCACATGTGCACGCGCATGTGCACACACACGGAATATGGGGAAGTTACTCTCAAGCTTGTAACCGGCTGAACACAGGATGCATTTGAGGAATAACATAAACCTCCAAGAGTCCTGGTGACTCACTTTGGCCATGATTATCATAGTGTCAGGGCATGAATGTAATTGTGATCTGACCCCGAGGGCATAGAGAAAGTCTTGCTAACCTTTTTCACATCACACCATATATAGAAAAAGGTAAAAAAAATTACGGCACGCNNGAAGTGATGAGAAGGATCTCAACAGTCAGCCACACAGGGGTGGCCCCCCGCCCCGGGAGAGCAATCTCTGGGCACATTAGCAACCGCTTCGCAGACTATCATCTGGAAGCTCCGGTTTAAGATTTCCATTTGTACGCTTTTCCCTGCTTTGACTGTCCCCCTCCATCGAGGTACCTTTTGGAGGCTAAAGCCATTTGAAGATGCTGAAATACCGTGAACCTACCCGTACATACAAGGCCCCTCCATTACTATTGCGAATTTCTCTTATCACTTTGGGTCCATGTTAACTTAAAGAGTCCGTGTTAACTTAAAGATTGCCGTCCGGTGTCTGTAAATAATCGCTGATAGAAAATGCACAAACGAGACTCCTGTTGTAGAGTGGTTCATGATTCTTTATCTGTTTAAGACTTGGGTCTTTCGGAGAACCACAGACTGTGGCTGGGGAGGGCTGGAGGGGGGATGGGTGAACTAGGTGATGGGGATTCAGGAGGGTTACGGGTCGTGATAAGCGCCTGGTGTTGTAGGGAAGTGCTGGCTCACTCTACTGCGCCCCTGAAACTGATATTACACAGTAGGTTAACTCACAGGAATTGAAATAAAAACTTCAAAGGCCTGTGGCATGGTATTGCACGTGACCAAACATGCTAGATGTTCCTTAGGAGATGCAGAATATGTGATTCACAACTTGTCAAGGTTCAGCTTATTACTAAACATGACCCACTCTCAAATAGAAAACTCGCTCCTGCGGAAAGAAGAGATTACAGTTCATGACAAGTGTAGCCAGGATGCTAATTAACGAAAAGTGCTTACAATTGTACCATTTTGGAGCTGGCTCTATAGCTTTGGTTGGCGGTGACAGGTTTCGGTGTGCGACTGTAAGCCCTACCTTTTTTTCAACCGTCTTATTGAAAATAAGACAATTTCTGTTATGTATATCGTAGAACATCGTACCGAGGCCAATAGTTAGGTGGTGTGGAGTAGTTTCCCGAGGGGGAAAAAAAAGCTCTGTCTCTTAAGACTATTTATTACGTGTATAAAGATGGTGATTAATTAATAGGAAGGGGTTCAGGGACAGTGACCTTCGGCTGTATTGGAGGAACTTGCCAACCAAACGGAGTTCTGGGCATAATGAAGACTTGAAAATGAAATCTACCTTATCTGGAGAAAAGCTCTCCCAGCCGCTAAAGATATAAATAGGGAAAAATCAATTAGCACAGACGAGAATTGAAAATCATGTGGTTTATTAGATAATGAAATTGTTTTGGGGGGAAGGAAATGCAAACGAATCCGTGACCGAGGATGATAACACTAATATGCTTCTCTGGAGGGACGGTGTAAAAATGAATGCTGGCAAAGCGACACCCTTTTTTCCTCATTAATTTAACTTCCTCCGAGGATGGGGGGGCGCATATGTAATCTTCACGCCCCGGTGATAATAGGAAGAGTAGGCTAAAACCTATTCTGGAATGGAGGGGGAAATAATGCGTAATCGAACTATTTAGCTCAAGGCAATTGTTTTACAGGAGTAAGGGCCCAAAGCCAACAAAGGAGGCAGGAGAGAAAAGCCTTTCTTTAGTGCTCTCTCAGATCACCTGCGTCTGAAATCTCGATGAACCCAATATGTCTTTCCCGCGTTGTAGTTTCAGAGGCGATCGGTGGTGTGGAGAGTGGCTTCTCACCCATCACAACGAGAGTTATTGACAAAATGAGGAATGTTGCCAAATACTGTACAGAGACCGTCCTATATGCTAACCCCCATGTGGAGATCAGCTATCGAATACATCGGCTCTCAGACATACCCAGGGAGCACAGTGCAAATGGATCCCCTTTCCAAGGGTGATGAAACGCCAGACTCTGAGGGCAGGAAGGGTGCTGAGAAATCAACTAGTTTAATCCTCTCGTTTCATAGAGGGGAACGCTGTGGCCAAGTGAGAGAAAGGACTCTCCCAAGGTCATCACCCAGGTAGTGAAGCTCTCCATCTTTCTGGACTCCAAACCTTTCTCTTAAACCACACTAGTTCTTGCTGAAGATGAAATTAGTCTGGGGACAAAGTAGAGACGCTTCTTCCTTCATTTTCTCACTCATTCAGCTAGGTTTCCCAGGTTTCGCAAATAAACAACTTTTTTTTTTTTTAAGTTTCTTTATTTTGAAAGAGAGAGAGAGAGCAGGGGCGGGGCAGAGAGAGAGGGAGGGAGAGATTCCCAAGCAGGCCCCACACTGTCAGCTTGAAGCCCCAACGCGGGGCTCGAACTCACAAACCGTGAGACCACGACCGGAGCTGCAATCAGGAGTCAGACGTCTAACCGAGCGAGCCACCCAGGAGCACCAATAAACAATTTTTAAATCTAAGTATGTCCCAGATATTGCATGGGGCATACTTATGCTAAAATTGATTTGCTGTTTATCAGAAATTCAAATTCAACTGGGTGCCCGAGACTTTATGTGGCTGTCCTACGTGGCTTTCATTCCTTCTCGTTGCCAGATAATTCCATTATCGTCCATGCAGGTAAAAGAAGACGAACAAAAGAATTTGTTATACAGACTGAAGTCAGGGAGGCCTTACGAATCAGTGGGTATAGCTGTTTTGTTTGCTGCAGCCCCACTAAGCCACAAATGCTTCATGCGTTAAAAGGAGTCTTCTGTATGTGGTCACTTATTTGGAGCTTTTCTCTCTTGCCTCTGACAGGTGTGTTGTAGGGCCGGGAGATAATCAAGCATGGATGGTAAGAGGTATTTATGAATTGAAAAATGCTGTATAGGGGTGCCTGGTTGGCTCAGTCACTTGAGCATCTGACTCTTGATCTCAGCTCAGGTCATGGTCTCACGGTTCGTGAGTTCGAGTCCCACCTCGGGCTCTGTGCTGACAGCTCAGCGCCTGCCTGGAATTCTCTCTCCCTCTCTCTCTCTGCCTCACCCCACTCATGCTCCCTCTCTCTCTCTCTCTCTCAAAATAAAGAAACAGACTGCTGTATCAACACAGGCTCTGTTTGCAGAATCTTATAACTCATCGTTTCGGGAGCTGTGGCGTAAGCCATGAAAAACAAGGAGTACTAAAGTACTAGAGAAGAGAAGGGATGAGGAACTCCAGCCCAGAGTTCATCAGGCATGGGTGATTTTCACAAACACCTGGAAATTTCTTAAACTACAGGCTCTTAGGTCTTGCTCCCAAAGGATCTAATTTAGTAGATCTGGGACATAACCGTGGTGGTCATGCAGGTGATCCAGGGACTACACGTTGCTAAACACTGGCCTGAGATAATGTGAAGACAGTCTTTATCTCCCCTCTGGTCCCGACGTCTTTCTGTCTTCCTGTTACTCCACCACAGGTAAGTCCTCTTCAGTATTTTAGCACCCCCCCACCCCGCCAACATTTATTGCACTCATGTAGCAGTTATGAAGTAGCTTCCAATATTCCTCCCAACATAAGGTTGCTGGGTGGCTGGAATCGTAGGCCTGTTGCAGGTTACTTTTGTTTTGACCCAAGCACAGAAACTCTACTGGGAAATATCAGCGTAAAACTTAGAGCACTTCCTCTACTCTCGTCCTGGAAGTCACGTACCATGCCCTCCTGCACCTTGAGGATGATGCTTCTCGTTTCTGTCACAAGGGGAGATTTCCCATCAAGAAAGGCACCGCATTGCACTTCAACTGTTCCTTGAGGTATGAGCTAGATGTCAAGATACAGAGATGGAGGGGAAAAATATTCTACAAAGAGACACCATCACGTTATAATAGTTTAGTGTTTCTGAAACCCGAGTTATCATCAGAATCACCTGAAGAGTTTGGTAAACATTTCTCTGGGGGGAGAGGGGCTCAGTTGGGTAAGCATCCGACTCTTGATTTCGGTTCAGGTCATGATCTCATAGTTCGTGACTTTGAGCCTTGCATCTGGCTCTGCGCTGACAGTGTGGAGCCTGCTTGGGATTCTTTCTCTCCTTTCTCTCTGCACCCTGCCTAGCTCGTGCTCTCTCTCTCTCAGAATAAATAAATAAACCTAAAAAAAAAGATTTGGGGAGAACATTCTGAATCAGNCATACTTGAATCTTTTTGGGGGGTCAGGGGGGCAGTCTAGGAATCAGGAGGTGACCTGCTGCGTGTTCTAAGTCTCCTTGATTTCTACTGCCTTGCCATAATGAGGTCTGACATGGTTTAAGGACATGCAAAAACATGCTTTAGTCCTATGCACCCAACAGCAAATGTGCTACTGAGACCCGGGTGTGGAAGTGAGGCGCTGACCTACATTCACTCAAACAATAACAGACAACACATCACNAAAAATGCGCATTATTCAGCGATCTAGATGTGCTTCGAAAGCCTCCTTTGATGGATTGGGTTTTCTTCAGTGCAATTGATGGTTCAGACACCAGAGCCTGGTGACCCAGAGAAAGACACTTTTTTTGTTATTTTTTACAAGAGAGAGAGAACATACGGGTGAGGGAGAGGGGCAGAGGGAGACTCTTAAGCAGGCTCCATGCTCAGCATCGAGCCCGCCACGGGGCTCAATCCCACAACACTGGGATCATGACTGAGCCGAAATCAAGAGTCAGATGCTCAACTGACCGACCCACCAGGTGCCCCCCAGAGAAAGAGATTTCATTTCTTTTTTTTTTTTTAATGTTTTTTATTTATTTCTAGGAGAGAGAGAGACAGCGTGAGCAGGGGAGGGTCAGAGAGAGAGGGACACAGAATCTGAAACAGGCTCCAGGCTCTGAGCTGACTGTCAGCACAGAGCCCGACGCGGGGCTCCAACCCATGAACCATGAGATCATGGCCTAAGCGAAAGTCGGACGCTCAACCGACTGAGCCACCCAGGTACCCCAAGAGATTTCATTTCTATCTGTGGAGATGATTCCAATGCCCTGGTGGGACTTGCATAAGTATATGGTAGCAAGAATTTAAATACCGTCTTTTAAAATCTGGAACCAGACACAAAGTTCCGGGGTTAAAAAGACTAGTGTGGATAATGCAGTTAGGAGCTGGGGACAAACCCTCAGTGCTTTATTCATATATTCATGGTGACATTTTCCCTATGTTGTTCATATTTGTAGGTATAAATTCAATCCCTCTTGAATAATAACAATTCTTCCTACTATCATTTTGGAGATGCTTGTGTGTACCTGATACAGTGGTAAGCCTTTTACATGCATTTTTAAATTACATTTATTTAGTCTTGAGAGACGGAGTGAGAGCGGGGGAGGGCAGAGAGAGAAGGAGATACAGAATCTGAAACAGGCTCCAGGCTCTGAGCAAGCATTCATCACAGAGCCCGACGTGGGGCTCGAACCCATGAACTGTGAGATCATGACCTGAGCCGAAGTCAGCCGCTTAACCGACTGAGCCACCCAGGTGCCCCTTACATGCATTTTTTATTTAGTTCTTCAAACATGTCATACAGGTAGATGTTATATCATCATTTCATGAAAGAGAAAGCTGTGGCTTAGAGAGGATTCCTTCATCCATTCATCCATTCATCCATTCAACAAATATGAATGAATTGAGCACTGACTGTGCACTAGGCACTGCTGTAAGAGCTGGGGGGAAGGAGCAATGAACTAAACAAAATGTCCTCTCTTGTGGAGTTTATATTCTAGTGGAGGAAGGTAAATCAAAACCAAAGAAATGGATATGTGCAGGTGATGATTAGTGCTAAGGGAAAAAAGTACCCAAAAATGAATACATAAGACTGTGTAAGGGGTATAGAGAGGGGGAGCTGTTTTAGAAAGGGTAGTTAGGGAAGACCTCTGGTAAAGTGGCATTTTTGCAGAGTCCCTAAGGAGATGATGGGGGAATGGACCTTCCAGAAGAATCTATCACCTAGGGTCACTCTCAGCGCCAGAAGATACCTCCAGCCAAAATCCCCCTTTGTCGCAAGCTACCCACGTCACAAGAAAGCGCCAAAACACAATTATTGGAATAAAGGACCACTAACCACAGAGGAAGATGGTTTTCACAGAGAAACCTCTGAGAGCTTGCTCAAGTGAGCAGCCTAGTTCCGCAGATTTATTCCGTATTTTATGACATATTTGTTGTTGTTTTCTAAGCAAGCTCTCTGCCCAACGTGGGGCTTGAACCCATGACCCCGAGATCAAGAGTTGCATGCTCTAAAGACTGAGCCAGCCAGGCACCCCATGTTATGACATATTTGTAACTTCAAGGTACCAAAGAACTGAAAGTATAATTGCTGTTCTACCTAGAGATTGCACAATTCTGCCCTCTCCCATTCTTGCATGCAGAATCTCGGCATCGAATAGCAGTCTTTTTTTTTTCTTTAATTTTTTTTAATGTTTTATTTATTTCTAGGCGAGAGAGAGAGAGACAGCGTGAGCAGGGGAGGGTCAGAGAGCGAGGGAGACACAGACTCTGAAACAGGCTCCAGGCCCTGAGCTGGCAGTCAGCACAGAGCCCGACGCAGGGCTCGAACCCACGAACTGCGAGATCATGACCTAATCGAAAGTTGGACGCTTAACCGACTCAGCCACCCAGGCGCCCCATCAGTCTTAATTGGAGCAAGTCTGTAGCCCTCTATTTCCGCAACACAAGCCATACGTATATCTGTTCAAAAAGCTTCCCAAGAGAAATGAACTGGAAGTTTGAAGATCTGAGGCAGGCGTACATGGGTGAGTTTGCCTTTTGGGTCAGTGTTGGAGTGGTTGGAGTGGAGCAAGGAAGGCAAGAGGGGTAGGAGACAAGGTCACAGAGGTCACAGGTTCCAGGCCATGCAAGTCACATAGCCAGGGTGTGGGAGAACGGGCCATAACGAAGACCTCTCTGACGCTAAAAGTCATCACTTCTGATAAACTTCAGAAAATAGAAACTACCAGATAGAATGCCTTCATCCCCCCCTCCCCCCACCAAAGCTCCCCTCCAGTCCACATCAGTATTTTTTAGATCAAGAATGAATGGTCTAGGGGTGCCTGGGTGGCTCAGTCGGTTCAGCGTCCAACTTTGGCTCAGGTCATAATCTCACAGTTCGAGCCCCGCATCGGGCTCTGTGCTGACAGCTCAGAGCCTGGAGCCTGCTTCCGATTCTGTGTCTCCCTCTCTCTCTATGCCCCTCCCCCACTCATGCTCTGTCAGTGCAGAGCCCGGCAAGGGGCTCAATCTCACAAACCATGAGATCGTGACCTTAGCTGAAAATAAGAGTTGGATGTTTAATCGACTGAGCTGCCCCGACGTCCCCCAGATCCCAGCCTTCTTCCTTTTTCAAAGGTATTGCTACTGCAATTCTCTCCTTTATCTCTCTCTCTCCTCTGAGTCATCTTTTTTTTCTGCTTTACATTTTCCATTAGCATACAAGTTTGCTGTAGTATCTCAGATCCTTAATAAAAGAATGAAAGAAAAGAAATAAAGGAAAAAAAGCAACAAAATCTCCACGCTCCCTCCTGTTTTTCTTTAAGCCAAAGGGTAAGTTATCGTTCCCACTTCTTCCCTTACTAATTATTTTCTTAGGCTAAGGTAAACACTGAGGTTACCCTTGTCAGGTTCACCAGCGACGCCCCCAGTGCCAAATCCTTTGGCTCTTTTTCCATTTTCATCTGTCTCTACCTCTTGGCAAATTTGTGACAAAACTGGCCACTTTGTTGCGATGTTTTCTTCACATCCTCTAAGACCTCAGCTCCTACCTCACTGGCTCTTCCTTGTCAGGCTCCTTTCCTATGCTCTCTTTCCAAACTCTATGTGAATTATTGCTCTGCTTCAAGTTGTGTAAATCCTGTTTTTCTAGGTGATCTCATCAAATCACTGGTGTTAGCCACCATTTATACACCGTCTCTGGCTCCATTCTGCATCTTCTATCTGAGCTCCATGTTTATTCATGTGTTCTGTTATCTATTTTTGAAAATTTTGAAGTTGACTTTTTTATTTTGAGAAAGAGAGAGAGAGAGAGAGAGCGTCCATGCAAGTGTGGGAGGGACAGAAAGGAGAGACAGAATCCCAAGCGGACTCAGCACTATTAGCGCAGAGCCCGATGTGGGGCTCAAACTCGCAGACCCGTGAGATCATGACCTTAGCGGAGATCAGCAGTCAGACACTTAACCGACCATGCCTCCAGGCGCCCCTCTGTTTTTTTATTTTTTAATGTTTATTTTTGAGAGAGACAGAGACAGAGAGCCTGAAGGGGAGGGCCAGAGAGAGAGGGAGACATAGAATCCGAAGAAGGCTCGACTCTGAGCTGTCAGCGCAGAGCCTGGCATGGGGCCTGAACCCACCATCAGTGAGATCTTGACCTGAGCCCAGGTCGTGCGCTTAGCTGAGCCACCCAGGCGCCCTCTCTGTTATCTATTTAATATGTCGATCTTAATGTCTCCATAGATGTTGCAAATCTAATATATTTTTATATTTCTCTTTTTTAAATATTTTTATTTATTTCTAGGAGAGAGAGAGAGAGAGACAGCGTGAGCAGGGGAGGGACAGAGAGGGAGGGAATGACAGACTCTGAAACAGGCTCCAGGCTCCGAGCTGGCAGTCAGCACAGAGCCCGACGCGGGGCTCGAACCCACGAACCGCGAGATCATGACCTAAGCGAAAGTCGGACGCTTCGCCGACTAAGCCACCCAGGCGCCCCTTTTTTTCTCTTTTTTAAAGTTTATTATTTATTTTGAGAGAGCGAGCGAGCATGCGCACGTGCAGGGGCAGGGCAGAGAGAGAGGGAGAGAGAGAACCCCAAGCAGGGATTCAGACGCGGATTCAGACGCAGAGTCAGACGTGGGACTCAAACTCACAAACTGGGAGATCATGACCTGAGCAGAAATCCAGAGTCAGACACTGAACGCCCTGAGGCCCCCAGGCGTCCCTATTTTGATTTCTCTCTTATACCTGTCGTTCTTCTAGTAGTCTTGCACTCAAACTAAGGCATCCTCTTCCTCCCAGTGATTCAAGGCGGAAACCCAGGAGGCCTCCTGATTTCTCTCTTTCCTTCCCCTCCATTAGCAAGCCCTGTTAATTTTACTTCCCAAATATATCACAGCTGCCTATGCTTTCCTTCACCTCCATAAACTACCAGCTTCTTCCTGGCCAGTATCCTGGTACGCCCGGGTTACTGCAATGGTGTCCAAACAGCTGTTCTTGCCTCTAGGCTTCCCTCCCAGCNTTTATGTATTTATCTTGAGACTGACAGAGACAGAGCAAGCGGGGGGAGGGGCAGAGAATCCCAAGCAGGCTCTGTGCTGTCAGAACGGAGCCCGATGTGAGGCTCGAACTCAGGAAAGCCTGAGATCATGAGCGGAGCCAAAGCCAAGAGTTGGCCGTTTAACTGAGCCCCCCAGGTGCCCCAGGTTCTCACTGGTTTTCCCAGGTGGTATTTTGAGGGCGTGGAATGAACTGTTTCCAGCTAAGCCGCCCGGTGCCTCTAGTTAGGGGAGTGGAGTCTGGCCCACTGGGATAAAGACGATTTCCTGAACGGGCGCTTGATGTGGTGGGATGCTCCCTGTCCATGAGAGATGGAGAGAGGTCCATAGCTTGTTGTGGTGGGATCTTCATCTGTGTTGCTTGTGCCGACCTGGTGTCTTGGGTGGGGAGAGAAGTCTCAGGTCACTTCTTGTCTGGGTGTTTGTTGAGGGCAGAGCCCCTTTGCCAGCTTCCCAGTGGGCGGCCGATCATCGTTCTTTGGATGGGGGAGGGGACTCCATACATCTTGAATTTCCAAATTTCTGTCTCCCTTCTGTGCCTCTTCTGAGTCCCATACTTGCATATTTCATTGTTTACTTAATTGACATATTCGTGCCTAACGGATATCTCGCGTCTAGTATATTTTGATCTCTTCTATTCCCGACACTTACTTATTCAGTCTTTGTCTTAAGGTAGTTTCCTTAGGACCCGTTTGGGCTTAGCGGGTAGGATATTCGCTAGAGAGTGTTATTAGCAGTAACACTTGCGGAAGGGAAAGGAAGGAAGCAGGGCTGGGCACAGGGAAGAGTCAAGGTATGATGCACACCCAGGAAGATCCTACAAGGGGCTAGGGAGCAAGAATAATCCTTAATAACTGTTGCAGATTTGGCCAAGGTAGCTGGGCTCGTGTAGCCTCCGTAAATCACACCTTGGACTTGGGCCACCTGGGAAGGGGCGTGGCCTCGGGCGAGGCAGCTAGCTCTTAGGCAAGCTGCGGCTAAGGGCTGTCTTCAAACAGCACTCTCAGCAGCCGGAGCCCCAAGCCTTTCACTGAAGTGGGATCCGAGCCAGGGCGTCAGTTCCCACACAGTCCCTGTGTTCGTAACCGTACTCCTGACCCGATGGGCCTCACTCACCTCGGCCCGGCGCAATCGCGTAGACCAGCATAGGGTGAGTGTTAACTAGTCCACAACGTCTTCCCTCAGCCTCATGGTGTGCTAGAAGTTTCCCTGGCCCCAGCACTGCTTCCGAGGCACGCGTCCACAGAGGGTCCACCCTGGTCTCGGCAGAATGCCAGCCGAGAGCTTCCTCCAGCCCTATCAGGCACACCAGTCCACGTTGGTGCGTTCGGGCCAAGATGCCCTCCCCTAGGCTGCTAGCCAGGTGGGTCCTCAGCCTGGACCGTGGGGCGCTCGTTGGCGGGGGATCTCCCCACCGGCCGTCTCTGCACTAGTGGAGAATTTTCCTCCTGGGTCCAAACAGTGCAGCCTTTAAGAGTTCCCCCTAGCCCTCTGTGCGTCCAGTTGAGAGCCCTTTAGATATTGTGATTCTTGTGGATTTTCCTTGGGTGTGAGACAATCATGATGAGTGATGATGTGTTGCCTGTTTTCACGTGTGCCTATTGGCCACTGGTACATAACCTTTTGTGGATTTTCTGGTTCCTTTGCTCAGTTTCTGGGAATGTTTGCGTTATTATTGAACTGTGTTGGATTTTTGGCTTGATATGGGATATCATTGACTTGTATGGGACTTCATAGATAATATATACATATATGCAAGGGAAATTTATTTCTAGACAAGCTTGTCTTCTCTTTTGAGTAAGATTACCAGTGGAGACGCTAATTAGCCTCCTACTACCTCCAGGCAAAAACTCATTTTAGGTGCCTTAAAGGGCACAGCTGTTAATCATCTGACCACGAACAATTCTCGTCTTTCGATGTGAAGCTTCTGACTAGAACCTACAAACGCGAGCACTCAGGCCCCTATAATTTCCAGTGTCTTTTTCTTTTTTTTTTAAGTTGCTCTGTGCCATTTGTCTGCATGCATTGTTCTTCCCTCAAGTTAAACATTCACTACCGGCCTGCTTGATACCCCAAACTTAAGTGCACGTCTGAGAATTCAATTCACACAAGGAGACGGCGGCTCTAAACCCACACCCAAATGCATTGCCTGAAATCTTGATCTCTAATGAGAATGCACTGTCACTTCTTTCACTCAGCGATCATTCTTGGAGGAGGGAAGTGCAGGCAGAAATTCTAAGTTGGGCACTGCTTTAACCCAGAGCAGACGAGGCTATATAGTTTTCGCGTTGAGAAATAGAAAGGTTAGAGATGCAAAGAATGATGAACGATTCCATCGAACCGGAGTCAGTGTCAGGTGCGTCTACATTCTATTTAACCCCTGCTGTGTGTGATATCCAAGCAAAGCCCATGGTTTTGCCTCTCTGCTCCTGGGACCCAAGGAATGGCCCACTCTCCTGCAAGTACTTTCACAATGTGGAAGATCGTACATGTTGGAGTTGAAGCCGAATCACAATAGCCAGAGTTCGGTCATCCTTGGCCCTCCCTTCATAAAAGGTGTAACCACATGGAAAGGAAAAGGAAATTTCCAAAAGTCAATCGAATTAATCTCCGATTTAGGTTACCAGAGGATTAGTTAAAGGTTTTCTCTCTGCTCCTTATTTACATGATATTGCTTTAGACAGTCTCATTTGGATTGTTAAAAATAAGTTCTGAATACG
>NW_027531997.1:856133-857727 GCF_008692635.1 Crocuta crocuta
GGGGCGCCTGGGTGGCTTAGTCGGTTGAGCGTCCGACTTTTGCTTAGGTCATGATCTCGCGGTTCATGGGTTCGAGCCCCGCATCGAGCTCTGTGCTGACTGCCAGTTCAGAGCCTGGAGCCTGTTTCAGTCTGTGACTCCCTCTCTCTCAGACCCTCCCCTGCTCACACTGTGTCTCTCTCTGTCTCCTAGAAATAAATAAAAATATATAAAAAAAAATAAGTTCTGAATATCGTCCCTAGGTAGGGCCGTCCTTCTTAAAGTGGAAAAGGACATTGATGATTTCTTACTGCCTTCCATGCTAATTTCCTTTCGCTCCTATTTCCTCTTCTCCTGGTGGTCTCTCCTTTCCTGATCTCTGGGAACCATTCTNAACCCATGAACTGTGAGATCATGACCTGAGCCGAGGTCAGACGCTTAACTGACTGAGCCACCCAGGCACCCCCATCCCCACCCCATTCTATTTTTTAAAAAATTTCTCTCCATAGGGTGCCTGGGTGGCTCAATTAAGAGTCTGACTCTTCTGGGGTGCCTGGGTGGCTTAGTCGGTTAAGCGTCCGACTTTCGCTTAGGTCATGATCTCGCGGTTCGTGGGTTCGAGCCCCGCGTCGGGCTCTGTGCTGACTGCCAGCTCAGAGCCTGGAGCCTGTTTCAGAGTCTGTGACTCCCTCTCTCTCTGACCCTCCCCTGCTCACGCTGTCTCTCTCTCCCTCTCCTAGAAATAAATAAAACATTAAAAAAAAAAAAAAAGAGTCTGACTCTTCTTGTCAGCTCAGGTCATGATCTCATGATCATGAGATGGAGCCCCACGTCGGGCTCTGCACTGATAGCTCAGAGTGCACTTTGGATCTTCTGTCCTCCCCCCAACCCCTCCCTGCTCGTTTTCTCTCTTTCTCTCTCAAAATCCACGGATAAATGTGAAAAAGAAAAAGAAATTTCTCTCCATTTAAGATTCTGTTGCTAATGTCTAGCACTGGACCATATATCCTTGTAGAACGTTCCATTGTCTCTTCAGAGGAACAAGCCTACTAATGAAAGGTGTGCTATAAAATTGTACACAGGATCTGAGGAGGGGGGTAGATTTAACGGAACGATCAGTGACCCCATAGCATGGATTTTTGGTTTCTGTAAGTTCCCCACCTACCATGTGCACTTAGGAGAAAAATAAATCCTAAATGGAAGTCTTTTGACGCTTCCATGGAAGGTGAAATCTGTTCCTAGAGTTCAGACATAATTGTTAATATCGTGCCCCTGTCCCTTTATGAACCATTCATAATTCCGAGCAAGCACAGCCTGGTTCATTTGGGTATGGGGGTGGATTTCTGTACCAGAAGATGCTGTGAAAATTCAACTATTACTGGGGCGCCTGGATGGCTCAGTCAGTTAAGCGTCTGACTCTTGGTTTTGGCTCAGGTCGTGATCTCTCTCCATTTGTGAGTTCGAGCCCCATGTCGGGCTCTGCACTGATGTTTGGAGCCTGCTTGAGGGTCTCTCCCTCTCTTTCTGCCCCTCCCCTGCGCGCGCGCTCTCTCTCTCTCTCTCTCAAAATAAATAAAAACATTAAAAATAAGTTAAAACCAAAATATGGCAGTAG
>NW_027531997.1:857735-863059 GCF_008692635.1 Crocuta crocuta
CCAGTAGCAACCTCCCAGTCAACCTGGAAGGGGTTTCTATAGCCTGTCAGGGGCTCTCGATATTTGGTAAGGAGTCCGAGGATTGTATTCTTAAAAAATTCCAGATGCTTCTCACATGCAAATAGAACTGCAGAACTCTGAGCCACAAGAGTATACTGCTGGTGTTTGACAAAATCTTAAATTACATTAGGTTTCCTGTTTCTTTGTTTAGTGAGCTATAATTTCCATACAAGAAAGTGCAGGGATTTTAAATCTAGGCCGCAATTAATTTTGACAGACTTGATACCAGTGTGATCGCCTTCCCTCAAACTCTGATTTCTCTCACCATAAATTAGGTTTGCTTGTTTTAAAAAAATATTTCATATACATGTGATCATACAGCCTGTACCCTTGTGAAAGAATCTGTCGCTCAGCAAAATATTGCTGCAATTCATTCATGCTGTAGATATTGTTCCTTTTTCAATACTATTCCATCATATGAATATGCCGTAATTTGTCCATACTTCTGTTCGCAGACATTTGGGTCCTTTCCAGATTTGACTTTTTTGACTCAAGTTGCTACGAACAATCTTGCACGAGTATTTTGGAGGATGTACGTTTTCATTCTGGTTGGGTAAATTCCTAAAGCTTGGGAGGGTATATGCTCAACTTTATAAGAAACTGCCAAACAGTCTTGTGGAGTAATTGGATCATTTTCCACTCCCTGCAGTGAGGTCTGGGGGTTCTGTTTGCTCAACAGCCTGGCCAGCATTGGGTATTAGAGACATAGTTCGCATCTGAGCCATTCTAGCAGGTATGACGTACCTGTCAGATTGGGGTTTTAATTTCCCTTTTCCTTATGGCCAATGCGATTGAGCATCCTTGCTTTTTCTCTTCTTCCAGGTTTATTGAGCTGTTGTTCTTTACAGGAATGTGAGTTTAAGGCGTAAACTGTAATAATTTGATACATAGATATAGATCTAGATTGCAAGGTGATTGTCACAATAAGGTTGGTTAATTACCGCTCCGTGTGTCGGGAACGGGGAGGGTGATAATATTTAAGATTTATCCTCTTAACAACTTTCAAGCATTGTTCATTATAGTCACCATGCTTTACAGTATAGGTCCTAGAACGTATTCACCTTAGGGGCACCTGGGTGGCTCGGGTCATCTCGGTCCTGGGATCGAGCTCCCCTTGGGGCATGGAGCCTACTTAGGATTCTCTCTCTCCCTCTGCCCCTCTCCCCTACTCACTCTCGCTCTCTCAAAAGAAAAACATTAAAGAACGTACTCAACTCAGAGGTGCAAATCTGTCCCCGTTGAGCAAGATCTCATTTTCTCCACCCCTAACCCCTGGTAACCATCATTCGACGCTGTTTCTATGAGTTCGGCTGCTGTGGATTCTCCACGTAAATGAGAACATACAATAATTATCTTTTTCTGCCTGACTTCTTTCACTTATCATAATGCCCTTGTGGGCCATCCATGTTGTAGCAAAAGGCAACATTCCCTTCTTACTTATGGCTGGATAATATTCCATTGTGTATATATACACTATATTTATATATAAATACATATACACTATATATACACTATATTCATTTGTTAACGGACACTTAGGCTGTCCATTGCCACGTCTTGTTTCGATGCCGTGGCTATTGTGAATAATGTCATGAACACGGAGGTGCAGACAGCACTTCTGGATAGTGTTTTCCTTCAGACATGTACGGAGAAGTGTGATTACTGGACCATATGGTAGTCCCATTTTTATTCTTTCTGAAGAACCCCCCGTACTGTTTTTCACAGTGATCGTAGCAGTTGACATTTCTACCAACCGTGCCCAGGGTCCCCTACCCCACACCCTCCACACACTTGTCTCTTTTTGCTAACAGCCATTCTAACAGGTGTGACGTGGTATCTCTTGCTATGGTTTTAATTTGCATTTCTTTGGTGATTCGTGACATACTTTAAGACTGGCAAAACAAATCTTCCACAGCAAGAGCCATAAAGAAAGCCACACCGAGAAGAGAAGAAGGGGCAGCCACGTGGTTGGGAACCAAACCGCCAGCATGGCAGTGACCCGTAAGTAGGAAGAAAATCCCAGGCTTAAAGGAGCCACTTTGGAAGACTGACATTTCTTGCACAACTAAGCCTACTCTTCACCCTTCAACCCAATAAGAACACTCCTTGGTATTTACCCAAAGGAGCTGAGAACTCGTATACACACAAAAACCTGTGCTTGGATGTTTATAGCACCTTTACATATCACTACCCAAACCTGGGAGCAGCCAAGATGTCCTTCGGCAGATGAATGAATAAATCGTGGTCTACTCAGACAATGGAATATGATTCAGCTCTAAAAGGAAATGAGACTTCAAGCCATGAAAAGACCTGGAGGAAACTTAAATGCCTATTCCTAAGTGAAAGAAGCCAATCCGAAAAGACTACATACCATACGATTTGAGGTATACGATGTTCTGGAAAAGTGAAAACTGTGTACACTGTAAAATGATCAGTGGTCAGGGGTGGGGTTTGGGGGGACGCATGAGTAGTTGGAACACAGGTTTTTTAGGGCAGTGAAGATATCCTGTATAATACTGCTATGGTGGGTACATGTCATTATACATTTGTCCAAATCCACAGAAAATGCAACACCAAGAGTGAAGCATAGACTTTGGGTAACTATGATGTGTTCGTGTAGGTTTATCAGTTGTAATAAATACACTGAGAATGTTGATATTGGGGAGGGCTATGCATGTGTAGAGGCTGGGGGTAAATGCAGCGTCTCTGTGCCTTCGTCTTAATTTGGCTGTGAACCTAAAATTTCACTAAACAAATGAGATGTTTTTATTATTTTTTAAATCTAAATTCAAGTTAGTTAACATACAGTGTAGTCTCGGCTTCAAGAGTAGAACCCAGTGATTCGTCACTTTCATATAACACCCAATGCTCATCCCAACAAGTGTCCCTTNTTCACACAAACTCCTTATCATGGTTTCTATCACACAACATCTCACTTTCCATCCAGGTAGGCCACCTTCAGCCACCTAAGTGCTTCTGAGAGTGAATCACCCACTGGTTACAGAAACACTCCTGAATTCCAGTCTCTCTGACATCCTCTTCATCCCCCCCACCCCCACCCCCACCAGCAACCCTCAGTTCTCTGTATTTAAGAGTCTCTTCTGGTTTGACTCTCTTTCTGTTCTTCTCTTATTTTTCCTTCTCTTCACCTATATTCACCTGTTGTGTCTCTCAAATTCCACATATGGGTGAAACCCTACATCTGTCTTCCTCTGACTCTGACTCACTTCACTTGGCATGATACCAATTGAGGTATTTTTCAAAAATGTCTAGGCATGAACATTTTAGGTCCTAGGATCAATGTATGATTGAAAAGAAATGCCAATTGTTTACCAAAGTATCAAACAATTTTCCATTCCCATCTCCAATATTTGAGAGTTCCACTTGTTCTACATATTCTCCAATAACTGGATTGTTGGGTTTTTGAAGAACTTTTTGAATCAGACTAAATGATATCTTATTGAGTCTTTAGTATGCGTTTCTTTTATGATTAATGATATTGAACATCTTTTTCATTTTTTTCCATTCATACATAGTCTGTGAAAAGTATTCAGGTATTTTGCCTGCGTTTAATTGCTTTGTTGTCTTACGTGGAAGAATTTTTATATATTCTGTATGCTAATCTTGTGTCCCATGTAAGTAATATGAATATTGTCTTCTAGTCTGAGGCTTCTCTTTTTATTTTCCTAAGGATGTTATTCAAAGAATAATAGGCTTTGATTTTCATGAAGACTGTTTTTTCAGTTTATGATTCATCCTTTTTGGTTCTATCTGAAAAATCTGCCTCCTAGAAGATGGAAAGGAGTTTTTTCCTATGTTATCTTCTCGAAGTTTTATTACTGGAGCTTTCACATTTAAGACTATGATCTATTCTGTCATTTATTTTGTTTTTGTTGCATGGTAAGAATTGAGGTACATTTCCCCCCCGGATGTATATTTAGCTGTTTTCGCTCTGTTTTGAAAATTCTGTCCTTTTCCCACTGAATACCTTTAGTGCCTTTTAAGAAAGTTAGTTGAGGGGCACCTGGGTGGCTCAGTCAGTTGAGGGTTGGCCTTCAGATCAAGTCACGAACTCACGGTTCATGAGCTTGAGCCCCACATTGGGCTCCCTGCTGTTAACACGGAGCCCACTGTCCCCATCTCTCTGCCCATTCTCTGCTCACGTGCATGCTCTCTCTCTCTCTTTCTCATTCTCTCTCTCCCTCTCTCTCTGGGGAAAAAAAAACAGTTGACTATGTACATATGGATCTATTTTACATCATTCTATTCCGTTCCATTGATGTAGGTCTATCCTTGGCTAATACCACATTGTATTATTTTATGTTTCATTAAAAGCCTTAACATCAGGTAGTGTAAGTTCTCTATCTTTTTCTTTTAAAAGTTCTTTTTGGGCCACCTGGGCGGCTCCATCGGTTAAGTGTTTGAATCTTGATTTCACCTCAGGTCAGTTTGTGAGTTCGAGCTCCTGAATCAGGCTCACGCTGACAGTGCAGTCTGCTTGGGATTCTCCCTCTCTCCCTGCCCTTCCACCCACCTCAAGAATAAATAAGTACATCTTTTAAAGTTATTTTGAAGTCTTATTTAAAAAAAATTTTTTTCAACGTTTATTTTTGAGAGACAGAGAGAAACAGAGCACAAGCAGGGGAGGGGCAGAGAGAGAGGGAGTCACAGAATCTGAAGCAGCTCCAGGCTCTGAGCTGTCAGTGTAGAACCCGATGTGGGGCTCGAACCCACAAGACAGTGAGATCATGACCTGAGTTGAAGTCAGACACTTAACCAACTGAGCCACTCAGGTGCCCCTTGTAGTCTTTTTAAAGACTTAGTTATTCAAGTTGGTTTTACATTTTTATGGCAATTTAACAAGCTTGATAATTCTTATTAAAAAGCCTGCTGGGATTCTGATTGAGATTGCACTGAATCTCTGTTTTGAAAGAATGGACATCTTAAAAATGTGATTTTTCTGATCCAATAAATAGTGTATTTTCCCATTAATTTAGGAATTCTTAAGTTTTCCTGTAATTGTAATTTGCTATGTACAGCCTTCAATGTACTGTGTACAGATGTTTTATTAAAGCTATCTCTACTTTGTGTTCAGAAATATTGTGCTACTATGAAATACCTCAAAAGCTTGTCAAGTTTATTTCTAAACAGTTCGTGTTCTTTGGTACTTAAATAGATAGGGTTTTGTTTGCATTTCATTTCCCAAATGTTTGTGGATAGAATCAAGAACTGCAATTGATTTTTTTTTTTTTAAACTGGCCTTG
>NW_027531997.1:863195-864847 GCF_008692635.1 Crocuta crocuta
CTGGCCTTGTATCTTACAACCATAGTAATTTCACTTATTAATTCTGATATTTGTATTCTATAGTAAGATTTTCTAATTAAACCAGCATCTCACCTGTGAGGAAGGACCTATTTAAGTTTTCCATTTGTTTTTTCTTTATCTTGCCTTATTGCACTAGTTGGTATATTCAGTACAATGCTCGACACAAATGGTGAAAGTATATATCCTTACCTCAGTCCCAACCTGAAGGCAAAAGTGTTTAACATTTCACCATTAAATATGCTGCTTGCTAATTTTTCTTTGGTCTTGTCAGCTCGAGGAATTTCCCTTGTTACATTTTTAAAGGAATTTGCATTGTTTTAACATCTTGCTGATTAAAAAAAAAAAAATGAATGAGTGCCAAATTCTGTCAAATGCTTCTTCTGAATTTGAGAGAATCCTGTGTTTCCCTTTCATTTTTTTTACTGTATGTGGTATACTACGTAAATTGATAATCCACTATTGAGCAAATTATGCATTCTTGGGATAAACTGCACTCACGTGATGCATTAAACATTTTTATTTGCTGGACTCTACTTGCTAATGCTAAGAACTTTTACATTTATTTTCATGAGAGATACTGTTCTGTAGTTTTCTTGTAATGTTTTTGTCAGGTTTTAGTATTAGGGTAATGTTGACCTCCTAAATTGAATCCCCTTCACCTCCCTCCACCAACCCCACCCCGACCCCTCAGAACCATCTGTTCTCTACAATTAAGAGTCTTCTTTTTGGTTCGTCTCTCTTTTTCCTTTGTTTTGTTTCTTAAATTCCACGCATGAGTGAAATCCTATGGCCTTTGTCTTTCTCTGACTGCTTATTTCACTTAGCATTATACCCACCCTTATGTTTAAGTAATGCTTTCTTTGCAAGGAACTTGACCATTCATCCAACAGGTTGAAGTTATCGACCCAAAGTTTTCCCCAATATATCCTTTTAATACCTGTGGAATCTGTAATTATATTGTCTTTTAAATCTAATATTAATCAAATTTGTTTTTTGTATCCTGGTTGTCTTGCTGAGGATTTAGCTATTTTATTAATTCCTTTAAACAACTTTTTCTCTCTCTGATTGCTCTACTTTCTTTACTTTGGGGTTTTTTAAAACTGTTTTTAAGTGTTTCTTGATTTTTGAGAAAGAAAGACTGAGCATGAGTAGGGGAGGAGCCGAGAAGGGGAGACACAGAATTCGAAGCAGCTTCTGGGCTCTGAGCTGTCAACACAGGGCCGATGTGGGGCTCAAACTCAAGAACCTTAAGATCATGACCTGAGCCAAAATCGATGCTTAACCGACTGAGCCACCCAGGTACCCTCTTTTCTTTTCTTTTTTCTTTTCTTTTCTTTCCTTTTTTTTTTTTTTTTTTTTTTTTGAGAGAGAGAGGGCACAGGTGAGAGGCAGAGAGAGAGAAGTGGGGTTCACCCAAAGCAGGGCTCATGTTTTAGCGGGTCTCGAGCTCACCCCATGTAGGGCTTGAACTCCTGAACTGTAAGATCATGACCTGACCTGGTCAGATGCTTAACGACTGAGCCACCCAGGAGTCTAGTCTTCTATCCATGTAATATTTCAGTTTTCATATAAATATTTTCTCTCCCATTTATTTTGATGATAATTAACATTTTATATCCTTAAGGCAAAAA
>NW_027531997.1:864878-874856 GCF_008692635.1 Crocuta crocuta
AAGGCAAAAACCTATGTAACTGATTTTAAACCTTTTCTACTAATAGAGGCATTTAATATTACACATTTTCCTCGACTAATATATTGTTTTCATTATCTTTCAGCTGAAGTATTCTTAATTTTTCTTCCTTTTCTTCTTTGATCTGTAAGTTAATTTAGATGTGATATTTAATTTCCAAACATTTGGAAATTTTCTAGACATTAACGTCTAACTGAATTCCATTAGTATCAGATAATGCACTTTATAAGATTTTAATTTATAAATTTATAAATAAANAAAAATGTGTGCTGGTGTTCCCGAGTGTCCTATCTTATAAATATCATTTAGGTCCTATTCTTCAATGGTGTTGTTCATATTTTTGTGTTGTAGTTTTTCAATTTCTACCAGTTACTGAGAAAGGCATGCAAAATCTTCAACTGCTTTTGTNACCGACTGAGCCCCCCAGGCGCCCCCTCCTTTAGGTTCTGCCTGTTTTTTCTTCATGTATTTTGTAAATCTGTTATTAGCACCATACGCATTCAGAATTATCATGTATTTATCTTGAGGTGTTTATCACTTGCGACCTTCCGACGTATCTATCCTGCTTCAAAATCCTCTTTGATCATGTAGACACTTTTTTTGCAGTGTTTTACCTCAGTCTCTCTGTGTCTTTATATTTAAAGTGCAACACTGGCAGACAGTGTATATTTCAATCTCATTTTTATCCTGTTTGGGAATAAATGGTTCTTACTTCGATGTATATTTAATGATCCGGTTCATTTTAATTGTCGTTTCCTGGGTGTGTTTTAACTTCCTGTGTTTTTTGTCCACCCATTTCCCCTTTCCTGCTTTTTTCAGGGTTAATCAAAGATTTTATAGTATTCTGTTTAACTTTATTGTCTTTGTAATGGTCTGCTTGGACTGTACCTTTCTGTGTTAAGGTTGAAATCGTATGCTGAGAGAGAACCTAGAGTGAACTGGTGCTCCTCTTATCTATTGCGGTCCTTTTGTCTGTGTATTTATGAGAAAGTGTGAGCGGCGAGGGCAGAGAGAACGCAAGAGAGGGAGGATCCTCAGCAGGCTCCACACTGTCAGTGCAGAGTCTGACACAGGGCTCGAACTCCTGAAACTGTGAGATCGTGAGCTGAGCTGAAATCCAGAATCAAGTGCTTAACTGACAGAGCCACCCAGGTGCCCCTGTTGCCGTTCTCTAAGTGTTGTGTTCTGTGCTGCCTTTTGTCCGGTGCCTGAACACGATTGCTTCCTGTACTTTGTTCAGCTTTATAACTGTTTACACTGGGAGGGCAAGTCTGGTACCACGGACGTCAGCATAGCTGGAAATGGAATTTTGAGGGTTGCTTTTAGACTCTCCTAGTCTTCTCTCTTGATTCTTTTTCTGCCTCGTGCCCCTCTCCTTTCCCGGTCTCTGAAAAGAGAAAGGTAAAAAAGCTGAGGGTATGATATTTTCCCGAGTCATTTTCATGGTCCTCGAGATTTTAGAAGAGTCCGTTGCCTCTACAATTTATAGAATTCATCACTGGTAGTGGAATGCATACAAGTAAGCAATATATACTGGCTATCCCTGGCTATCTAGTATCGTATAGTAACTATTTTGATACTATCCATCAGAATGCTAACTCGTACATTTGTGTCCACTTCCCCTACGTTTATAACCAAGACTATAGGCAGGAGAATGAGATTTGATGGTTAAATGAACACCGTGAACTGTCAGCACAAATCCTTTGTGGTGTTGGGCAAAAGAGGAAAGTGAGAAAGGGAGAGTTGTAGGAGTTGGGAATTTGAGCATAAGAACTGAACTCCAGAGACAAAGCGGATGGAGGCAAGGCCTTTGGAAACCCATCTCTCGCGTTTATAGCTGACATTTTCTAGTCTTCATGACCTGTTACGGATCATCAGAACTTTCCTGTGTTTATTTCTGATTGCCTCTTCTCTGTTCTTGCTGTTGTCTCGGTAGCTTTCCTGTTCATAGTGCATGTTAATGGGTACAGTATTTCTTTTCTTCTATTGGCATTCCATTGGTTAACCGGTCAGTGAATTTCTTCTATCAGAAACTGATTCGGGCATTCTCCTCAGCACTTCTACCATACTGGGACTTTCACTTATTTCGACAATTTAGAACTTACTTTACAAATAACTGATTTAAAAAGTACATCATAAAACAACTATTATAAACTCTACTTACTGAGAACTTAGGCTAAAGCAATAAGAACACTACATTGTGAATAAAAAAAAAAAACTGGAATTGTCCTAGCTCTATCATTAAGTGTGTGACCTTTGGGAGGTCACTTTATGTAGAAACTAAGCTAGATAATCCTTAAGATCTGTTCCAGCTATAAGACTCTATTTGCAAGTAAGATTCCTTTGTTTCTTCTCCCTCCTCTCGTTTTGGGAGATGAAGAATGCGTTTTTCTTGTATGACTCCTTGGTATTACTTATACGTGACAACAGAATATGTCCCAGTGAACCACATGTAAGCCCACCACAAACTTGCTGCCTATCCCCTGCCTTAATCATTTTCTTCTAGTTTTTTTTTTTTTTTTTTTTTAAGTTTATTCCGAGAGAGAGCATGAGGAGGGGCAGAGAGAATCCCAAACAGGCTCCACATTGGGTGCTCAGAGCCTGACATGGGGCTTGAAACCACAAAATGTGAGATCATGACCTGAGCCGACGTCCAGAGCCAGACACTCAACTGACTGAGCCACCCAGGTGTCCCTCCTCTGCCTTAATCGTTTTGTTTCCCTTACCCCCAGTGTCCTGTAGCATTTTTCCAGATGATTCTGCTACAATTGACCACCATGAAAACAAGAGAAAAAGAAAAAAGCTTCATGTTAAACTGGAATGGTTTCTTCTATGGTCTTTCTGGGTCAGGCTTCAGCCTCCTTAAAAATGAATGGTAGCTGAAAGAGTATCTTATGGAGTCAGACCTTGAATTTTTGTAGATAGAGGATTCGAAGTACCCTGGTTACCAGGAAAACAACTGCCTCAATTTCCAGTCTTAAGAAAGCAACCATCAGAGATAGCAGTCCTCTCAACGGAGCTTATTTGCAGTATAAAGAAAGTTTATTACCCTCTCCCTAATAGTCAAAAGGACTCTGCTCCAATCCTAAAATGGCAGACTTTGTCCCTTGCTTAAGCAAAAGGGAATGAGTCCAGTGTACAGGCAAGTGGGGTTTGGGAGTGTGTTTCCCAAGTAGAAGAGAAACCTCTGGGGGCGCCTGGGTGGCTTAGTCGGTTAAGCGTCCGACTTTCGCTTAGGTCATGATCTCGCGGTTCGTGGGTTCGAGCCCCGCGTCGGGCTCTGTGCTGACTGCCAGCTCAGAGCCTGGAGCCTGTTTCAGAGTCTGTGTCTCCCTCTCTCTCTGACCCTCCCCTGCTCACGCTGTCTCTCTCTCTCTCCTAGAAATAAATAAAAATATATATATAAAAAAAAGAGAAACCTCTGAAACCATGTTGATGGGGTGCCTTATGTTGATGGGCGTGTCTTAAAAGAAAGATTTTGATGGGAGTGCCAGGGACTTAAGTTTTTCCAGTGTCCTAGGTAAAATTATTGTAATTACCTGACATTTAGAGTGGATTCATCTTTCAGCAACCCAATTCTCCTTTAAGTTCTTAAAACAAAATTATGGTGAACTTGACCAAGTAAGGCTTTATTCAGAACATGCCCAGAGATCCAGTCTATTCTATCAAAAATTCAGCTCCTAATTTGGTTAGCTTAATTGTAGGACTGTAAATGTCCCTATTGGGGTGAGTATTGGATGGATTATTTTAGCAAACCTTCCATTGTGGCAGTGTAGAAAGGAGAGGGAGATTTTCAGGTCAACTTGATAACACAGAAGTTGAAAACTGGCAGGGATCTTAGACATCTGTTTCTATACCTTTACATACAAAAGAATTTAGGCCCTTAAAAATGTTTAAATAGGGGCACCTGGGTGGCTCAGTTGGTTAAGCATCAGACTTCCACTCAGGTCATGATCTCGTGGTTCGTGGGTTTGAGTCCCACATCGGGTTCTGTGCTGATGCCTAGAGCCTGCTTTGGATCCTGTGTCTCCCTCTCTCTCTGCCTCACCCCTCCTTGTGCTCTGTCTCTCAAGAATGAGTAAATGTTAAAATTTTTAAAAATGTTTAAATAATATTCTAAATAATTATGGTAACAGAAGAGTTCTTTGGGTACAGTTTAATCATAATTGCTAATAATTTGGGGCATTTAATCTGTGATATTTAATATTAGAGACTTTATCTGTGATCTACTCTATCATCAATGCTTTGTGTGTGTGTGTATATATATATCATTTAATTCTAAAATCCACCATTTAAGTTAGATACTATCATTGTCCCTATTTAGGGGCCACAGAAACTGACACATAGCGAGGCTAACTGACTTGCTCAGTGTTACAGAGTGTGTCAATGGTAGAGTTGGGATTCAAATCCTGATGGTCCGGCTAGAGTTAGCTAGTCTCTTACACTGCCCCCCAATTATTAGCAAAGGCTATATTCTTGAATTTGTAGACAACAACCAAAATGTAAACCATTATAGGTCTATTCCCTTAGAAAGGCACCATTCTCAGCAGTGAACTGTACATTAGGTCTCTTGTTTCTAGGACAGAAAAATAAGTTAATTATCAGGATTTATCTTTGCATGAACCATTGTTAGTAAGAATCCATTTAACACAGAATCTGCCTTCATTCATGAAGTGTTTTATGTCGTGACTTGGAGTGTGGCAGCCTAGCATACTGGCTAAAAATGGGTTTTCGAGTCAGATGGACACAGGTTCAAATCCCAGCTCTGTTCTTTAGTAGTTTTAGAACTACTAAAAGTAGTTATTTGGGTTACTTGGGTTCGCCTTTGCCTAGTCAGCTATCTCATCCCCTCACCTTAGTTTTCTCATCCTGGATATGGGGATGATGATAATCCCACTGGGGGGAGGGATGATATTCCCTCCTTCATAGGGTTGTTGCGACAATTAAATCAAAATTATAAAGCCCTTAGCACAGTGCCTGGCATAATGTAAGTGCCTAAAAGTGTTACTTATTAGTAGTGTCTTATTAGTTATTATTATTGTATATAGCTATTCATTAATTCATTTGCTATGCCCGTTCATTATTGATGCAGGCCTTTCTTTCCCAGGGCCTCAGCTACACATCTTGTCATTTTCATCCATTTCTTTAGTTAATAACATTTAGTTGAGGGGGAGTGGCTGGCTGGTGGGGCTGTAGGGCCTGANTCTAAACTGGACTTTGGGGCGCCTGGGTGACTCAGTCGGTTGGGCGGCCGACTTTGGCTCAGGTCATGATCTCATGGTTTGTGGGTTCGAGCCCAGCGTCGGGCTCTGTGCTGACAACTCAGAGCCTGGAACCTGTTTCAGATTCTGTGTCTCCCTCTCTCTCTGACCCTCCCCTGCTCATGCTGTCTCTCTCTCACTCTCAGAAATGAATAAAACGTTAAAAATTTTTTTAAAAATTGGATTTTGCCCTTTATGAATCCTAGGAAGCTGATGATTACTATATTAGGAGCCAACGTTGTAACACATATTTGGCATATGTAATATTTAAAACCCTCTCGGGGTAGCCCAATAAAGCTAGACATGATCAGAAACACATTTTCTTTTGCTTTGCAAAATCAAAACAATGTTCATAATCTCACTGAGACAGTATTTGCCATTTTCACTTTCATTGGCTCATTAAGTCTACTATAGAGGTTTCCATAGGTCACGTGAAACATAACATTACAATAAATGACACAGGTCAGATGTGAGAATCAGCCTGTTTTCTTTTTTCTTTTTTTTTTTTTTTAAAGTTTATTTTTGAGGGGGAAAGAGAGAGAGAACATGCACAANCACCCTGAGATTCAGCCCATTTTCTGTATAAGCCAGACCTTGAAGAGATTTGCAAAACATTTTCTCTTTATGGTAACATGTAATGGGTTTTTAACTATTTTAAAGCAAATCTTTAAAAATTTCCCAGCTTTAATTTCTAATATGGTAAGTATTGATACATGTAACAGTCAAACTGAAGCTCTATGGGGTCCTACAAAAATTTTAAGAATATAACAAGTTCTCGAGACCCAGTAGTTTGCCAACCATTACCTGAAATTGACATCCAAACTCTGTTGTATTTTTCACCAACCATCATGTTTTGGCCACTGCATCTCTCTCTCTGCCTCTTACCTACGTTCTAACCACACTGCATTTTCTAATTCTTACTCTTCACCCCTAGAATGTATTGTTCGTCCTGCTAGGAGCCTTCTCTTCCCTTTACTTGACTAAATCTTATCTACGCTTTAAATTCAAAATTAGATATTACTTACGTTGAAGCTGTACCTCTCTTACCAGTTACCGTGCTGTGCACGTCTATTTGGTTTTCTCCCACTAGACCATAAACTGTAAGCGCAGGCACTATGTGTATTCACATGGCTTTTCCAGTTCCTAGGACAGTAAAGCACTAAGTACAAAGTTTTGAAAGCACTAAGTTTCAAGTTTCAGTTCATTGAATTAGAATGATCTGAAAGTTTCAGGAGATCCATTTAACAGATGTAGAGGAAAGAATCCAGAGAAAATGACTTCCTCTTTTGATAGAACTGGTCCACAAAGAGATCGGTAATGATTGTGTTCCTGGGTTCCACATTTACCGATCTGCCGGGTAGACCCTCTTCTTCATAAACATGAGCTAAGTTGCTGGGACAAATGAAGTCCTCAGCTAAGAGAATTCTGGAATCTGTCTTTTCATGTAGATAAATCCTTTAGTCCTAAGACTACTTCCTGACCGTTTGACCAGGTTAAATCAGCCAGGCTGTGTAGAGCAGATGTTCCTTGACACCGAGTAGTATCCAACCACACAGTCTCCATCTAAACAAGAAAACCAGTGAAAATGGTTTAATAAGACCGTATGCTGAAAGCCCGCTTTTCTGAATAATAGCTCATATTTGGCAAAACCAAGAAACCACTCTTTTTTGCTCCATCTCATTTTAGGATGTTCAAGTGTAATCACTAAGATCTTGTTACTTAGAACGCGGAGTGTGGTTAGAGAGGATTGGACTGAATTGATAAAATGATAATTACCTCCCTGTGTTGTGCCATTTGCATTTGATTAGGAATATATTTAATTTTCTTGCAAGGCTTGGAAATTTTAAAGGAGTGAAATTCTAATTGGAAATGGTCGTCTGGAAGTTTAAGTGGGAATTTGCTGCAAAAGTCACATGAGAGTACGTTTTAGGAAATAGAGGTTATAATGAAGACCTATGAATCATTAAGCTTTATGTTTAAGGTTGAAGAAACCCAGTTGTTCATCCCTAATACCCATTATCACTCTGAGCCTTGGGATGATTGTGGGAGGTGGTCTTGTTACTCAGGGTGTGGACATGCTGGAGCATAATTAATTGTCACCTGGGATCCTATTAGAAATGCCTCACTCCTTCATGCCCATCCCCCACTTTCCCCTCTCCCCCACCCCCATCAACCCTCAGTTTGTTCTCCATATTTAAGAGTCTCTTATCGTTTGCCTCCCTCTCTGAGCACTGGGTGTTAAATGGAAACCAACTTGACAATAAACTATATTAAGGAAGGAAGCGCCTAGGAGGCTCAGTCCATTAAGCATCTGACTTTGGCTCAGGTCATGATCTCATGGCTCGTGAGTTCAAGCCTGGCATCCAGGCTCTGTGCTGACAGCTCGGAGACGGGAGCCTGCTTTGGATTCTGTGTCTCCCTCTCTCTCTCTCTGCCCCTCCCCTGCTCGTGCTGTCTCTCTGTCTCAAAAATAAACATTAAAAAATTTTTTAAAAAATGCCCCACTCAAACCTACTGTAATAGTTCCATGTTGCCACAGATTGAGCAGTTGAAAATAACACATTATCATTTCATAGTTTTCCTGGCTCAGGGATCTGGGCATCGCTTAGCTGAACCCTCGGATGAAGATCTCACAAGGCTTTCAACCAAGATTATCAGCTAGGGCCGAAGTCTGATCGGAGGCACGGAGTCCTCCGCCGGGCTCCTGTGGTTGTTGGCAAAATCTATTTCCTTGTAGTCCTAGAATTTCTAACCCCTCACCGTCACGGGGTGCCTGGGTGGCTCAGTCGGGTGAGCATCTGACTTCAGGTCGTGATCTTGAGGTTGGTGAGCCCGAGCCCCATGCGGGGCTCACTGCTGTCAGCGCAGAGCCCGCTTCGGATCCTCTGTGCCTCCCCCACTCACACTCTCCCTCTCAAAACAATAATTTTTTTAAAAAACTCACTATCACAGAGATGGCAAGAGAGAGGTTCTGACACCAAGCTTTCCTTAAATGGGCTTACTTGATCGGGTCAGGCTCAACCAGTATGATCTTCCCTTTTATTAACTTCAACTGGGTTAGGAGTTATCATCTTTGTCATAAATCCTAATCATGGGAGTCACATCTATATGCACAGATACTGCTCACACTCAGGGAGACTGTATAGAACTTACATACTAGGAAGTAGAAACCTTAGAATCTTAGAATTCTGTTTCTGGTAGCCACTGAATCTGTCTGCTTTTAAAAATATATATATATATATATACCCAGAGGCACCTGGGTGGCTCAGTTGGTTAAGCATCCGACTTCAGCTCAGCTCATGATCTCATCGTTTGTGAGTTCATGCCCCGCGTTGGGCTCTCTGCTGTCAGCTCAGAGCCTGGAGCCTGCTTTGGAGTCTGTGTTTTCTGCTCTCTCTGCCCCTCCCCCACTCCTGCTCCATGTCTCTCTTTCTCTTTCAAAAATAAACGTTAAAAAAAATACTCAGGTAATTCATATGCGTACCAAATTTTGAGGCTTTGTGATCTGTCACCTTCTGAGTTAGGAGAAAACCAAAGTAGCCACAAGATGAGTAATTAGTGTCCTAGTTCATTACTAATGGAACCACTTCAACCCATGTCTTTGGTTATTGATGAACACAAAGCATGTCCTATGTTGGGCAGGCCCCAGACAATTAGAACAAGAGCCTGATGATCTGGAGTTTCAGGGAAGAAAGCATCAAAGAGAAGTGAATATTTATTGATTATTACTACATACAATGTAGTAGGCTTGGCACTTCCCGCACATGTTGTTACATTTCATTCTCCTGGTAACTCTACCATTGTTGGATGGTAGCATTATTATTTTACTGGTGGAGAAACTGAGAATCAAAGAGATGAAGGTCCTACATCTAGTACGTGCACCTAGGGTTCAAAATAGTCGGGCCAGCCCTGATCCTTTGTCGTGTCTGCAAAGTAGGAAAGAGAATAGTCCCTGACGATCCAGTTTATATCAGGGTCTTGAAGATCCCTTTCTTCCGCCTGCCTTAAAAGCAAGCGGGAACTCCTGCTTCCCCCAGAGCTTTCAAGAAACCAGTAAGTGGAGATGTTACCAGTAGAGAACACCGCTCTTCCCAAGCAGCCCCTGCTCCATTCACTGGGGTTTCCTGGAAGATCATTAACTGAGTATGAGAAACTGCCTGGTGATGAAGAGAAAAAAAAATGCGTTTGGTGAGNCAAACCCAAAGATGGCATAGTTGCCATCTCCATAGCGGTAGATTTCCTAGTAGGAAACCTGGCCATGCTCTTGTTCCTCTTTCTTGTTCCACTGCCCAACGCACCCCCAGCCCAGCAACCACCACCGCAAAAGTTGGCTACTTCAGGTATTTTTTCCAGATCGCTTTCAGGATAGGGTCGATCTCTTCAAAACCAGAAGGCATTTAGGATTTCATCCAATAGAAAGTTGCTTTATAGAGACCGAAAGTAGATGAATGGTTATCCAAGGTTGGGGGCTTTAGGTGGTTAGAGGGTGATGGTCAAGGGGTACTAGGTTTCTTTTAAGGATAATACAAGTTTCTAAAATTGATTTTGCTGCTGGATGCACAAGTTGATGAACGTACTAAAAGCTATTGATTGTATATTTTAAGGGAGTCAGTTTGGGGAAGCATGGGGAAGAGGGTGGAGTAAAATGGAGCCTGAGCTTCCCTCATCTCATGGACCACGGAGGCCACAAATCCATGCA
>NW_027531997.1:874914-884589 GCF_008692635.1 Crocuta crocuta
ATCAGCAGGGCTTAACTCTAGGAGCTTAAGCCATCAGCAGGGCTTAACTCCAGGAGGGCTGGAGGGCTATAGGGAACCAAGACTCTGCCCTTAAAGAAACAGCACCCGATATCGCTCAGGCCAATGCCCAGCACAGAAGCAGCAGGTTTGAAAAGCACCTGGGGTACTCAGGAAGGCGATTTACTCATGAAGACAATTTATTGACTGATTTCAGAATGTGTGCTGGAGGGGTGGGGATCTGCGGGAGATCTCTCTGGGAACAAAAGTGCCAGCAGGCCCCCTTTATTTCGCCGCCTCCCAGACCATATAGCTGGATGTTTGCAGGAGGCAGTGTCAACACTCTCCGTCTACCTTGCCAGCAGGAGCCTGCCCCACTCTGCCATGCCCCTGCTTTCCTGCTCACCCACCCCAGACACCTCAGCAGGCCCCCTTCCAAAGTGTCTCCTGCCCCAACACCCCCAGCAGGGACAGGACCAGTGCCGCTCCCGAGGGATTCCTGTCCTGGGGCGGCGGGGGGACAGGGAGAAGAGGGTGGGAAATATCCCCAGACACCCACAGTTCCTGTAGCTGAGCCTCTTTGCAGGCTGTGCAGGGAGTGAGCCACAGTCTTCAGAGTGACAGCAGGTGTTACAGTGGCTAATTGCAGGCAGCTGGGCTGAGTGCCAAGCCAGCCCATCAGCCAGCCCACGGTGCTGGCACCAGATTCCTCAACAGTTTTGGGGGGCCAACTCTGCTCAGCGTGCCTGCGGCAGGTGAAACAGCTTACTGTAGCCAGCAGGGCCGAGGGTCGGCCCCACCTAGCAGCGTGCCCAAAGGAATCACAGCTGAACTCCAACAGGGGTGTGCATACAGCCAACACAGGAGGCGCCTCTGGGGAGCCTAATTCTGGTGACCAGAGGGGATTGTACTATAGCGCATCACAGGACCTCTTTGACCCAAGGTCACCACTCTCAAGACCAGTAGACATAGCAGACCTACCTAATACATAGAAACAAACATATAGAGGGTGGCACGAAATGAAGATATGGGGGGCTATGTACCAAATGAAAAGAACAAGACAAAATCATGGCTAAATTGAGTGGAGAGAAGCAATATGCCTGTTACAGAGTTAAAAGCAATGATCGTAAAGATACTCACTGGACTTGAGAGAAGAGTAGATGAACTCCGTGAGAGTTTCAACAAAGAAATAGAAAATGTGAAAAGAACCAGAGCTGAAGAAGACAAAAACTGAAATGAAAAACACACTAGAAGGAATCCGCAGATTAGGGGACGCAGAAGAATGAATGGGCAATCTGAAAGACTGGGTAATAGAAAGCAACCATGCTGAACAGCCAAAAAGAAAAATAATAAGAAATGAACCTAGCTTATGGGACCTCTGCAACATGATTGAGTGTGATAACATTAGCATTAGAGAGATCCCAGAAGGAGAAGAGAATGAGGAGGGGGCAGAAAACTTATTTAAAGAAATAATAACTAAAACTTCCCTAACCAAGGAAGGAAAAAGGCATCCAGGTCCTGGAATCAAAAAGAGCCCCAAGCAAAAAAGACCCCCAAGGAGGTCTACACCAAGACACATAATAACTACGGTAGAAAAAACTAGAAGGAGAATCTTAAAAGCAGCAAGAAAAAAGCAAACGATTGAGGGGACCCTCCCCCTTCCCTTAAGGATATCACTCAATTTTTTAGCTGAAACCTTTCAGATCTAAAAGGAGTGGCAGGATATATTCAAAATACTGAAAGTAAAAAAAAAAAAAAAAAAAACAGCAAGGAAAAACTTCATCAGAAAGGTTATCAATCAGAATTGAAGGAGAGATAGAGAGTTTACCACCACTAAACCAGCCTTACAAGAACTGTTAAAGGGAAGTCTTTGAGTGGAAAGAAAAGACCATAACCAGAAGTAAAAACATTATGAAAGGAAAATATTTCACTGGCAAAAGCAGGCATATAGCCAGAGTAGTAGATTAAAGCCTTCATACTGGCTTTATAAGTGATTAAACACAAAAGTAGTAAACTCGGTTTAATATACAAAAACTAGTGATGGGATACATGAAATAAAAAGATGTAAAATATGTAAAGATGTAAACTGTACAATTTCACAAACAAAACTTGGGGAGGGGAGTACAAATTTAGTGCTTTTAGTGAGACCGTAAACTTATTGTAGACTGTTAAACACATAGTACGTTATATATGAGCTCTGTGGTAATGAGAAATCTAAAACCTGTAATACACAAAAAATAAACACAAAGGAATCTAAGCATAACCCTAAAGAAAGCTATCAAACCCCTGGAGAAGAGATTAAGAGAAGAATTAAGAACGACAAAAACAACCAGAAAGCAATTAATGAAATGATAGCAAAATCTTTGGAGAGCCAGCAAAAGCAGTTCTAAGAGGGAAGTTACCTTAAATGTAAATGGACTAAATGCTCCAATCAAATGGCATGGTGTGGCTGGATTAAAAAAAAAAAAAAAAGACCCATCTATATGCTGCCTAGAAGAAACTTGTTTCAGACCTAAAGACACATGCAGACTGAAAGTGAAGGGATGGGAAAAAATGCAAATGGCGAGGGAACAAATCCAGGTAGAAATAACTTCTACCAGACAAAATAGACTTTAAAACAAAGACTATAGCAAGAGACAGAGAAGAGCATTACTTAATGATAAAGGAACCATGCCAACAAGAAGATAGAATACAGGTAAATATCTGTGCACCCAACACAGAAGCACCTAAATACATAAAGAAAATATTGACAAATATAAAGGGAGAAATTGACAGTAATATAATAATAGTAGGGGCTATTAACACCCTACTTATATCAACGGGTAGTTCAGACAAAAAAATCAATAAGGAAACAGTGGCTCTGAATGGCACATTAGACTAGATGCACTTACCACATACAGAAGTTTCCATCCAAAACCACCATAATGCATATTCTTTTCAAGTACCCATGGAACATTCTGCAGGATAGATCACATATTAGGGCACAGAACAAGTCTCAATGAGTTGAAGAATATTAAAATCATATCAAGCATCCCTTATCACCACAGTGGTTTGAAACTAGCAATCTATTACAAGAAAAAAAAAAAACTGGGAAAAGCACAGAAAAGTGGAGGCAAGAACATGCTACTAAATAACCAACAGGTCAACAAAGAAATCAAAGAGGAAATAAAAAATTACATGGCAGACAAATGAAGATATAAACGCAATGATCCAAAATCGTTGAGACCCAGCAAGGGCAGTTCTAACAGGGAAGTTTACAGGAGTACAGGCCAATCCCCAGAAAGAAGAAAAAACTAAAACAAGATAACCTTACATGTGAAAAAACTAGAAAAAGAACAAAACCCAAAGTTAGTAGAGGAAAGGGAGCAAAGAGCAAAAATAATTGTTTTTAGTCTCTACTTCAATCTAAAAGATCAATGAGCTGGTTCTTTGAAAAGATAAACAGAATCGATAAACCTTTAACCAGATACATACAGGAAAAAATTAGACTCAAAATCACAAAGAGGAGAAATGACAGCACCACAGAGGTACAGAGGATAAGAGAATGCTAGGAAATATTGCACGCAACCAAATTGGACAACCTAGAAGAAATGGTAAATTCTCGAAAACATACAGTCTTCCAAAACTGAATCAGGAAGAAATAGAAAATGTGAATAGGCTTAGAATTNAGGACAAGCTATCTTCAATGAAATTCCACCAAGCTTTTGAAAAAGGAGATAACACTGGGGCACCTGGGTGGCTTAGTCAGTTAAAACGTCCGACTCCTGATTTTAGCTAAGGTCATGATCTCACAATTCGTGGGATAGAGCCCCACATCAGGCTCTGTGATGGCAGCGCAGAGCCTGATGGGGATTCTCATTCCCTCTGCTTCTGCCTCTCCCCTGCTCACACACACGCTCTCTCAAAATAAATAAATTTTAAAAAAGAGATAATACCTATTTTTCTCAAACTATCCCAAAAAACAGAAAAGGAGGGAAAACGTCCAAATTCATTCTGTGAGGCCAGCATTACCCTCATTCTTTGAGGACAAAGATACTATTAAAAAAAGAAGTCTAAAGGCCAATTATCTCTGATAAACATAGATGCAAAAATCTGCAACAAAATATTAGCAAACCTAATTCAACAATACGTTGAAGACACCGCTGATCGTGATCAAGTGAGATTTATTCCAGGGATGCAAGGAGGGTTCGATATTTGCAAGTCAATCAGTGGGATGCAACGTAGTAACAAGAGGAAAAATAATTTATATGACCTCCAGAATTGTGGAAAAATCATTTGACAAAAAAATACAACATCTGTTCATTATAAACATTCAACAAGTGGGTTTTTGAGGAACATCCCTCAAAACAACAAAGGGCATATGTGAAAACCTACAGCTAACAATCAAAATGGTGAGAAACTGGAAGCTTTTCCTTAAGGAACAAGACAAGAATGTCCACACTCACCTTTTGATTCAACATAGTCCTAGCCTGGGACAAGAAAGAGAAATAAAAGCCATCTGAATTGGTAAGGAAAAAGTAGAACTGGAAATAGTTGCTGACTCTATGACACTGTTTATAGGAAACCTTAAAGAGTCCACCAAGCAACTATTAAAACTAGTAAGTGAATTCCGTGAAGTTGCAGGATACAAAATTAATACAAAGGAATCTGTTGCATTTCTATACACTAATAAGGAGCAGAAAGAGAAATTGGGAAAACATTCCCATTGCACCAAAAAGAATAAACTGCCTAGGAATGAATTTACCAATGAGGTGAAAGATCTGTACTCTGAAAACTATAAAACATTGATGAGAGAAATTGAAAATGGCACAAATGGATAGATATTCCATGCTTGTAGATTGGAAGAATTAACATTGTTACAAAAATACTGATTCAAAAGGCTACATGCATCCCAGTGTTTATTAATGATAGCCAAATTATGGGAAACGCTCAAACGTTCGTTGGCTAAGGAATGGATAAAGAAGATGGCGTATGCAATGGAGTAATGGAATATTACTCAGCCGTAAAGAGGAATGAGATCTTGCCATTTGCAATGATGGATGGAGGTAGAAAGTATTAGGCTAAGTAAAATAAGCCAAAGAAAGACAAATATATGATTTCAGTCATATGTGGAATTTAAACAAAACAAATGAACATGAGGAAAAGGGCAAACCAAGAAACTCACTCTTACTATAAAGAACAAAGAGGGTTACTGGAGGGGAGAGGGGTGGGGAGATGGGTTTAATGGGTGATTCGTATTGGGAGGAGCACTGGGTATTATATGTAAGTGATGAATCACTAAATTCTACGCCCAAAACTAATATTACACTGTATATTAACTAACTGGAATTTAAATTAAATAAATTTAAATAAAAACACGGAGAAAGAAAAAAGGTCCATACTCCCAAAAGCACTTTACTGATTCAATGCAACCCCTATCAGAATATTAATAGTATTTTTTTCAGAACTAAAACAAGTAATCCAGGGGTGCCTGGTGGCTCAGTCAGTTGAGCGTCCAACTTCAGCTTGGGTCACAGTCTCACATTTCATGGGTTTGAGCCCCGCATCAGGCTCTGTGCTGATGGCTTGGAGCCTGGAGCCTGCTTCAGATTCTGTGTCTCTCTCTCTCTCNACAATCCCAGATTTCAAGATATAGTACAAAACTATAGTAATCAGAATGGCAGGAAACTGATACACACAAGGAAGACACATAGGTCAATAGAACATTCTAGACAGCCTAGAAATTAACCCATGCTTACATGGTCAACCTATGACAAAGGCAAGAATATACAATGGGGAAGAGACTGGGAAAACAGGGCAGCTACATGGGAAAGAATGAAACTGGACCCACTTTCTTATGACAAACCCCCAAATAAACTCAAAATGGATTAAAGACTTAAATGTGAGACCTGAGAGCAAAAAGCTGCTGAAAGGAAGCCTAGCAGTAAGCTTCTAGACATCAGCCTTAGCAACATATCCGTGGATAGTCTCTACAGGCAAGACAAACAAAACCAAACTAATGTATTAGGACTACACTAAAATAAAAAACTTTTGCACGGTGAAGGAAACTATCAACAAAACAAAAGGCAAGCTCCTGAATGGGAGAAGATATTTACAAGTGATCTGTCTGAGAAGTGGTTAATATCTAAAAACTATGAAGAGCTTCGAGAACTCAACATTGGTCCCAAAAAACCCCACAGAAAAGAATCTGATTAAAAACTAGGCAGATTATCAATAATAACCAAATTATGGAAAGAGCCCAAACGTCCATCGACTGATAAATGGGTAAAGAAGATGTGAAATGGGAAAGCCTAGTGGCTCAATCAGTTAAGTGACTTTGGCTCAGGTCATGAGCTCACCATTTGGGAGTTCGAGCCCCACGTCAGGTTCTGTGCTGACAGCTCAGAGCCTGGAGCCTGCTTCAGATTCTATATCTCCCTCTTTCTCTGAGCCTCCCCCACCCATGCTCTGTCTCTCTAAAAAATAAATACACATTAAAAAAAAAAAAACACGTAGTATGTATATACAATGTCCTACCACTCGGTGATTAAAAAAATAATGAAATCTTGCCACTTGCAACAATGTGGCCGGAACGAGAGTATATGATGCTAAGTGAAATATGTTAGAGAAAGATGAATGTCATGTGATTTTCTCATGTGGAATTTAAGAAATACAACAGATGAACATAGGAGAAGGAAAGGAAAAATAGAAACAGGGAGGCAAACCATAAGAGACTCTTAAATACAGAGAACAAACTGAGGGTTGCTGGAGGGGAGGTGGGTTGGGAGGAATGAGCTAGATGGGCATGAAGAAGGGCACTTGTTGGGATGAGCACTGAGTGTCCTAGGTAAGTGATGAATCACTGGGTTCTACTCCTGAAACAAATAATACACTCTATGTTAACTACCTTGAATTTAAATAAATAAATTAAAAATAAAAATCAGTAGAAACTGGGTAGAGGACCTGAGTAGGTATTTTTCCAAAGAAGACACGTGGATGGCCCACAGACACAGGAAAAGATGTTCAACATTACGCATCATCGGGGAAATGGAAATCAAAACCAGAGTGAGTGACCATCTTAAACTAGTCAGTATCGAAAAGACAGATAACGAGTGTTGGCAAGGATGTAGAGAAAAGGGAACCCTGATGCACTGTTGGTAAGAATGTCAACTGGTGCAGCCAATGTGGGAGGCAGGATGGAGGGTTTTTTTTTTCAAAAAATTAAAAATGAAAATACCAGGTGATTCAGGAGTTCCACTGCCGGGTGTTTACCCAGAGAATGCTAAAACGCTAATCTGCAAAGATATATGCACATCATTAGCAATTGAAGTATTATTTACCAAGGCCAAAATATGGAAGCAATCTAAGTGTCCGTCAATAGATGAATGGATAAAGATGACACATGTATGTATGTTTGTATGTACGTGTGCGTGTATATGTATAAAAAAGGATGAGGTTTTGCCATTTGTGACAACATGGATGGGCCTAAATGATATTAAGTAAATCAGAGAAGGACAAACATCCTATGTTTTCAGCTACATGCAGTATCTTAGAAAACAAAACAAATAAAAGCTGACTTGTGAATACCGAGGACAAGCCCATAGTTTACCAGAGCAGGAGGGCGCTGGGAGAATGGGCTGAAATGGTGAAGGATATTAAGAGGTACAATGTCCAGCTATAAAATAAGTCATGGGGATGGCAAGGACAGCCTGAGGGAATATGGCCAGTAATATTGTAAGAACGTATGGTGACAGATGGTGACCACAGCGGGTGTGGTGAGCATTGAGTAATGTATAGAATCGCCAGGTCTTTGTTTTACACATGAAACTAACAACACTGTAGGTCAATAATTAAAATTTTAAAAGTGCATGACTTTGCTTGTTTGTGAATTCTATCTCAAAGGTTTTTTGGGTTTGTTAAAGTTGACTCTGTAGTGTGGCATCTGGGTGGCTCCGTCAGTTGGGCATCCGACTTCAGCTCAGGTCATGATCTCATGGTTTGTGATTTCAAGCCCTGCGTCGGGCTCTCTGTGCTGACAGCTCAGAGCCTGGGGGTTGCTTCAGATTCTGTGACTCCCTCTCTCTCTGCCCCTCCTCCGCTCACACTCTGTCTCTCTCTAAAAGAAACATTAAAACATTTTTTTTTAAATTGCTTTTGTATCAAGTACTAGTGGATTAGAACAAGTCTCAAACTGAGCGCAAAACACTATTCCAAATAACAACCAAATCTGCACCCTACATTTTAAATTAATTTACTAGCCAATGGTCAAGAACCTTATATGTAGGTTTCGTCTTTACTTACCTCCCTCTATGAGGAAGAAAAAAAAGCTCATTTGTTCTCCAAGAAATACCAATTTGACCAAACCCCTGAATGAGTGCGATTTTGGCAGCGTTGAAAAAGCAACTACCATAGGGTTTCATGTAAACTATTGTCAGATAGTCTCCTTGCCCTTGTGAGCCCTTCAGAAGAATTTTATAAAGTAGAAGAAGAGCCAGTTCTGGTTTGATCCACAGAATCAGAACGGGGTGTATTTGGTCGCGATTAGTTGATAGAGGAGAGAGTTTACCTGGCACCTTCTTTCATAGTCTCATCTCTCTTTCTTCTAATCTCTAACTTCTTCTGTTTCTTCGGTACTTCTGGAAAAACAGGGCTCCCTTCTCTAAACCCTTGCTGATACATCCATTATTTTTATGCAGCAGCTACACATAGTGGAAAGAGCACACTGACTTTGGAATAAGAGTTGTGATGCACTTCTGGCTCTTTCCATTACTGTGGCACCTGTGGAGAATTTATTTAACTTCTCTAAACTTCACTGTTTCGTTCTAAGCTGGGGACAAAGTACGTACGGAGTCGGCATGAGGTTTCTTCAGTGTTCAATAATAAATGGGAGCCCTAGTGACAGTCGCGGCTCACTGAGGGGTTTGTTTTTGTTTGTACAATGTTACGCTAGTTTTCGCTCACTGACTATTAATCTGGACTATTTCGAGTTTCACAGTTTGAAACTCTACCTTACAGAGGTGACTTTTAGCCTCCTAAGTTCTGTGCTAGAAGTCAAGATGCTATCACATTTTACATCCTTGCAGCCAAATAGTATATAAGTTAGGTCATCTCGTAGAAGATTATAAGGCATTTTCTAGAAATGCCAAGCGCCCCCATCTGCTAGGAAGTTGGAATCACAAATGTGATTATGTCTGGTCCTATATCCCTTCTCAGGGGAGGGAGTGGGGGGGGGAGTCCATGTGAAAATAGTCAGCAAAACAAGAAAATGGTTGGGACACAGAACGATGTTCTATATATTTAGTTAAATGCCAGCTCTGTAGTATCATGTATCTCACAGAGTCTGGACAGAGGTGGCAATTCATGTATAGCTTTCGTATGCCATTCGATTTGTCCCCAAGCTTCAATGGTGTGGGGTTCTAATTGAGAGGTCGTGGGGGGCACCATGTAGCCAGCATTTCAATTATACCTGGGTTGTTGGGGTTTTTTTTTTTTCCATCCTTCAGCATTTCTCGATTATTTAAACAAACAAAGCCCCATGCTTTTGTGTCTGGCTAGATGGTAGAAACTGTCAGAAAGTGTGTGTGTCTTGTTCAGTCTACCTATTGGATGAAGAACTGGGTGCGTTGGATCTTTGTTGAAAGAGGACAGGACAAAAATAAGCTCTCGTTGTAGTCTGTGGCTCAATCGTGTTCTCGAAAA
>NW_027531997.1:884635-884869 GCF_008692635.1 Crocuta crocuta
ACAAACGATCCTTTTCTTTCAAAGTTTATTTATTTTGAGAGAGAGCACAAGTCGGGGAGGAACAGAGAGAGAAGGAGAGAGAGAGTATCCCAAGCAGGGTCTGCACTGTCCGTGCAGAGCCCGACTCGGGGCTCCAGCTCCCCAACTGTGAGATCGTGACCTGAGCCGAAATCAATAGTTGGGCGCTCAACCGACTGAGCCACCCAGGTGCCCAAAAAACACAAACTATCTTCA
>NW_027531997.1:884887-892497 GCF_008692635.1 Crocuta crocuta
AGCAGCACTGTGAGGAGATGTGTTTCATCTATCCATTTAGTCTTATTTCCTGCTTTTAAATGTAATGCTTTGAACATTTTCGATGTAGATCTATGTAATTTTTAATGTTTTCCTGGTGTTTTATGCACATTATAATTTATATATCTGTTTCCTTCCGTTGTTTGGTGTTTGGGCTTTGCACTTAATATATAGTCATGGCTGCTTCACCAAGTCCCTTTTCACAGGTGCAATAAAATAAAGACAAGTGGAAAAAATTTAGTGTGGGACTCCCAGGGCCACATTTTACCTTCAGGTACTCTTTATTGTACTGCGAATCCCAAGCCTGGCCGTTTTTGTTTTCATCACAACAACTCGTGGATTTTTATTATAGGAGGGTGAAATGGATCTAAAACCTCGATTGCTGACAACAGCAATCATTAGTGGCGCACGTTCATCATCCGGCATGAAACCAAATAACGTGAAGCCAAATACATTGAGCAGATTTTACCAGAAGTCAGCACATCTGTCAGTGCAGATCTAGCACTTTAAATGGATCTGTGTAGAGTGACTTAGCAAAGCAGTTTATGACGATATATTAGCTCTCGAGCCCAAATGAAAGGTTGTCACCTTTGTGACTGTCTGATGTGGACTTAATATAAGACACTAGGATCAAAGATCATGGGGGAGAAGGCAGAGGAAAACTGTAGCGTAATCAGATTCTACCTGTGATTCCTTATCTTACAGTTGACCTCTTTGTAAGGTGAATTTGTTCTCGGGAATATCTTTACGAAATTGAGACGAGGACTATATCACCTTATCCAAATGCAGATACAACAGAGAAAGTCAAAAGAATTTTCGCAATGGTGAAAATTGTCATGAACATTCATATGAGTAGTCAAACTAGATAACGGAGTGAAGAGTCACATCACTCATCACACGGATGCCCAAATAATTGCAATCGATTCCATCCAAATACACTCTGAATAATGTGTGATAAACCTGTAATTCCCACGATGAACCCGAGCTAAAATCTTTTATTAGAGGTTTTTATAGTCCAGGTATTGGGTATTTAACTCANTAGTATATTAAAGTCCTCGTCCGAGACTCTCATCAGGGGTGATCCAGAGGAGAAGGTATCACTCAAGCATCGTGCTTGTTACTCAAGCATCTTATATCTTACTTGGCAGAGGTGGTCGGGGCAGATAGGACAAGACCAGGGCATGGTGAGGAAGGCTATGATTACTGCCATAGCAAAATTCATAGGGCTGTCTTCTGTCATTTCAGAAGAGGAGAGAAGGAAGGGAAAATTTGGGAATAGGAAGGGAAACATAGCACATAGCAGCGCGGCGTCCGTTAAGTTTGAGACACTGTGAGAAGCAGGAGCGGTAACAGAAGGACTCGGGGGTGGAGCAGACCCAAGTGTGACGTACACTCGTGTGTCAGCACATACATGCCAGGATTGAAGTCCTAATGTGATCAGCAGAAACTCACATGTGTTCATGTTCATCCGGTTGCCCAGGCATTGTACTTGACACTTGAACTATTTCAGAACCACCCTGGGCCATAGTTGGTATTATCTCCTTTTTACATGGAAGGAACCTGAGCTCTGCCACGATTAAGAATCTAGCTCAAGATAGGGGCACCTGGGTGGCTCAGTCGGTTGAGCATCCAACTCTTGATTTCAGCTCAGGTCATGATCCCAGGGTCGTGGGATCGAGCCCCGCATAGGGCTCTGTACTGAACATGAAGCCTGCTTAAGATTCTTTCTCCCCCTCCCACCCCACTCCCACTTATGCACATGCTCTTTCTCTCTCTCTCTCAAAAATAATAAAACATAATAAATGAATCTAGCTCAAGAGTATATAGTTAGGAAGTAGCAAAGGGAGTAATTTCAACCCACCATCAACACTATTCTAATGGCTATCATTGATTTAATTTTTTTAAGTTTTATTTATTTTGAAAGAAAGAGAGAGTGTGAGCAGGGGAGGGGCAGAGAAAGGGAGAGAGAGAATCCCAAGCAGGCTCCATACTGTCAGTGCAGAGCCCGATGTGGGGCTGAAATTCATGAACTGTGAGATCATGACCTGAAGTGAAACCAAGAGTAGGATGCTTAACTGACTGAGCCACCCAGATGCCCAAATGGCTGTCATTGATCGACTGCCTACTACATGCTTAGTACTCTTAGACACTTGATATGAGTTATGTTTACGTTTTATAACAATTCTGCAGTGTATGTGTTCTAAATATCATTTTATAGATCAAACTGAGCCTGAGAAATACTTAATAACTTTCCAAGGTCTTGGTTATTATTGGAACAATTAGGATTCAAATCCGTGTCTATCCAATTTGAAGGAGTATTTTTTTACAATTAAAAACAATTTTCTTAATGTCTATTCATTTTTGAGAGACAGAGACAGAGTACAAGTTGGGGAGAGACAGGGAGACACAGAATCCAAAGCAGGCTCCAGGCTCTGAGCTATCAGCACAGAGCCCGATGCGGGGCTTGAACCCACGAACTGTGAGATCATGACCTGAGCTAAAGTCAGAGCCTCAACTTACTGAGCCACCCAGGCGCCCCTGTTTATTTGTTTTTTGTTTTGTTTGTTTGTTTTACCAATTTAACTGCTCATTGGAGGAACAGGAGAGATTTATTATGAAGATCTTGCAGGAGTACCCTTTGGAAAGGGAACACTCAAGACAGGCTTTTAAAATAGCTAGAACTTTGAGGGTACCTAGGTGGCTAGTTGGTTAAGTGTCCGATTTTGGCTCAGGTCATGATCTCATGGTTTGCAGGTTCAAGCCTTGCATCAGGCTCTGTGCTCACAGCTCAGAGCCCGCTTCATATCTTCTGTCCCCCTCTCTCTCTGCCCCTCCCCCATTCACACATGCGCTCTCCCTCTCAAAAATAAATAAAAACATTAAAAAATAATAAATGGCTAGAATGTCAACTGATAAAATTGGAGCAGAAGGGTATTCGAGGAGGCAGGACAGTGACATCGCAGTGTAGTGCAGGGCATGAGTCGAAGTGGTTTGGCATGTCTAAGTTGTAGCCAATCTCCGATGGAAAGAAGGTAGGTAAAATGGCTGCGATGCTAGAATACAATATTATAAAAGAAAAGTTGGTATTTTCTTCTGTTCGTAATGAGGAAATATGGAACTGGAATTTGACATGATCAGACGTGTGCTTTTTGCTTATTTGTCTCTCTCACTCACTAGACTAACAACTCCAAGCAGAGATTTTTTTTTTTATGGTTTAGTTTGCTACTGTGTCCCTAGCGACCAGTGTACTGCCTAGAACGTAATTAGGGCTTCTGTCTACAGCCATGAGGTTTATAACCTGTATAATTTCTTTCAGTGGATGCCATTCACATATACTACAACACAAATAATGTCTCCTGGAGTGGTACAGTTTTAGAGAAAGCAGTCACAACAGGCAGTGAATAAATATTTTGAATAAATGAATGATTACTTCATTGGCTTTAGGGCACTGTGTCAGAATGGGGTTTATAGGATGTACTGCAGGGGGGAGAGAATTGGGGAGCAGGAAACGTTAGGACAAAGCGGTAAATAGTCTAAGCGAGAGATAATGATCTGAACTACCTAATTGGAAGTGGATAGGACTGGATAGAGGAAAGGCATGCTTCCGTGGTAGAATTAATATTGTTTTTGTGGACTGGATAGAGAAGGGAGACATTTATTGGCTGGGGGACATTGAAGATAAGTGCAGGATTTTTAGCCTGAGCGCCTGGGAGCATGAGCACGGCACTAACTTAGAAAAGGAAAATACGAACAGCAGGATTGATGTCTGAGGTCGGTGGATAGATGATGAATTCCAAGATGTAGAAGCCGATTTTGGGGAATCTGTGGGATACATATATAAGCCTGTCTATTTACAGGCATTTGAACAAACTGGCCTGAAACTCAGCAGAGAGAGCAGGGATAAGAAGATCTATTAGGAAGATTCTGAAGCCACGGGAGGGGCTGAGATGTCAAATGAGAAGAGAAGGCAGCAAAAGGCAGCACCTTAAGACACGCTTAAAGGGCACCTGGGTGGCGCAGGCAGTTAAGTGTCCAACGCGACTTGGACTCACATCATGATCCCCCTGTTTGAGCCTCACCTCGGGCTGACAGTACAGAGCCTGCTTGGGATTCTCTCTCCTTCTCGACCCCTCCACCGCCTGCTCTCTGTCTGGTTTCCAAGATAANAAGGAAAAGGAGAACAGAAAAGTCACCGGATTTAGGGTTTATTAAGTGGTCATTTCTGCCGAGAGTTAAACACAACAGTCATGAGATCAGAAGCGAATTACAAGTTATCAAAGAGAGCGTGGGGTGCCTCGGTGCCTCATGCAGTTAAGCATCTCACTTCGGCTCAGGTCATGATCTCACAGTTGTGAGTTCGAGCCCCACACTGGGCTCTATGCCTTTGGTGAGGAGCCTGCTTGGGATTCTCTCTCCCTCTCTCTCTCTGCCCCTTCCCCACTTAAGCATGCTTGCTCGCTCTCAAATAATTTTTTTTTTAATTTTTTAAATGTTTTGTATTTATTTCTGACAAATAGAGAGGGAGAGCAGGAGCAGAGAAGGGTCAGAGAGAGAGAGAGAGGGAGACAGAGTCTGAGACAGGCTCCAGGCTCTGAGCTGGCTGTCAGCACAGAGCCCGACGCGGGGCTCGAACCCATGAACTGTGAGATCATGACCTGAGCCAAAGTCGGACGCTTAACCGACTGAGCCACCCAGGCACCCCTCAAATAAATTTTAAAAAAGAGCGAGTAGGAGGCAAGAAAATGGAGACAGCAGGTGCAGATTAAAATGAAAAGTCAAAGTCACTAGGGAAGGTGGGGCTGTACCTTGAGAAAGAAGCAGGGATAAGCAACAGTTTTCTAGGGTAGAGGAATGTTCACTTGTCTGTCGACTAAAGGGAAGGAATCAAGGGAGATATTGAAGATGGAGATGACCGATGAGATGAGGTGCCCAGGAGACCAGACGGACGAGCCCAGCAAAGCAGTCAGTCTCGCAGTGTGTGAAGTACACGTCTTTCCAGATAGGACCGAAGAGGCAAAGGATAGGTAGAGATAGAAAATCTAAAATGGAAGCAAGGCAATTTTTAGGAGTTCGTGCTAGATGGCCTCAATCTCGTCTGGAAGGTAGGGTGCAATTCCATCTGCTCAGCTGTGGACTCTTAGATTAAAAGGCTTAAGGTATTAAAATAAATACACCCGTAGGGTTATTTGCATTTTGACAGCATGGGGCGGACTTTTCCTGTACATATTCACAACCTCACTAAATTCCGTGCAGCCTGTTTTGAAAAGTTTTGTTCTAGAAGGCTTAGTTGGGCAAACTGTAAGCCCTTTATCAGAAGGGAGTCATATCAGAAAGCCGTTTTACATCGAATCCTGTTGTGTGGGGGTTGCTATGGAAACCATCGAATGCAAACTTTATTTTATATAACAGGCAGCTAAGGTATTGATCAGGTGGGAGGGAGAGAGCTTCAAACCATTTCACTCAAGGCGAAGAAGAAAAAAAAGAAACCTCACCGAGGTTGTTTGGTTGGGAACAACACAATAATGGTCTCACGTACACAAATGTAGGGCATAGAGAGTTGGGGCTTTATCTTTCTGCTTTTTACAAACAAAGGTGTTAGAATCCGGGGCTCAGAGGCAGGCAAGAAAGAAGACAGGAGTCCTTAGCATAGAGAGAGCAATGATATATAAAACCAAGCTCACAGAACTGAAGGAAGGAATAGGACCGGGTCATTAAGTCTCAGGGAAATTAGACCAAGAACCGATGCCGGGGCTTCAAAATCAAATAGAGCAACTAAATAGAAAAGAGCCAGAGAAAATGGCAAAGCTGGGGGAAAAAAATCTCGTTTAAGAGGAACACATCACACACATCATTGAGCTTTTTTTTATACTCGCATGTTCTAAGAAGATACCAAGTAAAAATAAAGTTATTACTATTGGCTTTTATACCAGACTACAGTTAAGGTCTACACTGAGGCAGCAAAATCCCCTGTACTTTTCTATCTGTGGCCCCAGACAATGTCAGGGTGTGGATAGAACATACTGGTTATATGGAGGGAATTGCACTTCAAGCTCTCCAGAACCTTTACGAGGAATTTTGCCAAGACCTGAAAGGAATGAGTGTAAATTCCATGCTTGAGTAAAGACCAAGGAAAAAAATGCCAGTCATATAGGGGGGTGATCAGCCATGTCAGCATAGAAATAAAATAGTCACGGAGGAAAACGGAAGGAAAGCCACGGATATGAATCCCATGAATAACTCGACTTCTTCAAAGTCCATGCTTACTATGCAAACTTATTTGGTTAATATTCCATTGTTCAATTGTTTGTCCATGACAAAGATCATCCTCAAAAAGTTTAAAATTAAAGTAAGCATCAGGGGCGCCTGGGTGGCTCAGTCAGTTAAGCCTCTGACTTCAGCGCAGGTCATGGTCCTGTGGTCCGTGAGTTCGACCCCGCATCGGGCTCTGTGCTGACAGTTCAGAGCCTGGAGTCTGCTTTGGATTCTGTGTCTCCCGCTCTCTCTGCCTCTCCCCAGCTCCTGCTCTGTCGCTCTCCCTCAAAAGTAAACATTAAAAAATTGTTTTAATTAAACTAAAAATCAACTATGACCTAGAAACAGATATTGGTAATGTTTTGGTGTATTCCCTTTGCATTTTATGCTTTGAGTTCTATAACTCAAAGATATGGAGCTATATTTGCCAAGATGTACAGGAATATATTTAATCATATGTATTACAATATTAGAATAATATATAAATCTACATTGTGGCACTTAACAATTTATAGAGACCTTTTCCCGAAAATCCTTAAATCTTTTGAGAACAGATTTTTAAAGTTTCCTCGGGACCACTCATTTTGGGGAATGCAATTTCTTTAATCAGTTCCCTATTGTTAAAAAATTGACTTGCAGTTTTTCACATTTATAAATTTTTGATTAACACCTGTGTCCATAAACCTCAGTGTATATTTATAGAAGGAGAATTTTGAGGTCAACGTTTACTACATTGTTAGGGCTTTTGATAAATCTTGCCAGACTGCCTTAAAAGACAAATTTTCAGAAGTAGAGGCTTTATTTGCTTATTTTAAGGTTTATTTAGATTTAATTTTTTTTTTTGATGTTTATTTTTGACAGAGACAGCAAGCAGGGGAGTGGGCAGAGAGAGAGAGACACACACAGACTCCAAAGCAGGCTCCAGTCTCTGAGCTGTCAGCACAGAGCTCGGCACGGGGCTCGAACCCACAGATCGTACGATCATGACCTGAGCCAAAGTCAGTTGTCCAACCAACTGAGCCACCCAGGTGCCCCAGGGTTTATTTATTTTTGAGAGAAAGGGAGGGAGAGAGAGAAAGTGCATGTGCGTCTGTACATATGAGGTGAGGGGGGGCAGAGAGGGGGACAGGGGATCTGAAACAAGCTCTGTGCTGACCTGAGCTGAAGCCAAACGCTTAACAAACTGAGCCACCCAGGCGCCCCAGAAGTAGAGGTTTTAGATTAGAGATTATGAAGTTTTTAAGGCTTTCCATTAATAGTTATAAATTTCCTTCCAGGAAGATTTTACCCACTTATATACTCCCAACCAGTATGTGAAGTCTGTTTTGTTCTCACATAAA
>NW_027531997.1:892639-893003 GCF_008692635.1 Crocuta crocuta
GGATTCTGTGTCTCCCTCTCTCTGCTCCTCCCCTGCTTGCACTCTCTCTCTCAGAAATAAATTAAAAAAAATTTTTTTTAATTAAAAACAAAATTTCTTTTGAGGTGTTCGTATTTCACTTATTGCCTGCCAGAAATCCTTTTATATGTAAAGAAAGCTAACCCTTTCTTTCTCCTGGTAACAATTCTATTTCTCCTGACTCTCCTTTGTCTCTTAATTTATAGGGGTTTAATGCACAAAAATTTATCATTTTAAATATAATCAAGTATATGAATCGTTGTCTTTATGGCTTCTTTCATTGCTTCTTTTTATTAAAAAAATGTCTTGGGGCACCTCAGTCAGTTAAGCATCCGACTTTAACCTG
>NW_027531997.1:893107-893715 GCF_008692635.1 Crocuta crocuta
CGACCCTGACTCTGTCTCTTTCTCTCTCAAAAGTAAAATAAACATTAAAAATAATTTAAGGGGTGCCTGGGTGGCTCAGTTCATTAAGCATCCGAGTCTTTGTTTCGGCTCCGGTCATATTCACAGTTTGTGAGTTCGAGCCCCACATCAGGTTCTATACTTATAGTGTGGAGCCTGCTTGGGATTTTCTCTTTCCCTCACTCTCTGCCCTTCCCCTGCTCACTCTCTCTCTCAAAAATAAATAAGCTTAAAAAAATTTTAATATAAAAAATTTCTTACACTGAATCAAATACATTTTTACCTCTTCTCTTTATGTTTCCATTTATTGTATTAAATTTTAATATATCTGGTGTGCATACGTGTATGTGTTTGTATATGTACACACACATATTTGTAAAGACCTTTTAACTATAAAAAATTGAATTTTAGTTTTTATTTCCAAGCTTCATCCTCTAGCCCCCTGCTGGAGTTAAATGTTAATTCAAAGATGATTCAGAGTCCATATTCCTAAAGAAATTACAATGGTTTGTTATTAATTGTCTAAAATTATTTTTGATTAGGAAGCAGTGTTTTAAGACTTTTACTTCATATTATAGTTTTACCATGTT
>NW_027531997.1:893804-896475 GCF_008692635.1 Crocuta crocuta
TTCATAATATATTTTTACCATGTTTCAGGTTTTCTTTGTTGTTAGGTTTTTTTTATTTTTTATTTTTTTAGTAAATTGGTTGAGGGTTTTAGGTAAAGAATACTGCACTAGAATTTTGTTTCCATTTAAACAGTAGGAAATAGTTCTCGGCTAGTGTTTTTACACAAAATATCGGGACTTTTCAGGGATAGGTTACTGGTGTTCACTGGAACTTTCTTGTATTTCCTCAAGATTACACTCCTACACGTCCAAATGTATCCAAATATGGGAAACCAGGTTATTTTATATTCCTTGTGTGAATAATGTGTCAGTACATTTTAATCATTGTTTCGTTGATCAAACATTTAAGTACACGTTTCGTCCAAAGCCTTTTTCAAGTTTTGTAATTTATCCTTATAAATGAATTACTGCTTCTTCAAAAAAAATAACTTAGCCATCATTTTAATTATGGCGGATTGAATGCAGGTGTTACATTTCAGAAAATTTGCTATCCTTCCAACATCTATTCTTCCCATCAAGGAACATTTCTTAAACTTGTATTTGCTTTAGGAAAATCGTAAAGAAATTCTCATGTAGGCTTTATACTTTTCTTCTTTTCTTGTTAGTTTGATGCACTGGTTTTTTAAAATATACATACGTTTATGTGTGTGAGTGTGTGTGTGTGTGTCTGTGTGTGTGTGTGTAGTGAGACTTTATATACATGAAGCACTAATATTCATATTAGAAATGGAATTTTCCTCTATCTTCTATTTCTAGCATCTAGGGTAGCTCTTGGAACATCTCATATTTATTCCGTTGATTCTCTAGTTTCCTAACTAATCATTATCTATAAATAATGATAATTTATTTCTATTCCAAAATTTTTGTGTTTGCTTTTTTTGCATGGTATTCTATTACTCAAAACTTTCAGAGCATTTTTTGGATTATTTACCATGTTGGTCACATCATGCTGGTACAAAGTGAAATAAAAATTATGCCTGAGCAATTACGGAACTTTTTTAAAGTTTGAGACGGATGTGGAAATTAATCAAATGCCTTTTGGGCAACTATAAAATGTTGCTTTTTCTACTATACCTTAGTGATGTGATGGTTCGTATTAGTATACACCTAATAATAAACCACATCTATGTTCCCTGGCTAAATACGAGTCAGATATTGTTTGCTTAGCCCTATGGAAAATTTTTCATATCTATTCATAATGTGATTATTTTCTAATTTATATTTTCTCCTGTACTTGTTAAGTTTTGGTTTTGCGGTATCTAAATTTCATGAGGTTGACCGTGAAACTTCCTTTGTTATCTACAGCCTAAAATAATTTCCATGCTGTGGAAATGAGATGCTGCTTCAAAGTTCCAGAACTATCTATCCGAGCATGGAAATGTCTTTGCTTCCCCCTGTGAATACTGATCTTGTCAGGTATTTTGGTCTTCTAGTTAACCATGGTGATCCATTTCTTTTAAGAAAATTATGCACTTAATTGAGTTTCTCACATATATGGTTTCAAAGTTTTCTTAAAGGCTTCATTACTATTATCTTTGAGAAGTTTTGGATTCACAGCAAAATGGAGGGAAAGGTACAGAGATTTCTCATTTATGCCCTGTCCCCACCCATGTAGAGCCTCCCCCAGTATCAACAGCCCCCAACACGGTGGCGTATTTGTTACCACTGATAAATGTGCATTGGCACATCTTCATCACCGAAAGTCTATAGTCTGTGTTTGGGCTCACTCTCGGTGGTGTGCATATGGGTTTGGACAAATGTATAATGACACGTATCCACTATTGTCATGTCATCCACCGTATGTTCACTGCCATAAAGACTGACAGTGCTCCCTCCATTCATGATGCCCTGCCCCCTAGCACGCACTGATCATTTTCTTGCTTGCATAGTTCTGCCTTTTCCAGAATGTCACGTATTTGGGATCCTATAGTATGTAAGCCTTTTCAGTTTACCTTCTTTCTCCTAGTAAGATGCATTTAAGTTTCCTGTCTATTTTTTATGCCTTGGTAGCTCATTTCTTTTTAGTACTAAATAATATTCCATTGTCCAGATGTAGCAGATTATCCATCCAGTTCCCAAAGGACATCTTGACTGCTACATGTTTTGGCAATTATTGAGTAAAACTGTTATAAACAGCCATGGGCAGGGTTTTGAGTGGACACAAGTTTTCAATGCCCTCGGTAGATATGAAGGAGTAGGTTGCCAGGCTATATATATATGGTAAGAGTAGGTTTAGTTTTGTAGGAAATTGTCAACAGTCTTCCAAAATGGCCATACCATTTTTTATTCCCAGCAGCAACGAATGAGATTTCCTCCAGCATCTGTTCTTGGGATTTTGGATGTTGGCCATTTTAGTAGGTGTGGGGTGGTGCCTCCATGTTTATTTCCCTGGCAACATAGAACTCGAAGCATCTTTTCATAGGTTTACTTGCCACCTGTGTGTTTCTTTAGTGAGGTGTTTTTTTTTTCCTCTGCTTTACTGAGATATAATTAACACATAGCCACATAGGTTTAATGTACATGACATCACGTATAGATACATGTATGTATTGTGAAATGGTTTTCACAAAAAGGTTACATCGATCACCTCCTGCAGTTACCATTTGGGGGGCGGTGGAAAGCATTTAAGACCCACTCTCTTAGAAATTTTCAAGTACACAAGGGGCACAGG
>NW_027531997.1:896504-911867 GCF_008692635.1 Crocuta crocuta
GGTACGTTAGATCCCAAGAACTTAATTGTCTTTTAAGTGAAATTTGTACACTTTGACCAATATGTCCCACATTTCCTCCCACACTATCTCAGCCACCACCATGTTTCTATAAATTCGGTTATTTTAAATCCACATATTAGTGAGCTCACACAGAATTCCTCTATTGGACTTATTTTGCCTCAGCATGATACCCATAAGGTCCATCCACATTGTTTCAAATGGCAAGATTTCCCTCTTTTTATTGCTGAATAATATTCCTGTGTGTATGTATGTATGTGTATATGCGTGTGTGTATATGTATGTGTGTATGTATCTATAGATATAAATATATCTGTCAGATATAGATATAGATAGATCTACAGATATAGATCTATAGGTATAGATACATACAGATACATAGATATAGATATCTCACATCTTCTTTACCCATCCATTCACTGATGAACTTCTAGGTTGTTTTTATGTCTTGGTGCAGTGAGTATGAGGGGGCAGTTATTTGAAATAATTGATTACATTGCCTTTGGATATATACACAGACATGAGATTGCTGGATCATAGGGCCGTTTGGTTTTTAATGTTTTGAGGTCCCTCCATGCTGTTTGGTTCTAATGATTTACATTTCTACCAACAGCGCAGAAGGGTTCAGATTACTTTGGCTGTTCGGGGTCTTTGGCGGATCCATACGAATTCTGGAATTGTGTTTTCTATCACGGTGAAAAATATTGGAATTTTGAAAGGATCACATTGAATCTCTAGATGACCTTATGTAGTATGGGCATTTTGACCTTATTAAGTATCCCTGTCTATAAGCATGAGAGCTGTTCCCATGTATTTTGTGTCTTCCGTTTTTTAAATCAATGTCTTAAAGGTTTCCGTGTACGAACCTTTCAGCTGCTTGGCTAAATCTATTCTTAAGAATTTGACTGTTTTTGACGCTACTGTCAATGAGATAGTTTTCCTTCTTTTTATTGAGGTATAATTTACATATGACATTGTATTAGTCTTAAGCGTACAACATAGTGATTTGGTATGTTTACATATTGCAAAATGATTACCACGGTAAGTTTGGTTCACGTTCATCACTATGCAGTTACCTTTTTTTTTCATAGGATGAGAATTTTGAAGATCTGCTTTCATAGCAGTTTTCAAATATGCAACATGGTTTTAAGTACTGTCATCATGCCGTCCATTCCATCCCAGACTTAGTTATCTCCTAACTAGAAGTTACAATTTGTTCCACTTTGCATGCATGCAGTTTGTCCTTGGTCAAGACCTGAAAGAGGCATGTTTATTGCATCTTTTTTTCTTTGACCTCTGCTTCATGAAAGTAATGTAGGGGAGGCAATTTTTTCCTTTACCCTTCTGAGTTTTTGGCTGAAGCCTCTGTAACAGATTAACAAGAGAAAAACATAAGTTTATTAACAAGTATCCTTCATATATACATGATTAATACCTAGAGAAAAAGGAGTACCTTAAAGAAGTGGCTTATAATGTTGGCTTAAATATCACTGGCAGCTCATGATAAAAAAAAAGGTGCATGCATGCGTGTGTGTGTGTAGGCCAGTTACGCAAAGATAATCAGGAAAAGCATGGTAAACAAGGGTAAGATGTGTCATGTAGATTTTTTAAAACTTTTTAATGTGTTTTTTTTTTCTTTTTCTGAGAGAGAGAGAGAGAGAGAGAGAGAGCAAGCAGGGGAGGGTCAGAGACAGAGGGAGACACAGAATCTGAAGACAGGCTCCAGGCTCTGAGTTGTCAGCACAGAGCCTGATGCGGGGCTTGAACCCACGACCCGTGAGATCATAACCTGAGCTGAAGTCGGATGCTTAACCAACTGAGCCACCCAGGCGCCCCAATGTCATGCAGATTTAAGTCAGTGCCTTATCTATTGATAATTTTTTTCATTTTATGAATTTTTTTAAAGTTTTATTTATTTTTGAGAAAGATACAAAAAGCAGGAGGGGGAAGGACAGCGAGAGAGGAAGCCGGAATCCCAAGCAGGCTCCACGCTGTTGGTGCAGAGCCGGATGCAGGGCTCACACTCACAAACGGTGAGACCATGACCTGAGCCAAAATCAAGAGTTGGATGGTTAACNATGGGGGAGAGGCAGAGAGAGAGGGAGACACAGAATCCGAAGCAGGCTCCAGGCCCTGAGTGATCAGCACAGAGCTGGATGTGGGGCTCGAATTCACAAGCTGTGAGATCATGATCTGGGCTGAGGTCAGAAGCTTGAACCCACGAACCAGGAGATCATGACCCGAGCCGAAGTCGGACGCTTAACTGACTGAGCTACCCAGGCGCTCTGATACTTTGATATTTTGATTATATAAATCCACTATCTATGCTACAGGCTTCATAGTCCAATCTTGAGAATTATACTTAGGTCTGCAATGTAATAAGATCAAAATTGTTCAAGCCTGGCACTGTGAGAATAAACCTTGGATGGTGATGAACTAAGCATGAGTAATGCCTTTTCCTGATGACCTGTGTGGGATGCTGGCTGGTGTTCTCTGCCATCATCCCAGTCTCTTTGTTGACTGGGCACCTTTTCAGAGGACCTGCTACAAACAGTAATCATCAATGTTTATAATAATCACATGGGTGCCCTATAATATCCTTTTCCAGAACAGAAAGGCTGTTATATTTACTGTAGCATTCTTAGCAAGTAAGTACAACACATACGGTAGAATCAGTTCTATAACGGAGACTCAAGCCAAACACGTTTTCAGCCTTTAATTACTGGGGTGAGTGGCGGTGGGGGGGCACCTCCATTGATGAGAACAATTTCATTCGCTTTAAATGAAGGTTTTTTTTAAATGTTTATTCTTGAGGGGGAGGGCAGAGAGAGCATCCCAAGCAGGCTCCACGGCATCAGCACAGAGCCTTACGTGGGGCTCGAACCCACAAACCGTGAGATCATGACCTGAGCCAAAATCAAGTCAGACGCTTAACCAACTGAGCCACCCAGGAGCCCCTCAGATGAAGTTTTATTTTATAATCCCTCTTGAAAACGGTGGAGCCAGAGGGATATCGGCGATCCACAGCTGGGATGTCTGGAGGCCTCTATCCTTCAGTGCTTGACCCAAAGATTTCTACTGTTAGTCAACTGCCATGCAAGTTCATGCAGGGGGCATGTCCAGGGCCATGTCTGCTCTCTAAACAGGGCCCAGAAAGGGATGTTTGCCCTAACATGCATTTTGCTCTTCTCACTGCTGTTCGGGACATTTCAGTGGGTCTGATCATTTGTCAGTCACCCACACCCATTGCTTTGAAGTTGAAACTTAAATTTTGATGTAAACTCCAGACAAGTTGAATCAGCACATTTATTTCCTCTCCATCAAGTCCTGCCCCTCACTCGTTTACCCTTCTGAGACCAGCAGAGAAGAGTCATTATTTACAAAAGATAATAACCCGCCAGGGCCAACTCACTGGCTTATCCCAGGTCCCTGAGGTGACAGTGATGCATTGTGCTAATCTTCTCAGGTTTCTCTGCCCTTTGTATGAGGCTCTTGGAGAGGAATTGCTTATCCCACTGGAATGCATCTCCAGAGCACGCTGGCAGTGTGGTTAAGGAGAAACAATTTGGAATCCTAGATCAACTAATGAGTGTAGACCTTGTCCAAGTCCTTAGTTCCTCAGTTTCCTTATCTGCCAAATGGGGATAATGATCCAGGGGTCCCTGAAGGATGTATGGTGTCAATGAGGGAGGGATGAGAGAGGCACCAGATTCTTTCTGGTCACCAGCCAGGCCTCTCTGCACTGTCTGAGACTCAACTTTATTTTATGATATAGTATTTGGGGGATGGCACAGAAGTGGCATTCTGATGATAAATCCTTTTGTCAGTAAAAACTTTCCAGAACATTGATATGCAAAAGGTATGGGGAACAGCCCAGAGGTGGCATTAGCATAGTAAAGGCAAAAGTTAGTTCCTTAGGAGTAGGGGTCAATAGTCTGTTTATCGCTTAATGGGAGATCTTAAGAAAAACGGGTCTTTCAGGAATGCAATGTTGCTCCCATAACCACAAAAGAAGAAGTTCCTACAGGAAGTTCCTTCACAGAGTGTAATCAGCATGTCAAGGCCAGAATGAGTCACTCCTAATACCAATGAACAAGGTGATGTGGGGGTCAGTGCTCAAGCAGAAACAATTGGGTGGGGGTGGATATCGGTCGCCATCTGATGGTAAGAGTCTGTGCAACTTACCTTAACTTCACAAGGAGTTCTTTCTCAACCTATGAGTTCAGAAACAGCTCTCAACAGATCTGTTCTATCTCACATGATATGAAGTGATAATCATCGTGTCTGGAAAGCAGCAAGGACTAAAACTTCATAGATACTAGTGCTGTAAATACTATTTTTCCTCTCCGACACAAGTACAGATGGCACTTTATGCACCTAAGTAAGAGTGGGTCAATTAGTGGCAGTGATTCTCAAGAGAAAGGAGACAGAGTCTCATTGCCTCTTTGGCAGTTTGAGAAAGCCCCTAGAAAATTCCAAAATGTTCCCCAAAGGAAGTTTGCTGCCATAGAGGGGGGAAAAAATCATTGCTTTCATGGCAAAATTTCAGACATTGTGGCACTGAGGTGGTTTAAATACTTTGAGGCAGGAAAGTTTGATGCGGCCCTGAGATTGTTAGCTGTGTCGTCATTTCTCAGAATGTGTCTGTGGACCACTTTCATCAGATTTGCCTAAGGAATTGGGAAAGAATGCCGACTCCGAAGGTCCTGCTACCCCAAACACACTGTTTTGATAGAATCTCTGTAGGTAAAACTCAGGGTTATATATTTTCCAAAACATTCCCAGGTAGGGCTGTGCTGCACTGAAGTCCGAGAACCATCGAATTGTTCAGCTGTATAGTCAGCCTACAGCAAATGCTAGTCTGGAACCTTGGGGGAGGTACTTGCCTTCCATTGTAATCAACAGAGCAATAAAAATGATCTATTTTACTGAGTTCTTCACAACAGATTTGGGGGAGTGTGGTGAGAAAAATTCCAGGGGAAAATGTAATAGAATAGTCTGTTCCTTTTGTATCCATGGGAAGTCACAACCTCGTGGGGAGAATTCCTCCACCGCCGAGAGCTCAGTCTGACCCTTCATTCCTTGTACTTGGCTTGTCTCCCTCCAAAAAATTCCTCAGAGAATGTTCCGTCGACTCCACCCTCTGTTGACTCTCTCAATTACCGTTTGGTCTATTTAGCTATTGAATGCCTCTTTTTAAAAGTATTTGGACCTTCCCTTGTCGGGTCACAGCTTAGGCAAAATACAGACCCACCATTCTCTGTAGGGCACCCCTGATGCTTTATTTCTTCTTTTTCAGTCTCCTCTCTCTTTTTTCTCATTATTGCCACCCTAGACAACATTCCTCGCTGCCGCCACTCTTGATCCCTCTCCAAGAGGTGAGATTCCAATTCCAATTTTCTACATGAAAGCAACCACAAGAACGATAACCAACAATAAAGCAATGAAGAAGAGACCTCAAATTCTTTTGTGGCATGACTGTGGTTCGTCTCCATTCTCTCCCCACTGAGAGAGCTGAGGAAAAAAAAATAGTTACTGTTTTTCATTCTTCAGTGTCAATTTGGAAGATTGTCTTCTTGGGAAGGTGTGTGGGTTCAGACAACATCCTAACTAATGACCTAGGATCACTAGCTAGTATCCTCACTTTTTGGATTCATGATTGAAGCCAATTTAGGGCAATAATACTAAGGGTACTATCACTACCACTATCTATGACTATTGCTGCTACTAATACTACCGCTAGTACTAATACTGGTTAACGAATTATTGAGTGCATACGTCATACCAGGCACTGTTCAAGGTACCGTACCTGCAGTACAACGTTTGATCCTAACAACAATGTGAGTGAGGTGTTATGGTTATGGCTATTGTTTTCTCGAGTGAGGAGACTGGAGTATACTGGAATTAAATTAAATTCCTTGTCAAATTGACAGAGCTAGTAAGTAGTTAAGGTGGCTTTAATTCCAAGCAGACACACCGTAGGAGTATTTTCTACCTATTCACTCGGAAAACACAGATACTTCATAACACAAATTATGTTGCAATAGCAACTAACTTCCTGTCATCAATCTTGAACTATTAATTCTGTTTATCATTTCACAATACAGAGTTAAGCAGCACCTGGGTGGCTGGGTCAGTTAAATGTCTGACCGTGGACTTTGGCTCAGGTCATGATCTCGTAGTCATGAGATCGAGCCCAGCACCAGGTTCTGTGCTGACAACTTGGAATCTGCTTGGGATTCTTTCTCTCTCCCTCTCTCTGCTCCTAGGCCCCTCAAAATAAATAAACATTAAAAAGAATAAAAATAGTTTCAAAAGTAATAGAAGCTTTGAAGATGCAGTTTTTAGGACATTATGCCTTAATGGCCCAAACACATTGTTTGGTATTGAATACTGTTTCATGCAGCCAAATTGTGACCTATATTGTGTCAGAGTCACTTCATCAGGATAAAAATTAATGGAAAGGAAGGATAAAAGAGTGAGGACCCTAGCTTAAAATTTAAGTCCATTATTTCTTTTTTTTAACTTTGTCTTTTTATGTCTTTGTTCTGAGAGACAGAGAGTGAGTGGGGGAGGGGCAGAGAGAGAGGGAGACACAGATTCCAAAGCAAGCTCCAGGCTCTGAGCTGTNTGGGGGGAATTTTGAACTATCTTTGAAAACTGAATTTTGTAAGAGTCAAAACTGAATTGAACCAGTGGAAGGAGTTCTCAATATAAAGATGCATACTTCAAATCAACGTTTTATCCTGGACTCTTATTTTGTCTGAGTGGTACTGGTACAAAGACATATAAATATACATGAGTTTAGAAGTCAGGAAAAGCATAGATTGTCTTATATTCTGGATATGAGAACATGACTAGGGACATCACAGAAATGCTCCTTTGGACTTGGGAAAGCAGGAATTCTGATGTTTTCACAACACACTGACCCATATAGAGATGGAATGTAATTTTGAAAGTGGATTGGCAGCGGATAGAGCTGAAGAACCAAGAAGGTGGTTTTTTGTTTGTTTGGTTTGGTTTAGTTTTTGTTTTTTGGCTTTCTTGTCATTTTTGCTATGTATAATGAAGGTGTTTGTATTTCAGGGTCCAGTGGAATCGGTCAACAGCCCAAGTATTCAGCTAACTCAAGTGACGTATGTTAAGGCAACCAGGTACTAAATCGCAGTGGTTGAGTTTACATAAAATCTTGAGAAACACTTCAAGAGAATACACTTCTCAGTGGATAATCACAGAACTTAAAATACTAGACACCAAAGGCTGGATCTGCCATGGTAATGGAAAGATAGCTGAGAAATGCAATCGAGGCCATGATTAAGGATGAATATAGACCTATTGAACGGAAGAGATGGAAGAGAATTTGACATCCTATAGATCAGGTTGGAGTTCTTGTATGAATCACTGTAGGTTCTTGGGTTGAATAGTGTCCCCCCAACCCCTGATTCTTGTTCACTTGGAACCTGTGAACATGACCTTATTTGGAAGTGGAGTCTTTGCAGATGTAGTCAAGTGAAGACGAGGTCGTACTGGACTTGAGTGGTCCCTAATCCCATGACCAGGACCTTTATTTATTTATTTATTTTTACAAATAGTTCATTGTCAAATTAGTTTCCACCTAACACTCAGTGCTCATCCCCACAAGTGCCCTCCTCCATGCCCATCCCCCCTCCCCCCCACATCCATCAGTCCTCAGTTTTTGTCAGCATGCAAGAGTCTCTCATGGTTTGCCTCTCTCCCTTTCCCCCACCATTTCCGCCCTTCTTCTCCCCCTTGTTCCTCCGTCAAGTTCCTCCTAATCCTCCTATACATGCAAACATAGGATATTTGTCCAGGACCTTTATAAGAAGAGGGATATTTGGATACAGACACAGAAGGAAAACCGTCATGTGATGACGGAGGTGGAGATTTGAAATATGCTCCCATAAGCCAAGAATTGCCAGCAACCACTATAAGCTAGGAAAAGTAAGGGAATATTCTTCCCTAGAAACTCGGGTGGGAGAATGGCCACGTTCACACCTTTATGTCCGGTTTCTAGCTTCCAGAAAGTGAGGGAATCGATTTCTGCCTTACGCCACTCAGTTTGTGGTACTGCGTTATGGCCACCCTAGGGAATGAACAGAGTTATGTTCCTTGAATTCTGGATGCAATGTGATAATGCCTATTAAAGTTCTAGACAGGGGCACCTGGGTGGTTCAGTCAGAAGAGTATGCGACTCTTGATCTCGGGGTCGTAAGTTCAAGCCCCATGTTGGGTGCAGAGATTACTTAAAACATGAACTTTAAAAAAAGTTCTAGAAGATTGATTTAGCTTTGTAAAATGGAGTTCCTGCAAGGAAACATTGTTTGAAATTTTGATCCCAGTAATGATGCGTGGAAGACATAAATAAAGAAATGTGTTCCCCGAGGTGCTGCATGGAGGGGGTAAGGGCCCACAGGAGAGAGGAGTACAAAGCAGGAAGAAGGTTCTGGGAGGTTAGTATCCCAGCTTACCTGTGCCCTGCAACACAGGGTAGGAATATACATAAAAGATTTCTTAAGGGTAGGATCATCATCCATTCCAGTTTTCCTGGGACTGAGGGGCCTTTGAGGGGACATGAGACTTTCAGTGCTAAGCCTGGGACAGTCCCAGTCAAACCAGGATGAGTTGGTCACCCTATTCAAGCTACGTACTGAACAATAAAATGGCCCAGGAAGACATTTTCTGCAGCTTGAGCTATGTTAAGTAATGTTCATAGGTGATGAGAGAAATTCTTCAACCCTTCCTTGACGCCGATGTTCTCGGTCAGTGAGAATTACTTCCACGCGGAAAGGGAGGGCACAAAAATGGCTGTGAGCGATTTGAACTTGGTGGAAAGCCTGAGAGCACAGAATGGCGTCAGATTGGTTCCCTTTACATTCATTCAGCATTTAACGCCCCAGACGCTATTTTTAAGTCCCGGGGATACAGAGCGACCGCTATTTCTCACTGTCTACTTGGCATCCTGTACGAAGAGTCTAAAACCTGCCACTGGCATGGTCTGTGCCCCTCGCCTCCCGAATGTGCCTGCAGAACCACTCAGCCCTGCTTCTCTGTCGTGCTTCTGTCCTCTGGAGATTCATGACTGTCAGGAAGGATTCACAGTGCTGGAAGCGCCCAATTATTTCCTGTCTCCGCCCTTTCAAATGCAAGCAGCTTCTCCCTCTGGTAGGTTTCACTTCTGTTCAGAGCCCCAACCTGCACTGTGGTCTTTGAATCTGAGTCACCCACTTCCTTTAACACCCGCTGAAACTCACCTACTTTTGAAAAAATTGTTAATGTTTTATTTACTTTTGAGAGAGAGAGAGAGAGAGAGAGAGGGAGACTGAGAAACCAAAGGGGGCTCTGTGCTAACAGCAGCAAGCTGCTCTTGAACTCACAAACCATGAGATCATGGCCTGAGCCAAAGTCAGATGCTCAACCGACTGAGCCACCCAGGCACCCCTCACCTACTTCTGTACATGAGAAATTGACCAAGAGTAGATTTCAGGTGCTCTTACCACTTACACAGGGATGGAACCATGTAAAGGGATAGTTATGTTAATTAGCTTGCATGTAGTAATCATTTCACTTTGTTGTATACCTTAAATACAATTTTCATTTAAAAAAAAAAAAAAAGCAAACTCTGGGGCGCCTGGGTGGCTCAGTCAGTTAAGCATCCGATATCAGCTCAGGTTATGATCTCACGGTTGGTGAGTTCAAGCCCCAAGTGGGGCTCTGCGCTGACAGCACAGAGCCTGCTCTGGATTCTCTGCCCCTCCCCCGCTCCTGCACTTGTGTGCAGTCTCTCAAAAATAAATAAATACAAAATATTTTTTTTTAAAAAAAGGCACACTCACTTCCTCCAAGAAAAAGGTTTTCTTGACCAAGTTCACTCTGATTACTCATATTATTTCATATCTCTGTGTTCTTACATACTTTAGTAAGTATATTAATTATCACTGCTCTGATTAAAGTTGTAATTATGGGTTCAGTCACAATCCATGTGGTATTCACCAGTTGTAGGATTATGGATGGGATGGGTATTCGATGGGAATTGAGGTGTGGGTTGCCAAAAGGTAGGGTGATGATCTCTGCTCACTTGTATTTTATCTTGAATGTGCTCTTAACTCCATCCTACCCAGAGAAGAGGTAGGATGTATAATCTCTAGGAGAGTGCAGTAAGGATGGGTGGCCAATATTCTGTCCTTTGCACTGCACTGTGGATAACCGGCTCATTCTTGCGGCTGATCCGTTGACGTGATTAGAATTTGCCCAGCTGAGACTGCTTTGCCACACAGGAGGGCTCCTGGAAGCCCCTCTCATGACTTCATGCCAGTCTCCAGGCTCAAAGGAATGAGATTTTCAGGGCAACGGCAGATACTTCATCACTGAACAGCTGTGATGGCTACCAAAACCATATACTTTTTATCATAGTTGCTATATTGCAGGCTTAAGCTTCTAGGCACGCAGTCAGCAGGTTTTGATGAACGTGTAAGAATTAGATGTGTCCGTATCCTCCTCATTACAAATTGGGTGGTGGAAATTAGAAATAAACCGAAAGCATCTCAACTTTTAAGAGACAACAGCAAGGTTGACGTGATCTTTTGCCAAATCTGAGAATAATTTTTTTAAGTTTATTTTTTTATTTTGAGAGAGACAGAGACAGCACAGGTGGGGGAGGGGCTGAGAGAGAGGGAGAGACGGAGAGCCCAATGCAGGACTCAAACTCACAAAACCATGAGATGGTGACCTGAGCTGAAACCAAGAGTCAGACGCTTAACTGATTGAGCCACCCAGGGGCCCCATAGAATAATTTTTTTTAAAGGAAAGTTATTAACTACATGAAACCAGATGCAAGGATCACAAGTAAGCCTAGGTCCAATCTGGGTTTACTAAAAATAAGTTATACCAGTATAACCTAGTACCCTTTGGTATCAGGCAAATTCACTAAGCAAGCGAATCTGAACTTCAGTGAGATTTGATTTGATATTTGACTAGGCATGGAGTGAGATATACATGGGGGGGGGGAATGGAGAACTGTGTCTACTTGTTAGTACAATCAGGGGAATTATTAGCTTCTTTAATGCCCATACCCGAAGGGACTGATTAATAAACTGCTATTCTAAATAGAGATTTCCAATGAAGACTCTGACCCCAAGCCTGATCCTTCCAACGATTTGTTAAAGGCCTGCATGTTTGTATAGAAGGCATACTTATAAAATCTGTGCATGTGAGGGAAGGCTAGGAAACACATGAAGTGGTAGAATCAAGGTATACGATTTGAATATACTAGGTCAATGGCCAATTGTAACAAGACATAGTTTAACACTGATAAATAGCAGGTTATGTACTTACGTCCAGAAAAACCAACTGAATGCACCCTGTGAGAATAAGACTTCAATGTTTTCACTGATCAGTATTACTCAATATTGCTCAGAGAGCTAAGGCAACCCTAAGGGCACGTCAATAGAAATTCAGGAGCTGGATGGAGTGAGGTAATAAAGTCCATATCTCCGGGTGCCTGGGTGGCTCAGTCAGTTGAGCCTTCAACTCTTGATCTCACGAACTCATGATCTCGTGCTTCGTGAGTTTTGAGCCCCACGTTGGGCTCTGTGCTGACAGTGCAGAGCATCGTTAGGATTACCTCTCTCCCTCTCTCTGCCCCTACCCTGCTTGCTCACTCTCTCTTTCTGTATCTCTCAGAATAAATAAATAAACTGAAAAAAAAAAAAAAAAAAGAGGCCCATATCTCCTATTCTTTTGTGCTTTACGGACCAAATCTGAAGTACGGTGTTAAATTCTGGGCCTTACCCTTTAAGTGAAGCTTTCCTTCTCATTCTACACCTCCAGGCAACATTTTCAATTCCAACCAAAATCAATAATTTCCAAACCTCTATCTCCAGCCAGAAACTTTGTTCGGTTCCCACAACTGCATTTCTCTATCTGCTTATCAGGTGCCTCTAGCTGGCTGTATTCTTGGCATCTCAAATCTGAGAGCTCAAAAATCAAAGTTTTCATTCCCACCTATACGTCACTATGTACTACCATACCACTGCTCAAGCGATAAAACCTGTTTTCCCATGAGTACTTCTATTTTTTAATGTTTATTTGAGAGAGAGAGAAGGGGGGGGCACAAGCAGGGGAGTGGCAGAGAGAGAGGGAGACACAGAATCCGAAGCAGGCTCCAGGCTCCGAGCTGTCAGTACAGAGCCCAACATGGGACTCAGACCCATGAACCCCGAGATCATGACCTGAGCTGCAGTCGGACACTTAACCGACTGAGCCACCCAGGTGTCCCTTCCCGTGAGTATTTTTAACCTTTGATACTGGCATCTATCTGCTTTAACCTGAAACCTGGGAACCGCCCTTGATTCCTTTTAACTGTCCCCCATTCACTCGATGTTAATCACCACTTGCTATCATTTAAAATATTGCCGTATCTCTTCAATCCCTCTATTTTTGCTCTTACTACTTGTCACTACCTGAATTTGAGACTTTGGTTCGTTGTTTCTCAGATTAGCTTCAGTTCCATGAATTCCAAATCTCCCTAATGGCTCTGTGCTTTTGTAATTTACTGGCATTTATATCTACCACAAACACACGTATTTATTCTCTTGGGCTATGTCCAAGAGATAAAAAGCATGTATTTGCCATCAGGTTGCTGATGGTTTAGTGGATGAAAAAGCCATATAAGTTATTATAATATAACAAGTCAAGTGTAAAGAGGTCTCATGGAGGTGCAGAGGAGAAACCCAACGTGTCAAGGCTCAGTGGAAACTTTTCTTGGAGGAGAAAACACCTGGATTCCAAGGGCGTAGGAATGAGCTAATTTGGAATTTCTGGTGGGGGATATAGCCTATGAGCAGTATGAAGGTAAGGAATGGATAGGTATATGTGGGAAAACTCAAAATGTCTGATATTGGTATGTGGTACAGCTCGTGAGAGAAAGCTGATTGTAGATGAGTCTGAATAGGTAGGGAGGCTCCAGCTGATACTGACATGATAAAGAACTTGGGGCACTGTTTTACAAGCAGCAGCGAGCTGTAAAATGATTTAATTAGGAAAAAAGTCAGATGATCTCATTAGGACTTGTAACTTGAGTGGTAATTTTTTAATAGCAATCTTTCATACTTAAGCATTAGCTATTTTAACAGCTTTATGGATGTATCATTCACATATCATATAACTCACCCACTTAAAATCTACAGTGCAGGGCACCTGGGTGGCTCAGTTGAGTGACCAACTCTTGATTTTGACTCACGTCATGATCCCAGGGTCATGAGATCTAGCCCCGGGTCAGGCTCCACGTTGGAGCCTGCTTAAGATTCTCTCCCTCTGCCCCTTACTCTCTCTCTGAAATAATAACTTGGAAACACTATAAAAAATAATAAATATACAATGCAATGNTCCTGTCCTTTGACGTTCTCATTGGTGTCCTTTGAAGCACAAAAATTTTAGTTTGTGAAGTTCCATTTCTTTTCTTTAGTTGCTCATGCACTTGGCTTTATATCTAAAAGCCCTTTCCCATATCTACGACCATCAGATCTCACCCCTATGTTTTCTTCTAAGGGTTTCATGGTTTTACCTCTTACATTTATGCCACCGATCCACACTGTGCTAAGTTTTGGAGAGCGTGTGACGTAAGAGTCTAATGTCATCTTTGGTTGTGTGGCTCTCCAGTAGTCCCCGCATCGGTCGTTATAAAGATNTTGGAGATGTATCCGTTTTGTTTCTGGACTCCCAATTCCATAAGTCCTCCTCCTAACGTGTCATCGGAAGGCCAATAGTAGCCTAAAGCTACGTCATAATGCCTACATCGTTCACCTCACTTCATCCCCCCACCAAAGCATTTCCTCATCTCACATCATAAGAAGGAAGGTGACTATAGTATGATAAGGTATTTCGAAAGAGAAAGAGAAAGATCGACAGACACCACATTCACATTAGTTTTCTTACGGTAAATTGTTACAGCAATTCGCTTTTATCATACATTTTTGTTGGCAACCTCTTAGCCTAATTTATAAATTAAACTTTATCATAAGTATGTATATACAGCAAAGATGTCCTATTTATAGGGCTTGGTTTTTCTCATGGTTTCAGGTATCCACCGGGGGTTTGGGGTCATAATCCTGATGGATAGGGGGTAACTGCTTTATTAAGTTTGGAAATGGAGAGGTGGGAGCCCTCCCACTTTGTTTTTCAAGATTGCTGGGCTATTTTTGATCCCTTAAAATTCTGTGTGACTATCAGAATCAGCTTGCAATTTCTTCCAGGTTATAAACCGGAATTCTGGTGGGTATTGGATTGACTCGGTAGCTAAGTGTGGGGCAGTATTCCCATCTTGACGGGATCAGACTTCCAGTCTATGAACATGAGACATTTTCTCAATTATCCAGATGTTTCCTCATTTCTTTCAACAGTGTTTTGTAGTCTTCACGGTACATCCACTGCGCTTCTTTTGTTAAGTTTATTCCTACAGATTTCATTCTTTTTGATGCTATTACACATGGACATGCGTTCTTAATTTGATTTTTGGACTGTACAATGCAAGTGTATAGAAATACACTTGATTTTTGCATATTGATTTTGTATCCTGCAAACCTGCATAACTTGTTTACTAGTTCTAATAGGTTTTAATTAGATTTCTTAGACGGTGTCATCTGCAAATAAAGACAGATTTACTCCTTTGTTTCCAGTCTGGATTCCTTTTATGTATTTTTCTAATCTTAATTGCTCTGAATAGAATCTCCAGTACCATACAGAATAGAGGTGGTAAGATCATCCATCCTTGTCTGGTTTCTGATCTTAGGAGGAAACCACCTAGTCGTTCACAACTAAGTATGAAGTCGGCTGTGTGGTTTTTGTAGATGCCCTTTATCAGGTCGAGGAAATTCTGCTCTGTCATTTGAGTATTTTTATCATGCAAAGGAGTTGGATTTTTTTGTCAGATGCTTTTTCTACAACTACTAAGATAATCCGGTGACTTTTGTTTTTAATTTTGCTGATTTAATATGAACTGATTTTCAGATGTCAATCCAGTTTTGTATTGCTACGATACATCACATTTGATGATGGTGTAGAATTCTTTTATATGTTCCTGGATTTGATTTTGTAATACTTTGTTGAGGACCCTTGCATCCACATTCATAAAAAAANCTCACTCTCTCTCAAAAATAAACTAAACATTAAAAAAATTTTAAATATTGGTTGGTAGGATTTTTGTGATGAATTGGGAAGTCTTTTCTCCTCTGAGTATTTTGGAGAGTTTGTGAGGAATTGGTATTAATTCTTTAAATATTTGATAGAATTCAGTGATGAAGACATCTGAGTCTGAAGTTTCTTTGTAGT
>NW_027531997.1:911900-917523 GCF_008692635.1 Crocuta crocuta
TAGCTTTTGATTACTAATTTAATTTCTCTGCTTGCTTTAGACTTAGATTTCCTGTTTCTTCTTATCACTGTTAGAAGTTATGGTCTTTATAGGAATTTTTTTCTATTTCAACTGAGTTATATAATTTGTTGGCATACAATTTTTCATAGTAATCAGTTATGATCTTTCTTTTTTAATTTTTTAAAATGTTTTATTTATTTCTGAGAGAGAGAGTGTGTGAGCAGGGGAAGGTCAGAGAAAGAAGGAGACACAGAATCCGAAGAGAGGCTCCAGGCTCTGAGCTATCAGCACAGNGGGGCTCGAACCCATGAACTGTGAGATCATGACCTGAGCCGAAGTCGGACACTCAAACAACTGAGCCACTCAGGTGCCCCATGATCTTTCTTATTTAGTATTTAGTAGTAATTTCCCTTCTTTCATTCATGATTCTATTAATTTGAGGTCTCTCTTTTTCTCTTGGGTCAATCTAGTTAAAGGATTATCAATTGTGTTGATCTCTGCAAAACACTAGATTTTTATTTCATTTCTTTGCTCTATTATTTTCTACCCTGCATTTCATTAGTTTCTGCTCAATCCTTACTATTCCCTTACTCCTACTTGCTTACGGTTTAGTTTGCTCCTTTTTTCCAGTGTTTTAAGGAGGAAGGTTCATTTATTGATTTGAAATTATTTTTTAAGGGCATTTGCAGATACAAATTTCTCTTTCAGTACTGCTTTAGCTGCAGCCTCATATGTTTTGCTTTCTTGGGTTTTTATTTTTACTTATGTCAAAGTGTTTCTGATCTCTCTTGAGGTCTTCTTTGACTCATTGACTACTTACGAGGTTTTATTTAATTTCTACATATTTGTAATTTTCCCAATTTTATTCCTGTAATTTACTTCTAATTCAATTCCATTGTGTTTGTAGAACGTAATGTGTATTATTGTGATGCTTTTAAATTTATTGAAGATCNTGTTGTTGCTTCATGGAGTGTTCTACAGAGGTTTAATTCCTTGTTATCTTCTTTCTAATTTTCCTATTTATTACTGAAAGTAGGGTATTGAAGTCTCCACAATTATTGTTGAATTGTTTATTTCTCCTTTCATTTCTGTCAGGTTTGCTTCGGGTATTTTGGTGCTCTGTTATTAAGTGCATGTATGTTTAGAACTGTTGTATTTTCCTGATGGATTGACCCTCTTATCATTATAAATCAAACTTCTTTATCTCTAGTAATATTTTTTGTTTTAAAGTTGGTTTTGTCTGTCATGGCAACTTTTCCTTTTTGACTGCTCTTTGTATAAAATCTCTTTTTTACCTCCTTTTACTTTTAATATTTGCATCTTAGAATCTACAGCGTCTTCTGTAGACAACATATAATATATGATAGGATCATGGTATTCTTAATCCAGTCTGATGATTTCTTTCTTCTGCCTTACTTAATTCATTCACATTTAATATAATTATTCATATTGTTGGGTTTGTGTCAGCCGTTTTATTTGTTGTGTTCTGTATGTCTTATGCTTTTATTCTATTTTCCTAGTGTTGCTTTCTTTGGTATTAAGGAGTAATTTATGATATAGTATTTTAATTTTTTTTTAAGAAATTTCACTTTTTAAAAAAATCTTTCTTTATAGTTTATTTTTGAGACAGAGACAGAGCATGAGTGGGGGAGAGGCAGAGAGAGAGGAAGACACAGAATCTGAAACAGGCTCCAGGCTGAGCTGTCAGCACAGAGCCTGATGCGGGGCTCGAACCCATGAACCATGAGATCTGACCTGAGCCGAAGTCGGATGCTTAACCAACTGAGCCACCCAGGCGCCCCGAAATTTCACTTTTTTGAGTTATTTTCTTAGTGACTGCTCTAGGATTTACCACATACATCATAACTTGTCCAAACCAACTTCCAATTTATTATACTAGCTTAATTCCAGTACTATATATAAATGTAACTGATCTATAGGTCTATTCCTATTTCCTTCCTTTTTGTGGTACTATTGCCATACATATTATGTCTAGTCATACTGCAAACAGCATTGCATTGTTATAATTACTACTTTGCCATCTGCACTCAGTTCTTTAGTCCAATAAAGCTTTGTTCCTATTCACCTCCTTTGTGCTGTTGTTAGCAAATATATTACATATGTTATTTTACGTTGTAAGTCCAATGATACATTATACACATATTATTTTATACAATTGTTTTTTTAAAAACAAGAGGAGAAAATATGCATTTGTTTTGTCTTCTATAATTATATAATTATCTTTACCATGAGTTATATTTATCCCCCCACCCATCTTTAAAAACTGTTTTTAAAGTTTTATTTAAATCCAAGTTAGTTAACATATAGTGTCATAANCCTATGTTCATCTGTTGTATTTTTTAAGTGCCACATATGAATGAAATCATATGGTATTTGTCTTTCTCTAACGGACTTATTTTGCTTAGCATAATATATTCTAGTTCCATCCATGTTGTTGCAAATGGCAAGATTTCATTCTTTTTGATCGCCAAGTAGTATTCTAGTGTGTGTGCCAGTCAGTGAACATTTGGGCTCTTTCTGTGATTTGGTTATTGTTGATAATGCCCCCCCTCTTTTTTTTAATGTAGATTCAGATGACTTCCTGGGCTCACTTGCTTTTAGCCTACAGAATTTTCTTTACTTTTTCTTTAAGGTTATTTNTTAATTGATTTCATTTTATTTATTTCCTTTAAGCTTTATACCCAACACGGGGCTTGAACTCATGACCCTGAGATCAAGAGTTGCATGCTCTACCAACTGAGCCAGCCAGGCGCCCCTACTTTCATATTTTAAAGGCTGCTTTGTTGGATATAGGATTCTTAGTTGACAATGTTTTCCCTTGGAGCAATTTGAATAAGTTATCCCACTCTCTTCTAAACTTTATTGTGTCTGCTGATAATTTAGCTACCTTACTGGGACTCCCTTTTAAGTAATGAGTCATTTTTCTCTTGCTGCTTTAAAGACGTTCCTTTCGTCTTTGGCTCTCAATATTTTCACTGAGCCTCTTTCTGAATGACACCTCTAGTCAGTGGAGGGATGGACAGCAGCCTTATGTCCCCTCAACGTACTTCTCCTGGCGTGAAACTACCACATCCCAAGCCAGGACAGGAATGGTCAGGGCCCTAATATCTCAGTACCTAAGTAAAGTCTCTGTTTCATGAGTCCATGTTAGGCAGAAGGGGACCCCAACCTCCTCACCACACTTTCCTGGGACTTAGCATCAGGGTAGTTGGGGGCAAGATGAAAAACACTGATATCTGTTCCTTCTAGGAAAGAAACAAAACCCCCTCTGTCTGAATATTGGGAGGAGAGGGAGTCTTGGGTTTTTGACTGAAGTGGTCCGTAGAGGAATCTCGGCCTTGCTGAGCTGAGTTGGGGAGACAAGGGTGACCTTGGTTCAAATACCATAATCTCTTACATTCCTTGCTGGAGTTTTATGACTGGTTCCCCCCATTGAGCTAATCGTGTCCTGAGCAGTGGGAGTTTTCTACTGTGCATTACAGTGTCTTTTCACCGAGCACAGTGCCTGATGCATAGGAGGTACAAAATCAATTTCTGCAAGTGTGTAAAAGGACATAGTACTATTCTATAAAAGATGGCTGAAGGAACTGAAAATGTTTATGAGAGAGAAAAAATAATCTCACGAGTGGTCACCTGTCTTCAGATACTGAGGAATATGGAAGAGGGACTGAACTTGTTTTCAGTGGCCTCTACTATTAGACTGAACAGAAGAGAGTGTCAAGAAAAGAGAATTTGCTTATTGTGAGAAATGGTTTCTGGAACGATTTAATGCACCCATCCAATGAGCGGTCTTTTAGGTAGTGACCATTTCCTGCTACTTCGTGTCCAGTTACAAGATGAATGACTGCTTGTGGAGGACGTTGTAGACAGCACTGACACACCAACTGTGTGACAGAATTTGACCATCTTAAAAACATTATCCAGGAGAGTTTTATGATTATGTTTCAAAATTCCATATATTATCAATTGGGCACAAGCTTCAAAATCAAAAAGCCATAGATGTGCGATCTTGGTCTCAGAAAAAAATATAAAAATCGCATCTGGGTTGTGAGATTTAGCAACGAAAAATATAGGCTGCTTAGTTAAATTTGCATGTCAGATAAAAACAAATAATGGTTTACTATGTTTATCCCCTGTAATACTCAGGATATACTTAAACATTTTAAAAAATCATCATTTCTTTGAAATTCACATTTAACTGGTTACCCTGAATTTTATCTGGCAACACTGTCATGTCCGGTACCAGGTATTCAACAGCTTTCACTGATGAGGAAGTAAGGGGTGAGTTTTTAATGTGTCACGAGAAATGTCAGAATTTTCACGTTTCTATGTAAATAAGGGGTTTGATTTTCAGCTTCCACTCTAAGGGAAAGTGACTTCCCTCATTAAAAGTGGTTTATAATGCATCACCATCAGACTACTATTCAGTCTACAGAGATAAGACACGATGCATGTGGATTTGAGACCGAACTATAGCATCATGTGGCTGTAGGCAGCACCTCTTTGAACTATACGCAGAGGCACAAGTGCCCTTAAACATTGGTATATAAAACACTCAACACTAAACATTTGTAGTTTGAACACATGTCTACAAAAAAGCAAAAGTTGATCACAGAAGACTTGAAGTAAGAAATGGGGGGGGGGCTGCTCACTACACACCAGATTGCATGAGACGACTCATGTACAAAGGGTTAATCACCTCAATGTATAAAGAGCATCCACACATGAACAAGAAACAAGAAGCTAAGAGTAGACGAAAAATACGAATAGAGAATTTGCATGAAAACAGGTCCCTGTGGCTTTCGTTTGTGTTCCATCTTCTTTGCTTGTAAGAAAAGACTCTAATTAAAGTTAAACCAACATGCGGGGCGCCTGGGTGGCTTAGTCGGTTAAGCGTCTGACTTTCGCTTAGGTCATGATCTCACGGTTCGTGGGTTCGAGCCCCGCGTCGGGCTCTGTGCTGACTGCCAGCTCAGAGCCTGGAGCCTGTTTCAGTCTGTGACTCCCTCTCTCTCTGACCCTCCCCTGCTCACGCTGTCTCTCTCTCTCTCCTAGAAATAAATAAAACATTAAAAAAAAAATTAAAAAAAAAAAGTTAAACCAACATGCTATTTATCACCTTTCAGAAGGAAATCAATCCAAAGACTAGTGAGGCTGTGGCATGGGGAAGTAGGCACTCTCACATATTGTTGATGGGAGTGCAAAATGGCGGAATCTGTATGTGGTCCAATCCAGTGATCTCGCCCAATAATCAAAATCATTCACTTCAAGGAATACACCTAAAGATGCGTTCTCACAATGTGACGAAGGAAATATGGATGGATATATGTAGCTATTTACTGGTTGCAGCATTGTTTGTGATACCAAAAGCAACATAAATGTATACCATTAGGGTGCTGGCTGAATAAACTGTGGTACATCCATTCAATAGACTATGATACACCTGTAAAAAGAATGAATGAGGAAGGTCTGTATTTACTGATAAAGCATGAATGCCAGGACAAAGAGCTAAATGAGGGGGCGGAAGCAGCAGAAAAATGTGTTTAGCATGCTGCCATTTTTACAAAAAAGAGAGAGCAATAAAAATAATTATTGATAATTG
>NW_027531997.1:917636-926996 GCF_008692635.1 Crocuta crocuta
TTTGACAGTGGGTTTGAAAACTGGGAAAAGATTAAAAAAAAAAAGGAATGAGTGGGAGGCTCTTTGGTGAATACATATTTGATTTTAATTTTTGTATCATGTGAGTGAGCATTTTGTTAAAATTTATTTTAACATTCATTTTTGAGAGAGACGTAGAGTGTGAGTGGGGGAGGGGCAGAGGAAGAGGGAGACACAGAATCTGAAACAGGCTCCAGGCTCTGAGCTGTCAGCACAGAGCCCGACACGGGGCTCAAACCCACGAACCTTGAGACCATGACCCGAGCCGAGGTCGGACGCTTAACTGACTGAGCCACCCAGGTGCCCCCAGAACTCACACTTTTAATCTAATGTGTCTTAATATCCGAAACATTTATATACTCGTGTGAAGTTTTCTGTTGTTTCGCTATGGACAAGTTCATGTGAAATTGTGAACTTGTTCTAATTCTTTTGCTCTGTGACCTTATCCTATCCCCTTATGGGTCCCTATTCACCTGGTTTCACTGTCTTTTTCATTCAAAAATTTCTCTTGTTTGTTCTACCTCACTTCACCTTGCCTCTACCTGCCCCATCTCCCTTCCTTTTCTTCTTTCTTCTTTATGATTTTATATTTAAGTATTCTCTCCACCCAACATGGGTCTCAAAACCAGAGATCAAGAGCTGTAAGCTCTAGTGACTGAGCCAGCTAGGCACTTCTCCTTGCCTTTTCTTTTTGTTTTTTTTTTTTTTAAATGTTTATTTATTTTTGAGAGAGAGAGCGTGAGCAGGGGAGGGGCAGAGAGAGAGGGAGACACAGGATCTGAAGCAGGCTCCAGGCTCCAAGCTGTCAGGACAGAGCCAGACATGGGGCTCGAACCCACGAACCTTGAGACCATGACCCGAGCCGAGGTCGGACACTTAACTGACTGAGCCACCCAGGCGCCCCTCTCCTTGCCTCTTCATGGGCACATACCATCCCTACTAATCTGTCACTTTCAGCGTGATTAAGTGCATACACTTGGGAGCGCACACATCTGCATGGAATTGTGCATGCTTATCTCCTTGTTCTGTGAATCATAATTGGAGGTATCAGCCTACTTAAACTTCCATTTTCTCTCTTATTATGCTCTGTGGGATCAGTGTAGTAGCAAGTAGATGTTGATAATAATTGTCGGACGGATGAGCAAAATGGATGAAGGGGAGTGGGAGATACAGGCTTCTAGTTATGGAAGTAGTGGGAATAAAAGGCCTAGCAGAGGGAATGTACACGATGCTATTGTGATATCATTGCATGGTGACAGATGGTCGCTACACTTGTGGCGAGCAGAGCATAAGGTGTAAACTTATCGAGTCACTATGTTGTACACCTGACACTAATGTAACAGGGTGTGTCAACTCTACTTCAATTAAGAAATATATACATCTTGACTGTTGGGATTGTCTTTGTCAGTGGGGCAAATGTGACCTCATCAGAGGGTCCATCAAATAGAGAACGAGAGTGTTGAGAGAGATCAAATGGCTAACAGCCTATGATGGATGCTAGATCGATGTTAGCTCTTCTGTGGGTATTTTTGCTTGCGCCAAGGATCGTATTCTTAAATTAGGTTGTTTTAACTGTGGTATTTTCTGGCATCAGTGTGTTAGGTAGTAAGGAGGGTAATTTTTGAGGCTAGGGGAAGAGCAGGGTCTGTTTTTTTTTTTAAATGCCTATCATGTTCACCTAGGTTGGTGACTCTCTGAAAGGTCCAGCCTTATTGACCTCACCTTTTATTCATTTGTTTACTCAAGATAACAACAACAACAAAAGAAAATGAAATCCCCCATGGGGCAAGCTATTGACTTCTCCTTCATTGTCATTATTCAGGATTGCTAGAGGTAATAAGAAAAAGATTTGGGATCTTGTTTCAGGGCATACATGGGTGTCCAATCAGGACTGATGGAGCTAAGGGTTAACTATATGCATAAAGGTGTGGTATACCATATCACGGGGCACAAAAAAGTGGGTTCAATGCCTTAATCAGGTGGAGAGGATCAAAAACAGAACAGGATGGGGGCATCTGGGTGGCTCTGTTGGTTATGGGTGGCTCTGTTGGTTAAGCGTCTGACTTCGGCTCAGGTCATGATCTCGCAGTTTGTGAGTTCGAGCGCGTTGGGCTCTGTGCTGACAGCTCAGAGCCTGGAGCCTGCTTCGGATTCTCTGTCTCCTTCTCTCTCTGCGCCTCCCATGCTGTCTCTATCTTACAATAATAATCAAAAATATTTTAAAATTTAAAAAAAGAAGAAACAGGATGCATGCAAGATAGAAGGTAGGTGGGTAGACGTCACCGCCTGAGAGATCTGTGCATAAGGAGAGACTGTAGCATCCATTACTCTCCACAACTCCTTACGCAGCTGCTGAGTTGCATGTGCAGCTCAGAGAAAGCCCCTCAGCAGGGCATGAAGCAGGTTAGTTGAGTGCTTATGGGTAATAACAACAATAGGTGACAACTAGCATGTCCTTGCTGTGTGAAGACGTTCTGGTAAGTGCATTAAATGTACCATCTTAGGGTGCCTGGGTGGCTCAGTCGGTTGAATGTCTGACTTCAGCTCAGGTCACAATCTCAGGGTCCGTGGGTTCGAGCCCCACATCAGGCCTCGTGCCATTAGTGCAGAGCCTACATGGGATTCTCTCGGTCTCCCTCTCTCTCTGCCCCTCCTCCACTCATGCTTTTTCTCTCTCTCAAAATAAACAAGTAACCTTAACATTTTTATTGATTTTTAAAATCTTAGTCTTCCTAATGACCCCATGAGGCATGTTGGATTATTATTTTAATTTCACAGTTTTGCACATTGAAGTTCAAAGTAATTGAGTTATGTGTACGAAGCCTCAAAGCAAGTCAGTGATCGTTATGAGAGGAACCAGGAAAAAGGATTCTAGACCCGAAGCTCTGCAACTTTAAGGACCAAAGCCAAAACTTCAGACTCAAGGCTGGGATGGCAGTGATTAGTGAAAAGTGCAGTCTAGAGGCACGCCAGCACCTGGGTAGCTGTAAGGCACAAAACCATGGACATGTCTGGAAGCCATGAAGAACTGGGAAATAATTCGGAGGCCCCTAACTTGGGACTGGAATTCAATTTTAGGTCAGTCGTTTACTCCTAAGTCCCACTGGCTGTTGGGGCTGGTATTGCCACTAGATTGTCTGTCTCAGGAAGGAGGTGGGCCACACGTGGGCCTAATAAAAACAGCAATAAAATTCAGCTTTGAGGAACAGAGGGAAGCAGAGGCAATATCGTGGAGTGAAAAGCTTTGTTTCCCAATCTATTGCACGGCTTTTGTTTGGTTTTGTTTTCTTTTCTAGACGGGAAGGTGGCCTGAAGTAGCAATAAGCATGGGAGCAGGGAAGGGTCTGCTGCATTTTCTTTTGTCTGGAAGTTGGGTTGCGTTGTGTTTGTGAGTCACATTACACAATCTCCCTTTGGATCTGGACAGTCCTGCCTGAGAATGACTAGATGTCTCAGGCCCTCACGGCACTTTGTATAAACATCTTAGAATTGGTGCAACAGGACCCCTGAAGACCCGAAAGGCTAAACATTCATTCTGAAAATGAATACCACTCAGGGGCCCCTGGCTGGCTCAGTCAGTAGAGCACATGACTCGATCTCCAGGGTCGTGAGTTCGAGCCCCATGGTCGGCACAGAGCTTACTGGAGGAAAAAAAACAAACAAAAAAAAAACAAACCCCAAAGCCAAAAAACTAGTGAATATCACTCAGAAGCTTCCAGAGAAACACGAACCTCTCTACCTCAGTGGAAGCATGCCCGGAAGGTAGATTTGTGGCCACCTAGCTCTCGCCAGATAAGAACAGCACCCGAAAAGGGGGCTCAGGCTTTCTCTTACTGTGAATTACTGTGGCCAGGCCACAGGCATTTCAGGAAGAGAGTTTTGAGTTACATAGCAGAGCACTGATGGGCATCGATCGAACTCTGAACCCTCTGTACTTCCGCCTTAAGCATTAGCACCTCTTGGTAGATCCTGACGGGACTTTCCAACGCTGGGAAACAGGCAGGGAGTGTGAGTCTGCACTTTTGCCTTTTCTATGTTTGGATAAGCGGTGAGGATAAAAATAAACACTAATGTAGGACTCGAGTCATCATGTGCCTTTTTTTAGGTTGAGTACTCTAGCACAAACGCAGGCTGAAATCAGCACCGTTCCAAAGGCCACAGGAGTCCTGTGCTGTCACTTATTCAGCAGTCAGCTAATGGGCAGACCTTGCCCAAGAACTTGCTCGCTAAGGCCATTCGCACTTTGCACAGAACACCAGGTTCTGCAAGATGAAAGACAAAAATGAGAGAACCGCAAGAGCCAGGGACTACAAGGATCTCTCTTCCGCGGGACGTTTTCCGTTTTCCGAAACCTCACCATCTGTCTTCTTTGACAGTTGCCAGGAGGAGTAACACTATTGATGGGTGAGTTGGTCCGTTATCTAGGGAGCAGCTCAGCCACCATCTCTTTAGGCAGAGCCCTCGTGATGGATTCAGAAATCAAGTGCACTGTGAAGGTGATCCGTCAGCTGGGTGTTCTTATGGGACGGGAAAAAAAAGGAGGCACACTGATGGATGAGTCAGGAAAGGCCTCCACAATGATCATCACTACCTGGGGGCAGCCAAGAAAAACCACTGCATACACTGACCTAAACTCTGTAACATAAATTTGAAGGACCTTATCAATTGTTTTCCAATAACAAAAACCCCAAAAACAAAAACAAGCCCCCCCAAAAAAAAACCAAAACACACTAATGTATGAAAACACAAACACTCTAGATGAAATTTTTCCCTAAATAATCTGTTCCTTAAAGATAATTTCCTGAGCCGATCCCAGTGTCCTTGTTCTAGAATAGAGTGATGGAGTCCCTGTATGGAATGCAGGTTTGTGTGTGAATGGGCAGTGCTTTACTTCTGAGTTTGGTTTCAGGCAGTCTATATTCAAATCTCAGCAAACAATTTACTAGTTTAATTTTTTTAATGCTTATTTTTGAGAAAGAGAGAGAGAGCGCGTGCAAATAAGCAGGAGAGGTGCAGAGAGAGAGGGAGACACAGAATCCGAAGCAAGCTCCAGGCTCTGAGCTGTCAGCACAGAGCCCAGGCAGGGCTCGAACACACGAACTGTGAGATCATGACCTGAGCCGAAGTCGGACGCTCAAATGACTGAGCCACCCAGGCGCCCCGNAAAGGTAGCTTATTCCCACCTTTTGAAATGAATAGCACTAATATTTTTTAAGAACAATAACAATACAATTTGTTTTTATTATTGCTTGTGCTTTNCCTAAGCGAAAGTCGGACGCTTAACCGACTAAGCCACCCAGGCACCCCTACATTTATTTATTTTTGAGAGACAGAGGGAGATGGAGCATGAGTGGAGGAGGGGCAGAGAGAGAAGGAGACACAAAATCTGAAGCAGGCTCCAGGCTCTGAGCAAACATTCAGCACAGAGCCCAATGCGGGACTTGAACCCACGAACCATGAGATCATGACCTGAGCTGAAGTCAGACACTTAACCGACTGAGCCACCCAGGCGTCCCTGATGTTTTTTTCTTTTTTGGTTCTGATGGTATTTTATACCACATAGGAGACCTTCATTACTGAAACTGAGCAATTAAGACTTACTGCATGTATATTTTTTAATGCTTCATATTAAGAATCACTATGTGCTTGGAGTGCCTGAGTGGTTCAGTCGGTTCAGCGTATGACTTTGGCTCGGGTCACGATCTCATGGTTTGTGAGTTTCAGCCCTGCGTCGGTCTCTCTGCTGTCAGTACAGAGCCTGCTTCAGATCCTCTGTCTCCCTTCTCTCTCTGCCCCTTTCGCACGTGCTCTCTCTCTCTCTCTCTCATAAACAAATAACATTTAAAAAAACAATTACTATTTGCTTAATCACAGCAAATATGTATTTATCCCTATTATGTGCCTGCCTTTGTGCTGAGCAGTGTCCTATCATACCAGGCTTGATTTGTTTAATGGCATTAAGATGGAAAAGACTGCAAGGGTAGGGACCAGAAAATAGATGCCTCCCTTGGACTGGAGTCAATGCTGGCGAGGCAAGCACAAAGTTTCTGAAAAGAGGTCCAGTCCAACACAGAACAATGATTATCAAGAGACTACAGGCAAGTAGTTCACTACCACAGTCAACATTAGAGACTCCATCCAGGAGCAATAAAGTAGGTGGGCCAAGGGCAGCTGTAAGCAATCTTGGATCAACAGAAAGTCAACAGTTGAGGCAGAGTACTGAAATAAAAGGTGTCTGCTACATGACCGCGTAACAGACCATGTCTGGTTAGATCATCCCAGTCACTAACTCAGAATACACCATCTGGAGCTAGTCCCTGATTCTGAGCATACAGAATAGGAGAAGAGAGATGGCTTCTGAAGCCAGATGAATCTGGTTAAAACACCATATCTGTCACTTACTTGTTAGATGACTTTAGATATATTATGTAATCTCTCTGAGCTTTAATTTCCTTATCTCTAATATATGCAGGGCGCCTGGGTGGCTCATCTGGTTAAGCATCGACTTCAGCTCAGGTCATGATCCCGCGGTTCATGAGTTTGAGCCCCGCATTGGGCTGTGTGCTGACAGCTCAGAGCCTNATGGGAAAGAAACTTGCAAAGGCAAAGCAGAGCTTCAGTCCTAGAATTCTGGTCCTAGGCTGGTTATAAGACAGGAAACTATATTCAGGTGCAGGGAAAAACATAAACAGGAATCAAGTACTAGAACTGAAGGTGGCCACTCTATCATAAAAACAAGTTAGAAATCCAGTCATCAGAACCAGAATGCAAGGGGGCACCTGGGTGGCTCAGTCAGTGGAACATCTGATTCTTGAGGTTAGCACAGGTCATGATCTCGCAGTTTGTAGGATCAGGCGGAGCCCACTTGGGATTCTGTCTCTCCTCCTCTCTCTGCCCCTCTCCTGCTGATGCTCTGTCTCTCTCTCAAAAATAAATGAGTAAACATTAAAAAAAATTAAAAGAACTAGAGCACAAGAGAAGGGTAGGATTATGGACAAGAGTAAAGAGAGAGTTTTGTGGACCTCATTAGAGCTCCTAAAATCCCTCTTTATTTACACGATTATAATTTGTTCAAGAAATGGTACTGAGCTAATAGATGTGTGTGTGGTGGTGGTGTCTGGGAATGGGGGGTGCCTTTAGATAAGGAATCAACGGGATGCAGAAATAGAGAAGGGAGGATCGAACATCAATATATAAGGCTCTGGCCTTACATTCTAGGTCAGTCCCCTCCAATAGAACGTTTAGCAATTATTGACATTTTCATTATCTCCAATGTCCAATATTATAGCCACTAAGCCTCCTATAGCTACTGAGTGCTTAATAGCATGTAGCTATTATAACTGGGGACTTATTTTCACTTGTATTTAATTCATCTTGCTTGGAGCTTGTTGAGCTTTGTGGAAGTTTAAAGATTAGTGTTTTTCATCGAATCTGGAATATTTTTGGCCGCTCTTCAAATACTCTTTCTGCCCATTTCTTTTTCTCTTCTTTCCAAACTCCTGCTGTGCGTATCTTAAGCCCGATGTTGTCCCATGGGTCTCTGATGCTCAATTCATTTCTCTTCATTGTTTTCTTTTTCTTATTGTATAATCTCTATCCATCTATTTTCAGTTTCATAGAATCTTTCTTCTGATCGCTTAAATCTGCTCTGGGGCCTGTCTAGTGCATTTTTCACTTCAATTACTACCCTTTTCACCTTTAAATTTTCAACTTGGGTCTTCATTTTACTTTCTTTTATTTATTGAGTCTCTACTTTGTAAGTCANTATTTTCAGACTTCAGCTGTTTAGACCTGATCTCCATTAGTTCTTTGACCGTGTTGAATATCCGTGATTTAAAGTCTTTGTCTAGTAAGTCCAATGTCTGGGCTTCCTGAATACTGTCTACCGATTTGAGTTCCTAAGTATGGGCAATACTTTACTGTTTTTCTACATGTTTCACAATATATTTTTGTTAAAAATTGGACATTTTAAATAATGGAGCGACTCTCATTCAGACGCTCCCTCTTCTTCAGGGTTTATTATTGTTGTTCTTTGTTGTTTGTTTGTCCAGTGAATATATTTTTTAAAACTTTTCAGTGGGTGTTTTAGAACTAATCTTGTAAAGTCTATATTCTTTGTCATGTGTGGCCACTGAAGTCTCTGCTTCATTAGCTTAGTGGTCAGCTAATAATTGTTCATTTTGAAATAAATTAATGTAGGTTCAGTCAGTTGAGTATCTGACTCTTGATTTCGGGTCAGGCCATGATCCCAGGGTCATGTGGTTGAGCCCCGCATTGGGATCTGCACTGAGCATGGAGAGGGCTTAAGATTCTCTCTCCCTCTGCCCCTCTCCCTGCTCACATTCTCTCTCTCTTTCTCCCTAAAATAAAAAAAATAAATAAATAAAATTAATTTAAATCTAAATCACTTTTGACTACCCTACTGACCAATGCAGCTCTAGGTCCTTAAAATTATTTGTTTAGGCAATTTATTTATGAAAATCTAATTATTGGTATAAAATAGAAGTCAACTTAGTGTTCTCTCAATTGATAAAAAGATAGCTTTCAGGGTAAGCCAATGAAAAAGTCTTTCCTAAAGAAGCAGAATTTGATTTGGCCTTGAGAGTTTTCTTTAAGGTTTGGAATGAGGGAAAGGAGTAGAGATTTTAAGTTGTAAGGAAATGGGATGAGACAACACACAATGAAAGGCATGTTGTTCTAGAGACCATGCTTATATTAATGTGTTTAACGGTGAGTTCAAAAAGATGATTGATCAGTGACAACTTTGGACATATAGGTTGAGGATAGATAATAGCCTCAAATTGCCAGACTGAGATATTTAAAAGATGGGTGGAGTGCACAGCAATTGAAATTTTTTTTTAAAAGTTTTGTTTTTCTTTTTTTTTTTTGTTAGAGAAGTAAATATATTTATGTTGGTTTGCTATTGATTTTCAAGCATGGGGAGTGCTACTTTCTTCTCTGTAGAACATTTTTGTATTATAAAAACAATACATGTACTGATATGACACTCTATGTTAAGTATACTGGAGGTAAAACTAACCTGAAAAGAAAATGTCTAAAAATACATGTATATTTTGTAACATTTGGAAAACACAGAAAAGTATGAAGAACACAACAAAAATTGCACACAATCCCAGACCAGTGTAGGTTTTCCAATAAGAGGTTAACATTAAAAGTCTTTAGCGGACCTTGATCTGGTCATGGTGTGCAAGATAGATTGAAGGAGGTGGAAGTTACCTACGTCTCTTCCAAAGCAGAGAGGATGGTGAAACTTAGAACATCTTGGAGCATATCTCTAAGAAATCCAGATTAAAAGTGGCCACTTTGGGCCCATGTATAGGT
>NW_027531997.1:927191-928675 GCF_008692635.1 Crocuta crocuta
AAGCGCATTCTTCAAAATAGTCTGAACAAATCATAACTCTTGCTGGAACAACTCTTCTATGCCATGTGTCAAAACAGAAACAAAATCCTGTACTTGGCAATATATATTCAAATTGAAAATTACACATTTGGCCCAACTATTGGACTGGTAAGAATTTATCTTAAAGGTATTCTTCAGTGATTACCCAAAATAGTGTGGGCCAGATGTTTCTTAAACGTTATTTAATAGCAGGAAAATTAGAAAGGTTGTTAATAGCCATCAGAAAAGGAGTCATTAAATGAATACAGTGAAATGAATCACAGCCGTTGGAAAGAATACAGTCACTCTTTATGTACTGATATGGGAAGTTTCAGAACAGCATGATTAACAATGATTTGATTCATTCATTCAGTAAACACTCACTGGGGCACCTGGGTGGCTTAGCTGGTTGAGCATTGGATTCTTAATTTTGGTTCAAGTCATGATCCCAGGGTAATGGGATCGAGCCCCGCGTTGGGCTTCATGCTGAGTGTGACGCCCGCTTGGGATTCTCGGTCTCTGTCTCTCTCTCTCTCTGCCCCTCCCCCATGCATGTGCGCAATACACGCACACATTCTCTTTCTCCCTCAAATAAAAAAATTAAAAAAAAAAAAAATACTTGCCGAGCCAACAGTGACAGACATAGACATGGTCACTGACCATGACCATGAAGTTTACACTATAGAGAGGGCATGGGAACACTGCTCTAAGAAAGCACTGTATCAATTAAGTTCATAAAAGTTTGCAAGAGTCCGTGGCATTTTAGGTTTTCTGAGATAAGCAAATAAATAAAATCATAAACTATAAGAAAGATAAAAAATGTAGGCATGAGGAAGTAGGAGATATAGGATTCCAGGTACAGAATGGATAAACTCATAGGGATAAAAGGTATAGCACCGGAAATACAGTCAATGGTGTTGTAATAGTAGCACTGTGTGGTGACAGATGGTAGCTACTCATGGTGAGCAGAACATAACATATCCAGAGGTTGAATCGCCGTGCTGCGACCCCAAAACTAATGTCACAGTGTGTGTCAACTAAACTTCAATTTTTATTTTATTTTTTTAATTGCTTGTTTATTTTTAAGACAGAGAGAAGTGGACAGAGGATCTGAAGTGGGCTCTGTGCTGACAGCAGAGAGCCCAATGCAGGGCTTGAACTCATGAACTGCAAGATTATGACCTGGGCCGAAGTCAGACGCTTAACCCACTGAGCCACCCAGGAACCCCTAAACTTTAATTTTAGAAAAAAACCTGTTTTTAATGTTTATTTTTGAGAGACAGAGAGAGACAGATCGGGAGCAGAGGAGGGGCAGAGAGAGAGGGGCATAATCCAAAGCAGGCTCCGGGCTCTGAGCTGTCAGCACAGAGCCGGACACAGGGCTCAAACCCACAAACTGCAAGATCATGACCTGAGCTGAAGTCAGACGCTCAGCTGACTGAGCCACCCAGGTGTCCCTTCAATTA
>NW_027531997.1:928694-931812 GCF_008692635.1 Crocuta crocuta
GGTCAAACTGAAGTTGAATCCTAAAGAATAGCAAAGGGCCAGCCATGAGAATAATTCAAGAACATTACAGCTTTTGGGGTGCCTGGGTGGCTCAGTCGGCTAGGAGTCTGACTCTTGATTTCAGCTCAGCTCATGATCTCACCGTTTGTGAGATCAAGCCCTGAGTGGGGCTCTGTGTTGACAGCATGGAGCCCGCTTGGGATTCTCGCTCTGCCCCTCCCTCCCTCATGCTCTCAAGTGTGCATGCTCTCTCTTAAAATAAACAAACATCCAAAAAGAACATTAAAACTTTTTGTGGGACTTGAGTGCTTTTTAACATATCTATGCTGTTTGTATAATTGACAATATCATTAACCGGCGCATTGTTACAACATAACTCCACTGTGCCTGTTATAATGTATTCAGTATTTATTGTTCTAAGATATACTAACGATGCCATTTCTTAATGTCCAGGACAAGCTAAAGGCCCATTCAAATGCCGGGCTGCTTCTGGGCTCAGAATGTGTTGCTTCTAGCATTTCGAGAGAACTTAGAAAAGTTGCTTCGTATGGTTTTTTTATATTGGTTAGGCCACGAGGCAGTGTAGAGCATGTAATCCACTGACAGCATGTACTTTTGGGGGAAGTTGGGCAACTTCGTCTTCTTTGAACGCCTGGCTTAGAGTTGGGCTGGGGTCGCTTCTTCAGGGGTATAATCAAGCCTTGTTTTTTGAAATACCTCTTACCTCCCTAAGGAGAACTATGTGCATTTGGAGAATGAGTTCCAGTGGTTTTATTTTGCTTTGTTTGTGTTTCCCCCAAAGGACGAGGGGATGATGAAGGGTTTTGGAGACAGAACCTCGTACTTTAAATGATCATGTCTCCACCCCGAAAGGGATCCTTGGGAATATTTTTCACTTCAGGTCTCAGACTGGTCAAATTCGCAGCTGTTCCTATACTGTTGCTGTTCACACCAGGGAGTCAGACCGATTTGCAAAAGTCCTGGGCAGGGCTTTGCAAACATTCTTCGTGAATTTGATGGCTTGGTCTGGGAAGAAATCNTATGGAGCTGTCTATTTGGTTCAGGATACAGCCTCTTCCATGAGAAATCAGAGAAGGTGTAAATGATTCCATGACTTCTCCGAGTGCCTTCGGGTTGCTGGGTGACTCAGTTCTGTGCTCCCGGCCTGCTGAATTTTCCCAGTCGATTGTTAAAGGCATGTTATAGTAGCAGTGTTAGTCCAATGCTAGAGCCAGGTTATGTATCAGCAGCGGATTGAGGAAGAGCGAGTAAAGAGAACAAAAATGGCAGAAGGTGAGAGCGTTGATGAAATCAAGTATATAGAATATCTGTGTGTACAGAGAAACCATTCTGTGGCAACAGCTTGGCCGTTTCTAGACATTTGGGACCTTTGCTAGTTTAGGCTTTATCTCACCTTAGAACTTATATGTGGGGATCACGTTTCAAAATCAATTTCGCTGATTTACTTATAAACAGTGGTGTGCTGGTAAATGTTTAACAACTGGCTGGGGGTGGGGCAGAGGGAGGGAGGCTAATTACAGAATTCACTGATTTCTATGGTATGACTACTTCCACCATGGCTACATTTAAGCCAACAACATAACATCCTTGAACAGAGTTAGGAAAAGAGGTGCACAGTCCAATTTTGAGAACACTGTTGATTCTACTAAAACATGGTGGTAGGCGGCCCCAAAACTGGTATTTAGTTCCAAATAATCCCTATCTCAGGCTCTGCTTCCAGAAGACCCATCATAAGAATGCCCCCAACATTGCCTTCATCATTTAGATAATTGCAAAAACTAACTGATAATATTTATCAAGCTCTTATTGCGAAGCAGACACCATGCTAAGTGCTATTCATATTTATATTGTTTCTCGTAATTCTCACAGCAACCTATGGTAGATTATTCTCCTTTGATACACGAGAGGTCTAAGGCTTAGAGAAATGAATTCGTCTGTCGGGTGTCGCGCGGTCTTTAGATGGTAGAGTTGGGATTCAGGGACACGGTTCTGTCTGGTTTCGATGCTTCTGTGTTCCGCCAAGTGTTCATAACGCTGTGGGCCTATATTTTTTAGGTTATGGCTCTGATTTTTGCCTTGCCTTAATCACTTTGCAGATAGAGTCAGCGTTGGGGCCTGTAAGTTGTCTCATTAGCTATCCATCTGAGCTTTCCAAGTTTTCTCTTTGCACACAATATGTTCATCCTGCCCACATGCCTTGACCTGCCTGACCATCCTGGCTCTCTCTCTATTAGAGAAGGCAAATACAATTAGACTTTTCATCACACAATCACCATCTGCTCACAAATGCCTTTTTAGCTGTTTGGGATCCAAGGGCACTTTGCAAACCAGCATCCAGCTACCAGGGAGAGAGATGTCCGAGCACTGTGATGCTCTGTACTAAGGCCATGTTGTCTGAATATGCAAATTCGGAAGGCTAGAATCTATCGCGCCCTCATTAGGTGGCCATGAGAGACATTTCCTGCTTTATTGTCCAGAAGAAAAACAACTGTATATAGAAACTGCTGCTCTCTTCAGTTCCCTAACAACCCTTTAGTTTCCTCTCCCTTCTTGCCCCCGGACCTATTTTAAGCTTATAAAAAAAAAATCTCTTCGTTTTTGGAGCAAGAGCTCAGCATTTCATCAAGAATGATCTTGTCGCTGGTGCTTTATCAAAGGGTGGATGGTTTGACCTTCAAGCATGAGTGAAAATCATTTAATTTAAGAACATGTCAATAAGCAATACACCCAGGCCTTGTACATTTAATAGCATCTATCAACCATTTTCCCTTAAGAATTTGCTGACCTTCCTGTAAGAAAGCGTTCTCTGAAGCACCCAGGTTCTATTCATCACATTGATGGAGAAGATTGACGTCTACTCATTTCACTACTCGATAAATTTGGTCAACAATTAGTATAAGCAGAAGTGAAGTTTCTAAGTCTGGCCTTTTGTATTGTGTTAAGCAGTGTCTCAAGTCTCCTTTTAAATCCCAGAATATTATATTTGCATGCCTTCCTTTGGGAGCACCAAGAGGAAAAGTCAGGTGTTGTGACACAGTCTCGATGTGATTTTTGTTTCAGCACCAAGGATCAGTAAATAAAGAGATAAGTCAATTTG
>NW_027531997.1:931820-937588 GCF_008692635.1 Crocuta crocuta
TAATGAGTTAGTCTTTAAATTATTTTGTAGTTGTCCTAATATGAAAAATGTCATGGAAATTTTACAACTTGCGATTCTTCATTTAATCAGATAGTCAGCTTGTGAGAATGGATTTTCTTTAAAATCTAGTCTTTTCTGATTCCGATTAATTTTGAACCTTTGGTGCAGAGAACTGTTAACTCCTGGGGAAGAAATGTGCTCTCCTTTTTCCAGGGGAAAGAAACAAAATTCCAAATGCTGTCATGAACATTTAAAACTCAAAACTATAAATACATCCTAAATCTCTAATGAACTATTATACGCAATGATGAGATTCATACAGGTCAATTCTACCAGTGTATAAAATTGAAAAAGAAATCTACCCCGTGTAGAAGTGTGAAATCAACCCATATTGAAGGTTTTCTGATTAATAGGTTATAAATTTTGATGAGATTCACAGGGCTGTCTTTCATCAATCTCAACGTGAATGTCCACTGAAGAAAAGTAACATCCATGATTTCCAAACCTGACAAACAACATCAACAAAGCCTGTGTTGGCGGCCTAAATATTTTATCGACAAAAATTCCCACAATTGAGGGAAGACACATCCTAAGATATCAGGAGTAGTATACTTCTCAACTATTTCAATCTTTTAAAAATATTCTAAAGCTGTACCACTCTCTGATCTCTGTCACTGAGCTAAAACTTGCAGATGCACCGAAAGACTGAACAGATGGTGTGCTGAAGGAGTATGAATGTTGAAGGGCCTAACAGAATAAAAAGCCATTTTTACGAGTCCACTATGAATTAGCTGAAAGGGCAATTAATTTTCATTGATCTCAAATTCTATGTAAATATAGTGATTTTCTACTTAATGTCATTTTGCCAGAGGTTTTTCCAAAATTAATTGAGAATCTGCAATGTAAATGTTCGTACTCGGATTCAAGGCTGAGCATTGAGTTACACTGAATTCTTTATCCAAAACTAGTCTCTCAAAGGTTTTCTCCTATGATGAGCTTTTGAAAGACTATCCACATAAGCTCCTTTTGCAGTGTGGCCTTCTAAACGCCTTTATTTCCCAATTGCATAGAAAGTGGCCTGTCTCAGGGCACCTGGGTGGCTTAGTCGGTCGAGCATCAGACTCTTGGCTTTGGCTCAGGACGTGATCTCGAGGTTTATGAGTTCGAGTCCAGCGTCAGGCTCCGTGCTGACCATGTGGGGCCTGCTTGGGATTCTCTCTCTGTGTCTCTCTCCTTCCCCTCCTCCTCTCTCTCTCCAAACAAATGAATAAACTTAAGAAAAAATAATAAGGTTGCCTGTCTCAAAAATGTCTTGAAACAACGGGAAGTATTAGAGCAGGTACCTTTTTATTAAAAATGGGGAGAGCCAACAGATGTGCTCCCACCATAACACAAAATCATGAGTCCTTATGTCTGAAAGTGTGCAAAATGTTACAACTTTGATTTTCCAAGGTCAACATTATGGAGTCTACAATACAGACTCCTGAGGCACATCAGAATCACCTCACATAGGTCTGGGGCTCCGGGGCGGTTCAGTTTGTTGAGCGTCGGAATCTTGATTTCAGCTCAGGTCATGATGTCACGGTTGTGAGATCAAGCCCCGCTTTGGGCTCCACACTGGGCATGGAGCAAGCTTAAGATTGATTCTCTCTCTCTCCCCTCCCCCTCTCCCCCTCCCCCCCTCCTCCTCTCCCCCTGGCCCCTTCTTCTGCTTCTGCTTTCTCTCTCTAAAAATAAAAATAATAAAAAGAATTACCTCATACATTTCTTTAAAATGCAGATTCCTGGATTCTACTCCTAGGGGATTCTTTTTCATTAGGGCTAAGGTTGACCTCAAAATCTTCACATGTAAAAACCACTACGTTTGAGAAGCACTCAGATGGTGTTCATAACACACCCAGCCATGGAATTTTCACCACAGAACTATTCCTTCATTGTTCTCAGATTGTTGCTTTACTCGTTTAGGACTCAGCTTAAGTAGAGCTTCCTCTATGGAACTTTCCACGAATCCTGCTCTCAGGCCCAAAGCTGTGATCTCTAGTGTGATGGAGGAGAATATGAGCTCGGGGGTGGGAGGAGATGACAGGGTAGGAGTGGGGTTGTCAGGGATACACACTTTGTTGGATATCAAGATATGGGATATCTTAGCTGGATCCGGGGTATGTTATTCTGAGAGTTGATACCTTACATTGTGCGCTGGAATTGGGACGGTTATACGGGATTGGAACCCGGATTAACACATGACAGATACTGCCTCTGGGTGACTGGAGTGGTGAAATCCAACCATGTAGTTTTGACGTCCAGGAAGGAGAGTTGGCAGACATTTTATGGGAATGTCTGAAGGAAACAAAACGGCTACTGATGAGACAATGAGACCTGAGCAGTGAGGAAGGTGCAGGTGGCACTAGTGAGGCGGCTTAGCTAGAACAGACCTAGGCAGAGATGAGGCATTCCGTTTCTTGTATTCCTGGTCATATCTGTGTTATATGTATACATGTATGCATGCTTTTCAAGTGGAAGAAAACCGCTTCTCATGGGGGAGCTGCCTTCCCCACCTCCTGAAGTTTATTTTTAAGATATTTTTGAGAAGACACACACACAAATCACGTTTAAAAAATTATTTTGATGTTTATTTAATCTTGAGAGAGAGAGAGACAGAATGTGAGCAGGGGAGGGGCAGAGAGAGAGAGAGAGAGAGAGAGAGTCAGGGGGAGACACAGAATCCGAAGCAGGCTCCAGGCTCTGAGCAGTCAGCAAAGAGCCCGAAGTGGGGCTTGAACCCGTAAACCGTGAGATCATGACCTGAGTCAACGTCAGACGCTTAACCGACTGAGCCACCCAGGCGCCTCCCAAAATATCACGTTTGAAAAACTCCAGTTACACAGTGCTTTTTTCCTGCTGTTTGGTAATTTGTCATACACAAAAAAACTATCCATAATAGTGCACATGAGGGAGACGAGTGGGTGGTCGTTGTGCATTAGAAGGCGAGAGGTCGAAAACTTTGAGAAAATCTTTAATTCCTCAAAGACAGAAATGAATGAAAAGTTTCCTGGAATAACAACAACAACNAGCTAGTTCTATACATTGGCTATAACATGCATATTAAGACTGCAAATTAGGGACTGTGTAATAGTAGCAACAGAATATTCCATCCCCCAAAAGTGGCACTTTGGTATATATATTATTTTTGTAAGTCTGTTTATTTTGAGAGAGAGAGAGAATCTCAAGCAGTCTCTGAGCTATCAGTACAGAGCCCAATAAGGGGCTCCATCCCATGAACTGAACAGTAAGGTCATAACCTGAGCGAAACCAAGAGTCAATCACTTAACCGACTGAGCCACCCAGGCGCCCCTGGTATATGTATTATTTTGAGCTGAAGATAATAAAGGCTCGAAAGATTCAGGAAGAACCATTTACCTCACCTCTTAACTTCCTGAAGGAATTTAGATAGAAGGACTATACCAGAAAGGGCACCAATACCAAAGAGAACTTTATAAGGAAAGACTTGGCTTCATGACAGAACAAACATTTGTTGACCAAATATCTGTCCTTTTCGTCTTCCTAGGAACTGGGGTCTTCTCCTTTGAAGCTCTAGATCCCTTCCCACTCTAAGCCTCAATTTCCTGACTGTCTTTGGGTTTTCTGTCTTTAGGGGCTGTCATCCATTACAAAATTTGTTTTTCTCCTGTTAGTCTGTTTTGTATCGATTTAGTTATTAGACTAGCCAAAGAACTTAGAAGAGAAGGAAAAGGTGTTCCTTTACTACAAATGCCCTCCTCGCTATAGCCAATCCATTTAGGGATCTACTAACTGGGATATTTATAGGAAACTTCCAAGTGTAGATTATAGTACATGACTTAAGAATGATGTACATCTGGGGGCGCCTGGGTGGCTCAGTCGGTTAAGTGTCCGACTTTCACTTAGGTCATGATCTCGTGGTTCATGGGTTCGAGCCCCGCGTCGGGCTCTATGCTGACTGCCAGCTCAGAGACTGGAGCCTGTTTCAGAGTGTGTGACTCCCTCTTTCTCTAACCCTCCCCTGCTCGCGCTGTCTCTCTCTCTCTCTCTCTCTCTCCTAGAAATAAATAAAACCCTAAAAAAAAAAAGAATGATGTACATCTTGAAATATTTTAGTTTTTATTTTTGACACAGGGAGAATGAGCACATGGGGGGGCAGAGAGCAAGGGGAACGGAGGATGTGAAGCACAGAGCCTGATGCAGGGCTCGAACTCACGAACTGTGAGATCACGACCTGAGCCGAAGTCAGACACTCAAGTGACCAAGCCACCCAGGCGCCCCAAGAAGGATGTACATCTTATAACTGAAATAAATAGATTTAAGTATCTTTCACTTTATTTGCCAGCTGATGTTTGCCTAGAAGCCTTTTCTGGACTTACAAATCATCATCATCATCATCAACAAATCTTCACATAAGGATGTTGACGGCTTATTCTCCTGGTATGATCATAACAGTTTCCTTTGGATTGTTCTTGAGTTGTACTATCAGTGTTCGTAGGGTTTCCTAAACTTCTTCCTTCAGCCAAATTCTGTGGATGTTAGAATTCTGTTAAGAGAACTTGGAATAACCTTCCCCATAGTAAAAGTTTTGTTGGGGCCCCTGGGTGGCTCAAGTTGTTTAAGTGTCTGACTCTTGATTTCGGCTCAGGTTCGTGGGTTCCAGTCCTGCATCGAGCCCTGGTGCTGAGCGTGGACCCTGCTTAAGATTCTCGCTCTCTCTCTGCCCCTCCCCCACTCGTGCTCGCTCCAAAAATGATATATTAAAAAAAAGTGTTGTCAAGAGAGAACTAGAACTCAGTAAATTCCCAATATATTTTAATTCGAAACCGAATTCCACACTCCCTTTTGGCACCTAGATCTCCCGTACAGTTCTTTCAGGTTACATGCGTTTGTCACATCAGTTTCTGTTCTGTCCTTTTAGCTTGTTTATTTCCTAACAGGCTAAAACTTCTTCTGTTAGAAGAAGAGTTCTACCCTGAGCTGCTCATTTGTCTGGCTGTAATTTAATCCCCTGCGGCTGATGGGCTTTATTTCTCAGCTGAACTGGCTGGTTAGTCCTGTTACTATATGCACATCTTCTCTTAGGAGTAGCTGGTTATGCTTGACGTCTAGCTGTGTGTTTCCTTTCTCACATCATTTTTGGCTAACGCAAGGAAGGAAAAATTCAAGAACATAATCATGATGTGCGAAATTAAGACATGCTTAGTTCTCTCCTCTATCACTTTCCTCTAACAGCTTTTTGGAGAGGCGTCTTTCTCATCCTGTCTTCCCTCCAGGTGTCTATTCTGGTTTCCATTCATTCTCTTAATTGCCAACGAATCTCTTCACATTCTATTGAACTCCTACCTAAACAAGTGCATATCATATCTCTTCTCCTAAGGTGAGAAGATTCTTGGAAGCAGGAATCAGATCATCATTTAAGATTTTTTTTTGAGTGCTATTACATGATTGTTTCTTCTCAATGTGTATCCCCCAAACCTCTAGAATTTTCCAGTTATTTCAGCAAACTTCATATCCTAATGCAACTTTGAAAGAAAATACTGATTTTTTCTAAGACCTGAGTCAGTATGAATGCATGAGGAGTACGTTAACTTTATAAAACATGTTAGGTCTCTATTATATCGTTTGTCTATACGTTACCTAGTAACATTTCTTCACACTGGGAATCAGTCATTGCTGTAGCACATTCGCATTGAGTGCCTGTTTTCTGTCTATTTCAGTTTATTGTCTAGTTCCATGTCAGATCCCGG
>NW_027531997.1:937779-945280 GCF_008692635.1 Crocuta crocuta
ACATGCATCTTCTTCCTTCCTGCCCCCCCCCCAACTTCAAGGATTACCCTCAATTTGGGCATTAGATCGTATTCATTTTTGAACCTTTTCAAAGTACATTGTGTATAGTCGAATCTCAATATATATTATTAAAAGAGCGAACAGATGAATGAATAAAAACTGTTTTAGGGTGTGTCCCTACATAAGAATATTGCTATTTTAGGGGCGCCTGGGTGGCTCAGTTGGTTAAGCGTCCAACTCTTGGTTTCAGCTCAGGTCATGATCTCCCAGTTCGTGAGTTCAAGCCCCATGTCGGGCCCTGCACTGTCAGCTCAGAGCCTGCTTGGGATTTTTCTCTCTCTCCCTCTCTCAAAAATAAACAAACATAAAAAATACCAAAAAAAGAATATTCCTATTTTAACAAACTCAGGCAGACCAGAATCCTCGGGGCCAAAGGAACAAACTTTTCGACTGCAGCCCTATATGGTGCCTCTTAGGCGCATGGTTCAGGCCGCACCTACTCATTAGGCCACTTCTAGTAATCACTGTATAGATTAGCACAATCAATACCTCAATTTCATAAATGGGTTCTTGCAGCGTCGCAGGGATTTACAATTTCTGAAATCAAAGCAGCTTTGTCAGGTACTCGTGCGTAATGACCAAACACATCAATTTCAAAGCTATTTCACATTCTCAGATGGAGGCACGGTTTCTATGATTTCAAAGAGAGCAATATTGGCTTTTCCCCAGTGGACAGTCCTAAGTCCTCACATTTCTAGGAATGGTACAATTATCTTTAAGACCGTCAGCTCACTGGAATTTCAATGAACTGATGTCCTCCAGCCAACGCACGAAACATTCTCGATCACAGATCCATGAAGAGACATTTCCTGCCTGTGTTCCTCTTTAAAAAATGTGCTCACTGTACAACACCTGCATGCTTTCTGGTGATGAATTATTATTTCTGAGGCTTGATCATTCTGTACACAAGCAAATCAATCATCCTATAGCTCATTATCAATTCATTGCTTATTCTGTATGCAACGTGGGGGAAGTGTCAGGCCAAACTTATTAGCACTTATCATTTCATATAACTTGTTTGTTTGAGCAAGTGCAATCGACTAGATAGCTGTGGAGTACCTCGGTGTGACCTAATCCGCTCCTTTGTTCTTTCTTTTTCTCCTTTTTTTTCTGAAAGCATCCCGTAGGCAAAGCCTCAGAAAGGTGTGTTTGCAAGAGATTTCCAGAGATAAAGAGAACCTGAGTTCTCATGGTCATGGGGGATCAAAGAAACTTCACTTTGGAGACTTCTAAGTAAGATAGACTTTCTGATGGGCACATCAAAGGGACCAAATTCAACAAGCTTCTGTGCTAGGCATAGCAATAATCTAGCCCCCAGTTTCCCGACGGAAGAGCTCACAGATTAAGTGTTGTTCCATGAGCCATAATTCTATTTCAGATATTTCCTCAAAGTAACAACCACCGGAAAAAGACAGTTTGTTTCTTTCCCACTACCCTATGGAACCAGAAAGAGATCGCATGGATCACATTGTTAAGTAATGGGGACTGAGGTAACAATCACTCATGCTTCCTTAATCTGTATGCTGTTAGTAAGGGAACAAACAAACAAAAAACGCTGGATAAAAAAATGCCCAAATAAAATGTCTTATGGTGTTAATCCATCTGCCAAATATACCGTGTCACAGCGGAAACAGAAGACTGTATTCACGCAATAGAAAACTCTTGGTTTCGAATTCTGAATAGCTGTCTTGGCAGGGAAATTGTGCACCCAAATATTTTCACATAAAAGACTATTGGAAATCTGTTATAGATATGGTTTGTCACACAGCTTTCTGCTATTCCTTTCTGCCAACATTAATTTGAACTCTTACTCAAATGTTGTGCTGGTAGCTTCGTTTTCCATATTTCTTTTCTTCTCTATTATCTGATCTCCTTTCTCGACTACATGGGCTGTTACCTCTGTGGCAAAGAGTTTTCTCTCATTCTTACCAATGAGATCTCATTACTTTCCTCTGAAAAACGAAGACCTACACTCCGTCCCCGATTCCTGCTCGTCTGTGACCATTTGTCCTTAGAAAGGAATCAAGTTAATTCGTGGCACTCATTTGCTTAGCAACTCCCCCCTTCTACCCCTCCCCCAACGAAAACATATCACTTTTGGGTGGATTCAGTGCTTTGGTGGGTGGCCCTGTCTGCACGATGGTTGATTTCGTTGACGGAACCCTGGAGATAGTCATCAATTTGCTTTAGGGGGCTGCCTAGCCACCCCATATGTGAGAAAGTGTAGAGCCTTTCAGGCTTCCCTTCCCATACCAACCCTGTTGGGCTGGGCCGGGGAGTCAGAGAGATCTATCCCTTAGACCCAAACCACGAGCAGTTCGCCATAACAGAAGCCTGAGTTACATGAAAATAGCAAAGTTGGTTGTCTCTCACTGTCCTTGTTTCGGTACCGTTCTCCCGTTGAAATGCACCTCGTCTGCCCTCTCTCTCTGTTCCCTCACATCCCCTTGCCTCTCTCTCCTGCCTCTTCACCCCCTTCTTTGTTCCCCTAAGCAATCGCTTACACGCAGGCACAATACCAGTAGTGTCAGTCATGGGGAATGTGGACATTGAACGGTTTGAGAATCCCATTGCCGACTGAGTCGACACGGCCCTGGGGATCTGGTGGCAGCTCTCCTCTCATTTATCAGAATTTGCTGCTGAACAGCCCTAGCTCCCTTCTTTCTGGCTGCTTTAGTGAGAATTTAGTCGATATTCCGAGAGACCTCATTAATACCTCTTTCTCTTTTTGAATCGTCTTTTCATCAGAATGTGGCCTTCTAACTGAAGTAATACCTGGTGACAAAGAGGTTGTCCACACTGCCTACAGATCACAGTGGCTCTTCCCTCCGTCTCTAGCAGTTTGCCTCGGTTCAGGGCACCCGGGGAGCTTTGTGCCTATAAGTACTGGACAACTGTAATCGTATGACATTGACACACCCTCATTCCTTCTCTCTCCGCCACGTGATGTTTGGAGAACAATTTTCTCTGTCGTTTGGAAAAGGCCACAGCGACTTTCACTGCCCTTCGTTTCGGTTCCATGTCGCTAAGCCACCATGGAGCAGAATGAAAAATGCAGTCACTGATACTAGACCGTTCTCCACATCTAGGTGTGCAGCAATCATAGCGCCTGCTTTTCTCTATGTAACGTTGAGGGAAGGATCGAGTTGGATCGTTGCGTCAGCGGGGCTAAGATACACGTTCTGTTCAGATAATTACCGTAAAGGTGCGGAACTTCTGGAATTATTTAAAACCCACCTCATATCTCTTTAGTCTGCATGTGTAGGGACAGCCATGGCCAATATCCGTGCCAGCTGCTAGAATGCTTTACATATTTGGCTTTTCTCCCCCTCTGTATTGAATTCAAGCTCTTTGATGCAAAATTTGTTTCCATTTGAGAACAGCAATTTTCACTTTCTAAAGATGGAATGTAATGCTTCTTCAAAGCTATAGAAGATCTTTTAAACTATCTAGATTGTGAAAAAGCAAGAACTTTTTGAAAAGAAAAAAAAAAAGAATTGGCAGGATAGGTAACCCATATGGAAGCATTTGATGCATCAGTAAATCTGGTCAACTCTGCTTTATGAGTAGTCAGTGGAAAGCTCTAGTCTTCTGCCAAGCCTGCCTTTTAAGCAAAGTATCGTGGGTTTTTTTTGTTTTGTTTTGTTTTGTTTTTTTTTCCCAAAAGCCCCCTTCAGGGTATTCCAGCAGAGCAAGTTGGGACTATGCTAATCCCTTGAAGGTCACCTCCTGCAAGATTTCAGAGGTTCATTATCGAATGGAATGAACCTCTCGTCTGACACCACATGACATTTGGTAGGGGTTCCTGTCCCTCACGCCGCAGACTGAATTTCTCCACCAACCTTTCATGTGAAACACCTAAGTGAGCACTCCCCAGTTTCCAGTTATTTGCTTTTAATAAATATCACTGCATGTGCCTCAAATATGCTTTTATCTATTTTTTATACAATTGTATTGGCATTTCCTGCTATAACCCGGGATATCAATCACTAAGTATTAATCTAGGAGCCTTTGGTACATTGTGGGTTGATGATAGGCAACTATGGACAGGAGACCAAGGTAGGAATCGTTTATCAAAGAGTTGCCTTCTATACTAAGTATTGTATTCCCTAAGAGTCACGATGGATTTGAGCCTGGTTCCAAGTACGGAACTGGGCCTGGAGTTACCGTGTAGAGCACTGATTCAGAGTTTCCCTCGTGGGATGACTGTTCGTGGCAAACCAAGCTTTGGGGATGTGGATGGGATCGTCTTGGATGAAAGCAGGACCTCTGGGCAGAAACGGTTTTGCTAAGGACGCACCGTAGTGAAGATCAGAATGGAAACATCGGGCAGCTCCGTATTAATGGAGAGACTGGTGAGGAGTTCGTTAAAATAATAAAAAGAAATTAAAATGAAGCACGAAGGCAGGCAAAAAGGAAAGGACATAAACAGAAGCAAGGATGTTATGTTACTGGAGGTAGATTGTTGATTTCTTTTTTTTTTTTGTAAATATTTTTTTTATTTCTAGGAGAGAGAGAGAGAGAGACAGCGTGAGCAGGGGAGGGTCAGAGAGAGAGGGAGTGACAGACTCTGAAACAGGCTCCAGGCTCTGAGCTGGCAGTCAGCACAGAGCCCGACGCGGGGCTCGAACCCACGAACCTCGAGATCATGACCTAAGCGAAAGTCGGACGCTTAACCGACTAAGCCACCCAGGCACCCCTCTAAGAACTTGTTTTAATAGTGAGGCAGGGAGGGGGGCAGAGAGAGAGGGAGAGAGAGAGAATCAAGTAGGAGCTGTGCTGACAGGGCTCGAACCTACAAATCGAGAGATCATGACCTGAACCAAAATCAAGAGTCAAATGCTTAACTGACTGAGCCACCCAGGCATCCCTGGGATAGGATGGTTTTTTTTTTGTTTGTTTGTTTTAATGTTTTATTTATTTCTAGGAGAGAGAGANATTGTTGATTTCTGTTCATTCACTAAGCAAATCTTTTATTGTCTGGGTTGTGGGAGGCAGTATCATTAGTCTTGGGGGCAGAGGGCCATTGTAGGAGTAGAACAGTTCAGGAAACTTCCATACGCGGACTAGAGAAAATGGCTGGAAGTGGTTCTGTACACAGAACCTGGAGAAAAGGCCTGCTCGGGTGTCTTTCAGCGTCCAAGTCCCAATGCATCACCACTGATGGGCGACCAAAATAGGAGAAGGGGCTGGGCGAGCACCCACCTACTTGGACTTCAAATTGAGAATTACATCGAAGCAGAAGTTGTGTCAACCTCGGCACTGCAAGATCCCATGCTTCTCCATTACCTTGAACCCACAAACGTACTGACAAGGCCAGGAAACTAATTACATCATCAGTGGGTAAAAGGAATCTGACCACTTTGCAGTTTCATCTCACACAGTTTGGACTCGGACAGCTCAATGCGCTGGAACAGGGATTCTTTGGTCCGCTCGAATACATTGTGAACCAAACGGTAGGCGAGGGTCGCCTCCAGTCAGGAGACTGAAAAGCCCGCGAATCGGAAGTGTAAGAACAAAAATATACCCACTGCGCACACACTTCTACAGTCTTTAGGCACCGGGCCCTATTCTAAGAACATTACCCCACGTTACCTCATTCAGTCCTCGGAACAAAGGAGGAGGGTTCTAGCCCCACTTTAGAGAGGTATAAATTGAGGCCGAGACAAGCTGTATATCGGTCTTCAGGGTCATACGGCTAATAGGTTGCAGGTTTCGGAGTGAAATCGAAGCACTCTGGCTCCAGAATCAAACGTGTAACTACTGTGTTAAATTCACTGCTTTCATTCCCACATGGTGAAAACAGAAATAACGCAAGAGATGTTCTGCCCGGCCGTTTTGTAGGAGATTCGTACCAAGTCTTTCTGCCCAGGTGGAAATGCAGGCCTCTCACAGTTAACTCTGAGAATCAAAGATACTGTTACAGTGTCTTAATTCCTTACGATAACATGTGCTTTTTTTTTTTTTTTTAAGTTTATGTATTTATTTTGAGAAAGAAAGCAGAGGAGGAGCAGAGACGGAGGGAGAGAGAAAATCCCAAACAGGCTCTATGCTGCTGTCAGCACAGAACCTGACATGGGGCTCGAACCCACAGACTGTGAGATCGTGCCCTGAGCCGAAATCAAGAGTCAGACGCTTAACCGACTGAGCCATCCAGCTGCCCTAAAAACGTGTTTTTTAGTTAAACAATCAAAGATTAAGGTACTCTTTTTCCAGGGTGCCTGGGTCCCCCCCCAAGAAATCAATCTTTGGTCTAATGACCAAATTGGACTAGTATTTCATCTTGTGACCAACGAAAGTTGAACCAGCTGTGCTTGGGGTAACACATTCTTGTGAAGGTGTTAAGTGTTAACTTAGACACATTCTAAAGGGGACACATAAAAATATTGGGAAAAAAGGAGTATTACATAACACTAAATCCTTGCTGGAAATGAACTTCGCGCATGGGTTTTATGTAGTGTTCTGTGACCTTTTAGAGTTGCAGCAGAGTAGCTGATTGAATTGGATTAAAATAATTAGCTTTGTCTTGTCAGAACACTGCTCCACACGGCTTCCTCTCCATTCTAGTTTGTTCTATTCTTGCCATGTCTAATATCCAACAAGTCATTTCTCCTTCGTAACTGGAAACTGTATTTTATTTTCTTCCCAGAATGCTTTCATTCCTATTTCAATGGGATTAGGTTGAATTTTCCTCACGTTCACAAAATTAATGAAAACCTATTTAGCAGTCAGTATGTGTCAGAGATGTATTAGCAGAGCACGCCATGGTGGTTCTTTTGTGTGGTCAGAAAAGCAGTGTTTGGTGTTTAGTATGGTCCTAAATGAATGATGGGTGAGGAAATTCAGTCATCCAGGTAGACGAGATTTCTGATTCAGGGAGAAAGGCACAGTGTTTTTTGAAGTATGGTCTTCACCTATATCGGATTTACCGGGGTTATCCGTTAAAGGTGGGGATTCCCTGGCCTCACCCCAAAACTGGTGGGTTAAAACTTCGTAGGGTGTAGCATGGGACTCAGCACTTGAAAAAGTACCCCAAGTGCGGGGAGTAAAATTATTATTATTGTAATGTCTTTTTTTTTGAGAGAGAGAGAGAGAGAGAGCGCAAATAGGGGAGGGACAGAGAGAGGGGGAGGCACAAAACGGAAGGAGGCTCCAGGCTCCAAGCTGTCAGCAAAGAGCCCGACACGAGGCTCGAACCGATTGCATTATATGCACATAGCCAGCCAGGTGCTCCTGTCACAGGATTAGGGATGTTTCCTATTGGAAGGGCCCTAGGGAGTTACTCTGTCAAGCACTTCTGAACTTAGTGCTTTACTGTAGGGGTGCTAGACTTAGCAAATAAAACTACAGGGCTTCTAATTAAATTTGAATTTCAAATAAACAATAAGTAGCTGTGTGGTTTTTGTTTTTGTTTTTTTTTTTGTGCTTGTTTTTTAGCCTA
>NW_027531997.1:945288-946518 GCF_008692635.1 Crocuta crocuta
AAATGAAATTTCAGAGAGGTGGAATGACATTCTACAAGGCTGTGCTGTCCCTAGGACTTCTGAGACTTCTCTAGTTTCTACCTTTGGTATAAATGATCAGTTTCTGTTCGACTGAAGGCTTTCTTTTCTGACAATACTGTTAGGAAAACATAACGAAAGTATCGAGTTTCAAAGGCACAAAGACCTAGAGTGTTTATGTCATAACCAGGACAGTGATGTGCATCCAAGTGTCTTTTCATAAATCATTCAATGCTACTTAGTCATAAGACAGAAAAGATAGACACATGATTCTACACAATTAAAGTGATTTTTATATAGACTTCCTCTCCTTAGAGCTTCCTGAAAGTCAGTCAGTCGGTCATCAACCTACGTGTCTATTTCAAGTAGAGTCATTGGCTGACCAAAGGAGCGTGGGTGGAATTCTGAGGCTCCACGAACTAACGGAGGTCAGCCTGAAAACAGGATCTTAGAATCTAGATGGTCTGAGCATAAGAAAAAAAAAAAAATCTGACTTTATGNNNTTCTCTCTCTCTCTCTCTCTCTCTCTCTCTCTCTCACCCCCTCACTCTCTTTGTGCCCCTCCCCCACTCGCATGCACTCTCTCTCAAACTTTAAAAAAAAATTAAAAAAGAAGTGTTAGGGACAGAGCCAACAAGGCAGTGTGGGGAATGGGGGAATGGGTCATGCCACCACATCCTTTCATCCTAAGCATAAAAGGGTCGAGAGAACTTGTTAAAAATATTTTCTTCGATTAAAAATGGAACTCCCCTATGGCCCAGCAATAGCACTGCTAGGAATTCACCCAAGGGCTACAGGAGTGCTGATGCACAGGGGCACATGTACCCCGATGTTCATAGCAGCACTCTCCACAATAGCCAAGTCGTGGAAAGAGCCTAAGTGTCCATCAACTGATGAATGAATCAAGAAGATGTGGCTTATATATACAATGGAATACTATATGGCAATGAGAAAGGATGAAATCTGGCCATTGGTAGCAACAAGGAAAGAACTCAAGGGTGTTATGCTAAGTAAAATAAATCAGGTAGAGAAAGACAGATACCATATGTTTTCACTCATTTTTGGATCTTGAGAAACTTAACAGAAGAGCANGGGGAAGTGGGTGATGGGCATTGAGGAGGGCACTTCTTAGGATGAGCACTGAGTATTGTATGGAAACCAACTTGACAATAAATTACATTTAAAAAAAAGTGGAAAAAAAGTTTTTTCCTA
>NW_027531997.1:946525-946665 GCF_008692635.1 Crocuta crocuta
TCATGTATAAAAATAAGGGTGTTTATTTAACACAACAAGGACCAATTCTACTCTGCAACATTTTCTGTGCAGAAGTCAATTTCAAATACAGTATTCTATTTTATCTGTAGAAAAACCTTCTAAGGAGGGGAGAGAGAACC
>NW_027531997.1:946682-950450 GCF_008692635.1 Crocuta crocuta
TCCACACTCAGCGTGGAGCCTGATGCAGGGCTCGACTCCACGAACCATGAGCCCATGACCTGAGCCAAAATCGGGAGTTGGGAGCTCACCTGTCTGAGCCACCCGGGCGCCCCAACACTTACCTTTATTACGCATTTGCCTTAACATGGGCTTCACAGACTGCTTTTTGAAGTAATAATCTTTTAGGCTTCTATTGAATTCAGTAGGGACCGAAGTTCTTTCACATCCCTCATCTCACTGAATTCTCACAACAGTCCTGCAAGTACGCATGGCAACCATTACAATCAGATTGTGGGTTTTACGCATTAGGAGATGGAGGCCGGCTCCAACTGATGAACTGACTTGAGGTAACACAAGCTCTGTGGCAGACACCACGTTCTTCACCACCATTCCGCCACCGCAAAGCCATCATTAGCACTTCTTACTGCTTCTATTTTCCTCCTCCTGTCTCCTTCTCCTCTACAATCTCAGCCCCCAACAGATTTGCTGAGCTTTAGGGCCAGGAAAGATGCCTAGTGCTCTAACTACATATTTTTATTTAATGTGTACAATCGCCATATGACTGTCCTCATCAAACCAGTGGAGACAACCTCATGAGTATCTCTCAAACAGATGTGAAAATTGAGCCCAGGAAAGTGAAACGTCAGCATTAGTATGCGATGACCCATAAGTGGAACATAGGCCTGCTTGACAGCTAGTTCCTTATTCACGGACATGACTGTCTGATCCAACAAAGCACGCCGTGGAATACAGTAAAACCTTGCGTTGCGAGTAACGCGTTCTGCAAGTGTTCCGCAAGACAAACACACATTTCTAATAAATTTTAACTTGATAAACGAGCGACGTCTTGCCGTACAAGCTGAACGTGATGCCAAATGTCACGTGATCACAACGGAGCCCACGGTTCTCGACATTCGCTTTGATCTACAAGTGCTTTGGATGACTAGCGTGTTTCTGGAACGAATGATGCTCGCCAACCAAGGCTATATGTATAATAATGCATAGTCTGGCATTGAAACCAGGTGGAAAACAAATTCAGAGAAAAAACTTGTCTCTGGAACTTGCTTTCCTCTGCTATGTTTGACTCTTTTGATTTCTTCGTGAGTTGAATGGACCTAGTGCCACCAGGGTACCGTATAAATAAGAGTTAAGGACTTCAACTTAAGGGATAAAGGCAGTATTCTGGTACTTAAACTAGGAGGCAGGTCAGTGTGAATGGCAGTATCGTTCACTTGATAGTGAACCGCAGCTGTGGGCTTGTCTTTATATAACCTGTTCCAGTCCTTGAATCAGCCTCTTTTGTGAGTAGCCTTGGTTCCTTTCATCGGAGAAGAATATTATAAACCAAATTTCAGGTGCAGGTATGCTCATTGCTACCGGGGTAGCATTGCTTCTAGGCTTTGGAAGCTGATAGAGCAAAGACATGTATGTAGGTATAATAACCTATTAGTATTTCTACCATATCCATATGTAATCTGTTATATCGATAGTCTATGCATCTATCACATTTGTCATGTAAACAGGCGTTCAGTCCTCCTCCAAAAGCAAGACTCCCGGCTCTCGCCACTTGCCACCAGTTTCCTCAACCGCTCACGTCCAGTATACGTAAAACCTTGGATTGTGAGCGACTTGTTCCGCAAGCGTTCTGGAAGATGGCCAAAGAGTTCTAATAAGTTTTAACCTGATAAGCGAGCAATGTCTTGCCATATGCCGAATGTCACGTGATCACAACTGCATTATGCTCGCAAACCAAGGTTTTACTGTACGTGTTAGAGTGGCCACAGAATTATTCACCTGTATTTGCACAAGACGCAGTTTTATCAACCACGCCACGGTGCGTATACACACAGTTCCCTTTGCTTTTACTCTTACGGTCTCCACTCATTTCCAAAATTACTTACATCAGCATCTCTTCTCTCTTCCCTTAGTGCGGTGATTGCATATATCTGTAATACAGTTAGAGTCTTTTGTCACGGTCTGCCTTCCTTCCTGGGCTCTCCTGGCCTCCTCAATCCTTTAAATTTACAGACGTCAAGTTCCCCCCTTTCTGTCGTAAAGTTCTATGGCTTTTGACAAATGCATAGTGTCGTGTATCTTTGGATACAGCCCTTGGAACTCGATCATATTAACACAAATGAGATGAGAATATATCGTTTGTGAAAGAGAATCTTCAAAACTGATGCATGTAGCATCGCCCGTGACTTTCACACATTTTTGGTAGACTCCAGTTTCTTATTATTTTCGAATCCTTCATTCTCTCTCACCAGATATTTTCCCCCTGAACGGAAGGGGGATGATTTAATTCTTCAACTTTTAATAAAATGGTACTTTCGGAGACTAAACATTTTATCCTTTTAATCTCCTTGGTGTTCCGTCTTTGCATTTTAACATCCTATGTGCAACATCGTATCAAGCCAGGTTTTGTTTGCTTTGTCCTTGTTTTTATTTTCCGTTGACAGCAATAGAAATACTAGGAAGTTCAGAAAGGAACCATAAGATGGCCTAATGTCAGCAGCTACTGGATGGATTTAAAGTATTTTAGAAACCAGTCAAGCTCTGGTTAATTTCCTTTTCCTTCCTGTATTAGTGCCAGCCTCCCTACGTCTAGCTCAGCTGAGCATCTTGGGCTAAGTTATGTATGAGAAAAATTAAAAGTCATTTTGTGCTCAGCCAAACATAATAGTGACAAATATGTTGCTACAGTGGTTTATAAAGCGTGGTCCTGGCTTGGTTCGTAGGGCGTGCAACTGTGGATCTCAGGGTCGTGCGTTTGACTTCCACGTGGGGGTGCAGAGTTTATGTACGTACAGATTCAAAAATAAATAGAATATGGTCCCAGGCAACTTATGGAAAATACACATTCGCGTGCCCCACCCTTTGCTGCTTAAACCAGATGCTCTGGGAGGAGAGCCCAGTAATCTCGGTTTCAACAGTTTCTCCAGGTTATGCTTAATATTCAGAGTCGCTGGGAGAGTGGAAATTATTACAGAGCAATCGTTGTTCTTTTCTGGTAGGATGCTGTCTTTCTTTCACTACGAAAATCTTTAGAGCTTTTGCTTCACTTCAAATGCCATGGTCCGTGAAACACTCACATACCTACCTCTTCATTACATTGTCATTGATGCAGAAGTGGGTTTTAAAAAAAAGGCCTTTACTCATATCGACAGGGACTCATTTTATGCCTCTGGAATCGGGGAAACTGTACGAAGCAGAAAGTAAGTATTTGGTCCCAGTACATGAGAGACTAGATACCAAGGATCATTATCGTCTTTCTCCAATTGGCTATTATGGCTTAAGAGCAAATCTATTTGGTCTAATGTGATTTGAATCTTCTTAAAGAACATAAGGAAAGGGCGTCTGGGTGGCTCAGTCAGTTAAGCGTCCAACCTTAGCTCAGGTCATGATCTCCCGGTCCACGGGTTTGAGGCCCGTGATCGGCTCACTGCTATCAGCACAGAGCTTCCTTGGAATCCTGTCTCCCTCTCTCTCTGCCCCTCCCCCACTCATTCATTTTTCTCTCTCTCTCTCTCAAAGTAAACAAACATTTAAAAAAAAAAAAAAANAGTCTTTAGCAAAGAAAAATGAAAAGGTCATATAAAAGCAACAATGAAAGACCGTGAGCCCAGAAGAAAGGAGAAAGATGAACACACAGGATGAATAGTTTTCAAATGGCTTTTCAATTCATGTTTCCACTACCTCAAGAAGCCTGACCTGCCCTGGGGGGTCTGGGAACAAGAAGTACAGACTTTATAAGAAAATCCCACATTC
>NW_027531997.1:950729-952934 GCF_008692635.1 Crocuta crocuta
GTAAGCTCTGTTCTCACAAGAGAGAGGCCAATGCAGGGCTTGATCCCACAATCTGTGAGATCATGTCCTGAGCCGAAGTCAGACACTTAAGCAAGTGAGCCACCCAGGCACTTATAATAAATTTTCTTTAAAGCTGAGAAAGAGGAAGAGAGAGAAAACAGGGGAGGGGCAGAAAGATGGAGAGAGAGAGAGAGAGAGAGAGAGAGAATCGCAAGCAGGCTCTGCGCTGTCAGCACAGAGCCCAACACAGGGCTCGAACCCATGAACCATGAGATTGTGACCTGAGCGGAAACCAAGAGATGGATGCTTAACAGACGGAGCCACCCGGGTGCCCCCATTTCTGCTTATTTTGAATAATACTGTAATAACAGCTGGGAAATGCCTTGGAGTAAATGAGACTCTTACATTCCAATAAAAATTTGAAAGTAATTTCTTGTAATGTTGACATTATGTATCAAAACTAATAAGGAAAAAAATGCATATCCCAACCTTGATTGTTTTATGTGAAACACTCCTCTGCAGTCTTGTGTCCATGTCTCATGAGATGAAAAACTACGGCCCTGGCTAGCCTTGTATTGTTCTAACTTCACTTGGGAAATTGAATTGTAAACTTAAAGAAAACAACATCCCAGGGNTCTCTGCCCCTCCCCCCCTCCCTCTCTCTCTCTCTCTCTCTCAAAAATAAAAACATAGGAAGAAGGAAGGAAGGGGAAGAAAGAAGGTAGTGAGAGAGGAAAGGGAGGAAAGAGAAAGAAAAGAAGAGAAAGCAAGCAAGCAAGCAAGAAAGAGGGAGAAGGAAGGGAGAGAGGAAAGGGAGAAAAGAGAAAAGAAAGAGGGAGAAAAGAAAGCAAAAGAGAAAGAAAGAAAATAACATCCCAAACTATTCTGTAAAGNTGGTAAACTCGATCTCCTCATCAGCACTAAGTGAACAGGTATCGTTAAGGGTGCCAGAAATTAATCTCCCAGGGTGAGTAAGCAAAGTTAGATAAATTTCCACGTCGCGGTTCAGTTACTACATGTACCTAAGGCCTCCGCTAGCTCATATCTCACTAGCGTGTTAAACAGAAAAAGTACCTCTTCTGTGGCAAATTTATGAGGTTAGGCTCAAGGCTTGGGGAGTAGATGCATCATGGACCGGATCACGACTCCTGCTGTGCGCCCCGGACCAGGCACCACGTATAGGACAGAAAAAGCACAAGCGTGCCTGACAACCATGTGTATCTTGCGCAGAAGTTTGCCTGTGACACGCGGTAGCTACGGAGTACAAATGGAATCAAAAGAACACCTACATTTAACGAGATTGCCGGCTCCGCCTTCACAGCGTATGGTAATTTTTCATTTCCTCCAGCCTTTAAGCGCAGACCTCTCTCTCCCCGTGGAAAAGAGTCAAATGTACCTTGATTTGAATACCCCCAGGTACCCCATAGCTGTGCTCCCTCTGTTAGTCAGCAGCCTTTAAGCCTCAGGTAAGTTCCCCGATGAAAGCTTCCTCATTTGTAAAATAGGAATGCTATGCACTTAGGGTGCGGGGAAGGTTAAAGCAAAGTGTGTTTGCAATGCATCTAAGCGAGTATTTGGCATTGGAAAGAATNTAGAGCCTAAAACGCTGTTGAATTGTGTTCTCTTTCTCAGGTAATAATTACCATCATTTTAAGAGTTTCCACTTATTAAGTGCTTATTGTATCTGGGTACCATTCCAAACCTTTCCATGAATTCGCTCAATGCTTGTAACCGTGTTAGGAGGTAGGGACTGATATGGTCACCGGCNAATGCTTTTAAAAGAACTCCTTGAACTCCAAGAGGACAATGATAAAAACATCAACAAAAGCATATGAACAAAGCAAATTCAACGATGAGACAGAAAACATACAGAAGAACCAAACTGACACCGAGGGTGAAAAATCAAATGGATACAACAGAAAAACAAATACAAAACTTCAACAGCAGATATGATCCATCAGAAAAAAGACTCAATACAAAAACAATTCATTTGAGCTCAGGGAGGTTGGTGGACCGCACGTCTCCTGGCAGATAACATTAATGGCAGTGTCTGTGAGCTGAAGCAAGTGCCGTGGAGAAAATGTCAGGGCTTTGCACGAGGCAGGGAAGCCTGGGCCTTGACCTTTCTATGGGTCCTAGGAGGCTGGCCATTAGCCATCGCTATAGCAACACAAGCTCCAGCAGGTCTCTCTCCTCCCCATTAGC
>NW_027531997.1:953084-964579 GCF_008692635.1 Crocuta crocuta
CAGAGCCCGATGGGGGGCTCGATCCCGCAAGCTGTGAGATCATGACCGGAGCCGAAACCAAGAGTCAGACATTTAACCGACTGAGCCACCCTGGCACCCCCATGGCGATGCTGAGCCCTTATGGCCAGGGATCCCGCCAAGGACTAGGATGGATGATTTTATCACTGAAGATTAGATGAACTCTACTGGCCTCTTCCCATAAACTTTTTATCAACAAAGTGCTGGGCTTTACTTGAAAGCTGCAAAAATTAAGGCTTCAGACAGATTTATGATAAACCAATTTAAAGAAAACTTAAGACAAATTATTTCAAAACAAACGTGAAGTCTCACCTTCCAATGTGCTTTCTCATTATTTTCTTCCAAAGTAAGAGATTAAAGCTGTAATTGACATTATTCTTATAATGACTACGCTCAGGACATCGCAAAGGCTGTACAAAGAGAGAAGACGACATTCTGGAATTTAAGAACTTTATTATTAGTATAACCCTCCCCAGATGAATGTTCGTTTCCTGTTCCATGAGTCAAAAGACAAATCACCACAGATACTGAGATGCCAGGATTTTCCAATGTAGTGTTCCCTATGGAAAGTCTTCGATAAGGTTGGGAATATATTGTGTACATACCCCCCAACTCATTTTCTATAGATCAAATCATATACGTGGAAGTACGGAATCCAACTGAATGGAATTATCAGTCAAATTCTTGGTGTCGTGTTACTGAAAGGTAGAAGTGCCCATTAAACAGTTATCACATTATTCCCTGCATTGGACTTTATTCAAGCTGAAATGCTGAATGAATGGTTAATACATTGTTTAATTGTGATTAAAACTATCAAGTGATTTATTTTCAATACGAATTGAAAGCTATTGTGTAAAACATATTTACACAGAAGTATCATGCTGTATAAATGTGATCAAATAATTTAGCTAGTGGAAACAAGTGTTAAATTATATGTCAAGCTTTAAATTTGAGCTTAAAAGTAAAGCATTTTCGAAGCCACAAAGCTAATTCATTAATCTGAAACTTTCTTAGGAGTTGGAATAGGAATATATATTATTTCTGTATCTTTTTTCTTTGTATACAATGTGAATACATTTTTCACAATTCTACAACACAAAGAATTTGGTTGAAAAATTGATCAACATGGTGTATTTTTTCATAATTCAGGATTTACATAATTTTATTGTTAAAAGCATCATTATTATATTTTAAAGTTATCTCTACCTTCAACATGGGGCTCGAACTCACAACCTCAAGATCAATAGTTGCATGCTCAACCTGCTAAGCCAGCCAGGCGCCCAGATCATCATTATTATTTAACAACTCTTATTAATGAAATGACATGGAATATTATCATTTACTTTTCTTAATGGAAACATTTTTCTCTTTTTTATTATCTTTACACCTCAAACTAATATAATACTAATATAATGTAGGTCAACCATACTGGAAATAAATAATTAGTTTCAGGTGTACAAGATAGTGATTTAACAATTCCATATATTACTCAGTCCTCATCGCGTTAAGTGTATACTTAACCCTTTTCATCTATTTCACCCATCTCTCCCACTGCCGTCCCCTCTAGGGGCCCTCTGTTCTCTATTGCTATGAGTCTGTTTCCTGATTTGTCCTTTTTTTTCCTTTGCTCATTTTTTCCTTTTGTTGCGTTCCACAAATGAGTGAAATGTCTTTCTCTAAATGACTTATTTTGCTTAGCATTTTACTCTCTAGATCCATCCAAGTCATTGCAAATGACAAGATTTCATTCTTTTGTATAGCTGCATAATATTCCATTGTGTGTGTATAACACACCACCCTATCCCTTCATCAACTGGATACTTGGGCTACTTCCATATGTTGACTATTGTAAATACTGCTGCAGTAAACATATACGTGTGCACGTATATCTTAAAATTAGTGTTTTTGTATTCTTTTGGTAAATACCCAGTATTGAAATTCCTGGATCATACTAGAGTTCTCCTTTTGTCTGAGGAAATTCCATATTGTCTTCCAGTGGCTGTACCAGTTTGCTTTCCCCACAACAGTGCACGAGGGGTCCTTTTTCTCCACATCCTCGCCAACACCTGTTGTTTCTTGAGTTTTTGATTTTAGCCATTCTGACAGGTGTGAGGTGATATCTCACTGTGGTTTTGACCTCTATTTCCATAATGATGAGTGAGTGATGTTGGGCATCTCTTCATGTGTCTGTTGGCCATCTGGATGTCCTCTTTGGAAAAATCTGGATGTCCTCTTTGAAAAAAATTTCTTCTGCTCATTTCTGAATTGGCCTATGCATTTGTGTGTGTTGGACTGTATTCATTCTTTATTTATTTTGGATATTAACCTTGTATCAGATGTGTCATTTGTAAATATCTTCTCTTATTCATTAGGTTGTCTTTCCGTTTTCTTGGTGGTTTCCTTTGCACTGCAGAAGCTTTTATTTTGATGTAGTCTCAATAGTTTACTTTTGCTTTGCCTTGCCTCAGAATAATTATCTAGAAAGATGATACTGTGGCTGATGTCAGAGGAATTACTGCCTGAGCTCTCTTCTAGAATTTTTATGGTTTCAGGTCTCACATTTAGGTCCATAATCCGTGTGTGTGTGTGTGTGTGTGTGTGTGTGTGTGTGTGTGAGAGAGAGAGAGAGAGAGAGAGAGAGAGAATGAATCTTAAGCAGGCTCCACACCCAGCTCTGAGCCTGATGCTGGGCTCAGTCTCCTGACTGTGAGATCATGACCTGAGCCAAAATCAAAAGTCAGATGTTTAACCAACTGAGATACCTTGGCATGCTTTAATATATTGTGAGTTTATTTTCGTGTAGGGTGGAAGAAAGTGGCCCAGTTCTGAGGCGCCTGGGTGGCTCAGTCAGTTAAGCGTCCAACTTCAGCTTAGGTTGTGATCTCGTGGTTTGTGGGCTCTGACAGCTCAGAGCCTGGAGCCTGCTTCAGATTCCATGTCTCCCTTGCTCTCTGCCCCTCCCCCACTCATGTTCTGTCTCTTAAAAATGAATAAATGTTAAAACAATGTTTTAAGTGGTCCAGTTTCATTCTTTTACATGTTGCTGCCCAGGTTTCCCAACACCATTTGTTGAAGAGATCATCTTTTTCTTTCATTGCATATTCTTGCCTCCTTAGTTGAAGCTTAAGTGACCATATAATTGTGGGTTTAATTCTGGGCTATCCTGCTCCATCAGTCTGTGTGTCTATTTTATTGCAAGTACCATACTGTGTTGATTACTACAGCTTCGTAGTAGAATTTGAAGTCTGGAATTGTAACACCTGCAGTTTTGTTCATCTTTATTGCTTTGGCTTTTCAGGGTCTTTTGTGATTTCATACAAATTTTAGGATTTATTTGTTCTAGTTCTGTGAAACATGCAATTGATATTTTGATAGGGATTATATTAAATCTGTAGATTGCATTGGGTAGTATAACATTTTAACAGTATTGTTGTAGTGCATGAGCACGGAATGTGTTTCCATTCCTTTGAGTCATCTTCAATTTCTTTCAACAGTGTTCTCTAGTTTTCAGAGCACAGGTCTCTCACCTCTCTGGATAAATTTATTCCTAGATACTTTTTATCTTTGGTGCAATTGAAATGGAACACTTTTCTTAAGTTCATTTTCTGCTGCGACATTATCACTGTATAGAAATGCAGTGGATTGCTATGCGTTGATTTTCTGTCTTGCGACTCTCTTGAATTCACTTATCAGTTCTAGTAGTTTTTTGGCAGACTATTTGGGGTTTTCTGTAGGCAGTGAAAGCTTTACTTCTCCCTTCCCAATCTGGATGCCTTTTCTTTGTGTTGTCTGATGACTGAGGCTAGGATTTCCAGTGCTATGTTGAATAAATGAGGGAGAGTGGACATGCTTGTTTTGTTCCTGACCTTAGCAAAAAAGCACTGTTTCCCTCATTCAGTATAATGTTAGCTGTGGGTTTCTCATAAAGACTTTCATTATGTTAAGTCATGTTTCCTTTAAGCCTGATTTGTTGAAGGATTTTGTCCATTCTCTTACTGATGTGATCTATCACGCCGATGGATTTCCGAAGATAGAGCCACCCTTGTATGTCCACGATAAATCCCACTTGATCATGGTGAATTAATTATATTTTTCATGTATTGCTAATTCCTTTTGTTTGTATTCTTCTGAGGATTTTTACATCTATGTCCCTCGGAGATATTGGCCTGTAGTTCATTTTTTTTTTTGTGGTGTCTTTTTCTGGTTTTGGCTTCAGGGTAATGTTGCCCTCATTACATTAATTTGGAAATTTTCCTTCTTCTTCTATTCCTTAGGAAGGTTTAAGAAGAACAGGTATGAGCTCCACTTTAAAGGTGTGCTAACATTCACCTGCAAAGCTGTCTGAATTTGTTGGCATATAATTTTTCATAATATTCTTTTTAATGTTTTATTTATTTTTGAGTGAGAGAGACAGAATATGAGTGGGGGAAGAGCAGAGAGAGAGGGAGACACAGAATCTGAAGCAGGCTCCAGCTCAGAGCCTGATGAGGGGCTCAAACTCACGAATCGTGAGATCATGACCTGAGCCAAAGCTGGATGCTTAACTGACGGAGCCACCCAGGTGCCACCGTAATATTCTTTTATAATCGTTTGTATTTCTGTGTGGTGTTATTTCTCATCTTTCATTTGTGATTCTGAGTGAGTCCTTTTTCAGGTTTATCAATTTTCTTGATCTTTACAGAGAACCAGCTCCTGGTCTGACTGAGGTGTTCTATTGTTCTTTTTTAAAGCTTGTTTCTAGTTTTTTCTTTTACTTTAATATCTACAGACTATGTCAGGCTCGGNTTGTCTGTTTCTGCTCTAATCTTTATTCTTTCCTTCTTTCTGCTACTTTTAGGTTTTGGGCTTCATTTTTAGCTCCTTTCAGTATAAAAGGTTAGGTTATTGTTTTTGGAATATTTGCTTTTAAAAGGTAGGCCTGGATTGCTATAAACCTCCCTCTTAGAACCAGGGCGCCTGGGTGGTTCAGTCGGTTAACTGCCCAACTTCAGCTCAGGTCATGATCTCATGGTTCGTGAGTTCGAGCCCTATGTTGGGCTCTGTGCTGACAGCTCAGAGCCTGGAGCCTGCTTTAAATTCTGTGACTCTCTCTCTGTTTCTCTCTCTCTCTCAAAAATAAATAAACAAACATTAAAAAAAAAAAAAGAACCATTTAGCTGAGTCTCAAAGACTTTGGACTTTTAGGTTTTATTTTTTTTAATTTTTTAAAAATGTTTTATCTATTATTTCTGAGAGAGAGAAAGACAGCATGAGCAGGAGAGGGTCAGAGAGAGAGGGAGACACAGAATCTGAAACAGGCGCCAGGCTCTGAGTTGTCAGCACAGAGCCCGACACAGGACTCAAACCCATGATCCATGAGATCATGACCTGAGCCGAAGTTGGACGCTCAACTGTCTGAGCCACCCAGACGCCCCTAGGTTTTCATTTTTATTTTTCTTCATATAACCTGTGATTTCTTCTTTGATTTCCTGGTTGACATAGTCACTGTTTAGTAGCATGTTCTTCAACCTCCATCCATGTGTGCTCTCTCCAGAGGTTTCCTTTTGGTTGATTTCAACTTTCATAGTGTTGTGGTCAGAAAACATGCATGGTATGACTTCGATCTTTTCAAATATCTTGAAATTTGTTTTCTGGCTTAATATGTGATCTGCTCTAGAGAATGTTCCACATGCACTTGAAAAGAATGTGTATTCTGCCGTGTTAGGATGGAACGTCCTGCCCATCTAGCCCAGTGTCAAGGACACTGTTTCGTAAACTTTGAGTGGATGATCTGCCCATTGATGTAAGTGCTGCGATAAAGTCGCCACGATTATTGTATTACTATCGATCAGTCCCTTTGTGTTTGTTATGCAAAATGAGAGTAGATTTAGGGAACTCAGCAACCCCATCAAGCCTAATAACATTCGCATTATTGGGCTCTCAGAAGGAGGAGAGAAAGGGGACAAAATTTATTTGAAGAAATAGTAGGTGAAAACTTCCTTAATCTTGAGAAGAAGCAGATATTCAGATCTAGGGGGCACAGAGATCTTCAACAAAATGAAGCTATGGAGGTCCACATAGTAATAAAAACAGCAAACAGTGGTGATACAGAGAGAATTTGAAATGCAACAAGAGACAAGAAAAGAGTTACAAGGGAAACCCCATAAAGCTATCGGGTGATATTTCAGCAGAAACGTTGCATTCCAGAAGGGACGGACATGGTAGATTTGGGGTGCTGAAAAGAAAACTTCTGCAGTCAAGAGTACTCTATCCAGAAAGGCTGTCATTTAGAACAGGGGAGAGAAGTTTCACAAAGAAAGATTAAAGGAATTCATCACCACTGAACCAGCCCTATGAGAAATGTTAAAGGGGACTCTTGGAGTGGACAGGAAAGACCATACTTAAGAAGAAAAACAAGAGGAACAGAAGGAGTAAAACTAAGTCTGTAAAAATCAGTCAAGGGACTCACAAAATAAAGGAAGTAAGTATGACATCATATACCTAAAACGTGGGCGGGAAGAGGAGGAAAGGATGGGTTCAAACGTAATCAACTATCGACTTAATATAGACAGCGATATACAGACGATGACATATACTAATCTAATGGTAAACACAAATCAAAAATCAGTAATGGAGATCTAAAAAATCAAGACAAAGGAATCCATTTATATCCCCAAAGGAAGCCAGCAACCCATGAAAGACAACAAGGGAAGAAAGGATTAGAGAAGAACTATCAAAACAACTACAAAATAAGTAACAAACTAGCAATAAATACATACCGATCACTCATTACCTTGGAAATGTACTAAACACTCCAACCAAAAGACCTAGAGTGATGGAATAGATAAAACAAGACCCATCTAAATGCTTCACATAAGAGACGCATTTCAGACCTAAAGAAACCTGCAGATTGAAAGTGAGGGGATGGAAAAGCATTTCTCATGCAAACGGATGTCAAAAGAAAATCAGGGCAGCAAAACTTATATTAGACAAAATAGACTAATTATTTTTGATGTTTTTATTTATTTTGAGAGAGGGAAAATTGCAAGCAGGCTCCATGCTGCTAGCACAGAGCCCAATGCAGGGCTCGAACCCACCAACCCTGAGATCACGACCTGAGCCAAAACCAACAGTCAGCCGCTTAATTGACCAAGCCACTCAGGTGCCCCTTGGACAAAAGGGACTTTAAAACAAAGACTAAATGGACACAAAGAAGGACATTATAGAATAATAAAGTGAACCATCCCAAGAAGACATAACATGATATACTATTTTTTACAAAGAAGTAACTTGTCCTAAAAACAACTTCAGTGCTTGTTTTAGGATATTTTCTTTCAGCATCTGAAAGTTGAAGGTATTTTTGTTGTAACCGTGAACAAACATTCTAAATGTGTTAAAACACAATCTTGGGTCCTTGATATCTTTCATCCCCTGAAAATGTGAAAGCCGATCCAAACTGGCATGTTTCAGAATACTTCAAAAAAGAAAAAGTAATAACTTCTGATACTAGCCTTTTAGATTTCATGAAGATGACAACACTTCGTTCCATTCTATGAAACATAAAATACTTACTCTCCAAATCCAAGTCAGCCATGGGAGAGCAGTGTTTAACATGGGCTGTGTTTTATCATTTTCAAAATGCAATTATAACATTTTAATTTTTATTTCTTTTTGGATGTGGTGTAATGGATAAGCAGATTCACAGCCCAGGAAACTGGCTGGCTGCAGTGTCAGGCAGTATAAAGATATGGGAAAAGGAGCTAGTCTGGGGTAGATGGTAGCTTAACGAGTTTCAGAAAGCTTGTGTTTTATTAAATCATTATATTTATTGTTGTTTATGGCTGCAAGTTTTGACCATACAGGGCTTTTTCAATGTTAATGCAAAGATTCCCTCCGGCCACTTTTCTTTTTTTCTCATCATGGTAAGTGTACTTTTTAAAAATTTTTAATGTTTATTTTTGAGAGAGAGAGAGAGAGCGCGTGCGAGAGCGTGCGAGCATGCGCAAGCGAGCAGGGGAGGGGCAGAGAGAGAAGGAAACACATAATCCTAAGCAGGCTCCAGGCTCTGAGCGGTCAGCACAGAGCCCGACGCGGGGCTTGAACGCACGGACTGAGAGATCATGACCTGAGCCGAAGCTGGATGCTCAACCGGCTGAGCCACCCAAGCGCCCAGGTAAGTGTACTCTTTAATCCCTATCCCTTATTTCACCCATCCCACAACCAACCTCGCCCTGGTAACCAATAGTTGTTCTGTATAGTGGAGTCTATTTCTTGGTTTGTCTCTCTTTCTTCCATTTCCTCATTTGTTTTGTTCCTTAAATTCTACATATGAGTGAGGTCACATAGTATGTCTTTCTCTGACTGACTCACTTTATTCCATCCATGTTGTTGCAAATAGCAAGATCTCATTTCTCTTTTATGGTGGAATAATATCCCATTGTGTGTGTGTGTGTGTGTGTGTGTGAACACACACACCACTTCTTCTTTATCCATTCATCTATCAATGGACATGGGCTACTTCCATAGTTAGGCTACTGTAAATAATGCTGCAGCAAACACAGCGGGACGTGTATCCCTTTGAATTAGTGTGTTTGTTTTGTATTTTGGGGGTCAATACCTAGTAGTGCGATTCTTAGATCGTAGATTAGTTCTGTTGTTTTCAATTTTTTGAGGAGCATTCATGCTGTTTTCTGCAGTGCGTACACAAGTTTGCACTCCAATCAACAATGTGTGAAAGTTCCTTTTTTTCCACATCCTCATCAACACTTGTTTCTTGTGTTTTTTGACTTTACCCATTCTGATAGGTATGAGGTGTTATCTCACTGTAGTTTTGATTTGCATTTCCTTAATGATATGTGATGTTGAGACAAGGGAAATGGAAGCAAAAATAAACTACTAGGACTATACACCCAAATCAAAAAGTTTCTGTACACTGAAGGAAACAATCAACAAAACTAAAAGGCAATCCACTCAATGAGAGAAGATAGTTGCAAGTAGCATATCTGACAAAGGGTTAGCAACCAAATACAAAGAACTGATACAACTCCATACCCAAAAAACAAGTAACCCAATTAAAAAATGGGCAGCAGACATGAACAGACATTTCCCCAAAGAAGACATACACATGAACAGTGCTCGACAATTACAACCTTTTAATAATCGTCAACATATTTTTACAAAAAGCAATCCTAAATTAAGCTTTGAAGAGAGGGAATTTGAAATTAGGCACTTGGAAGAAGAAATAGGAAAAAAAGAATGAAAAACACAACAGGATTTATGGACCACTGTAAAAAATGTATTATTGGGGGGCGCCTGGGTGGCTCAGTCGGTTAAGCGTCCGACTTCAGCTCAGGTCATGATCTCACAGTTCGTGGGTTCGAGCCCCGCATCGGGCTCTGTGCTGACAGCTAGCTCAGAGCCTGGAGCCCGCTTCAGATTTTGTGTCTCCCTCTCTCTCTGACCCTCCCCTCCTCACGCTGTCTCTCTCTCTCTCTCTCAGAAATAAACATTTAAAACAAAATGTATTACTGGGGCACCTGGGTGGCTCAGTCGGTTAAGCATCTGACTTCAGCTCATGACCGTCATGATCTCACGGTTCGTGGGTTCGAGCCCNAGCTCAGGTCATGATCTCACAGTTCGTGGGTTCGAGCCCCGCATCGGGCTCTGTGCTGACAGCTAGCTCAGAGCCTGGAGCCCGCTTCAGATTTTGTGTCTCCCTCTCTCTCTGACCCTCCCCTCCTCACGCTGTCTCTCTCTCTCTCTCTCAGAAATAAACATTTAAAACAAAATGTATTACTGGGGCACCTGGGTGGCTCAGTCGGTTAAGCATCTGACTTCAGCTCATGACCGTCATGATCTCACGGTTCGTGGGTTCGAGCCCTATGTCAGGCTCTGTTGCTCACAGCCAGCTCAGAGCCTGGAGCCTATCTTCCGATTCGGTGTCTCCCCCTCTCTCTGACCGTCCCCTGCTCATGTTGTCTCTATCTCTCTCTCAAAAATAAAACATAAAAAAAGTATTGTTGGAATCTCAGCAGGAGGAGAGAGATATAGTCAGAAAGCTTATTTAAGCAAATAATGACCAAAGACTTCCCAAAACATACAAGGGAAATGGATACCCAGATTCTGAAGCTCTAAGAACTATGAAGAGGGACAATACAAAGAAGACCATACCCATTTACACTACAATAATACAGTCAAAATTCAAGGACAAAGAGACAGCTGGGAAAGCTACAACAGTAAAGTAGAATTGAATCTAATGTAGAAGTTTCAGGGATGGGGAGCGCCTGGGTGGCTCAGTCAGTTAAGCATCCGATTCTCAATTTTGGCTCAGGTCATGATCTCACGGTTCATGAGTTTGAGCCCCGTGTCTGTTAGAATGGCTTTGATTGGAGGGGGGGAAAAAAAAAGTAAAAAAAATAACAAGCATTGGTGAGAATGTTGAGGAAAGGGCAATTTTGTACCTTTTTGGTGGGGATATAAATTGGTACACCCATTATGAAAACACAATGGCAGCACTATATGATCTGGCAATTCTCCTTCTGGGTATGTATCCAAAGGATACATCTGCACTCTTCTGTTCATTGCAGCATTATTCACAATAGCCAAGACATGGAAACACCTAAATGTCCATTAACGGGTGAATGGATAAAGAAAATGTGAGATATGGGGCACCGCGGTGGCTCAGAGCCTAGAGCCTGCATCTCCCTCTTTCTTTGGCCCGGCCCCACTAGCACTCTGTTTCTCTCAAAAATGAATAAATGTTATAAAAAATTTTTTAAAAAATGTGAGATGTATTTTTTGTGTGAATGCATATATGTAAAATATATACATATTATATATCCACATACATACAAAAAAATGTATGATCACACTGAAAGGTAGATTCTAGAATACTCAAATTCAGAGAGAAGGAGAATGTGAGTTGCCTGGGGTTGGGTGAAGGGGGGGGTAAACAGGTAGATATTGGTCAAGGGGTAAAAAGCTTACATAAGATAAGTTCTGGAGATCTAGTGTATAGCCTTGGGGCTGTAGTTAACAATACTGTATTTCTCACCTGAAATCTGGTAAGTTAGGAGTTCTTGTGTTCTCATCGCAAAGTAAGAAAAGTAAAACGGTAATTATGTAAAGTGGTAGATGTTAATTAGCATGATTACTTCACAATGTATGTGCATGTTAAAATATCACCTTCTACCCTTTAAATATGTAATTGTTATTTATTTGTTGTACGTACGTCAATAAAGTCAGAAGAGAAGCCGTGGGGCATCAACAACTTTATGACTGACTTAATTGTTCACATGCTATCTCCTCTGCTAACTCACTCTCTCAATTTGCAGGTGAATAAATCTCTATAGGACTCCCTTTTCTCTGCTTGAGTAATGGTGGTAGTAATAATAATACCACTTGCACGAGGAATTTTAAAATATTTAAAAGAATGTATCTAAAATATTTAGCACAGTGTCTGGTAAAACATTAAGTATTTAGTACTTTTATTATAAGGC
>NW_027531997.1:964791-968281 GCF_008692635.1 Crocuta crocuta
GCCGTAATTGAATGGCAAATGAAATGAACTGCTTGGGTTTTTATCATTGCCTGGTAGGAGTCTACTTTATTGACCTAAGTTTGTAAATGGAATGTTTTCAGAACCTGACCTCGGCTACATCCTTTCCAACATAGGCGATCTTTCACACGTATTCTCCTATCTCTATTCTGACTTTGCTCCAGGTCCTCATTGTCTTGTCTATGGTTTATGATCATTTCACGTTCTCAAAATGCAGTAATTCAACAACTACAGATGGATTATTTTCTGCTCCTCTGTTTCATTATGGCTTTATTGAGGTATAAGTATGATGGTAAATGTTTAAGGACTAGCAGTCTGGGAAAATGTATATATGTGTTTAAATTATTATATATTTTACTAATAAAGAGTATGTAGAGCACACAATTTTCAAATACACACTTCATTGTAAATTACATCTAATTAACTGATTCTCAATAAATGCCATCACCATTCCTGGTAAACTTGTGTATTCAGAGCCAACCTGCGATGGTAACTGACAAAAGAGTGTGGTTTTGACCTGAACAATGATATTTTTCTTTACATTAATGAAGAAAAGTGAAAAAGAAGTGAAGCAGTGCATAAAAATATAGCATGTTTGACAGGGATGTGATTGTCTTTGGTGAATCACATGATGCTTCTCGACTACTGGAATAGTATTTTCTCATTTTTTTGGTATAACTTACACTGGAATGGTAACAAATGCAATGCTTTGGGCAATAAAGACTAAAATGGTCTCTATCATGTTCTTTCTAGACAGACAACAACAAAAATGAAGAAATCAAGCCCTTATTGGTAGTATTTACCAATACGTGTGGAGTAAAACTCCTTCTTTGGTTAACATGGTGTTCGCAGACAGTAGTAAAACATTGTTTAATAGCCCCACCCTCCAGATACCATGAACATAAATAACCTCAAGTGTATATATAATACAGTTAAATAAGAAGTAATGATGCTTGAGTTTCTATGTCTTTGGCCCTGATATATTTCATTCTAAGTTTATTATATAACTTAGTTTTCATAAATGGCTATGTTTAACAATGGCTTGAAATTTTCTGAAAGTTAAACTATCATGAGTCATGTCGAGCTCAACAGTGTTAAAATGTTGTATATTTTCCTCAGTTAAAACAAACAAACAAACAACCTTCCAGGGGCACCTGGGTGGGTCTGTCGGTTAAGCCTCCGACTTCGGCTCAGGTCATGATCTCGCAGTTCGTGGGTTCGAGCCCCACGGTGGGCTCTGTGCTGACAGCTAGAGCCTATTTCGGATTCTGTGTCTCCCTCTCTCGCCACCCCTACCCCACTCATGCTCTGTCTCTCTCAAAAATAAACAAGCATTAAAAAACAAGAACCTTTCATAACTTCTCTTCTTCCTCTGGCAACTTCCATCCATATCTCTGGTTTTTTTTGTTTTTATCAGTCAGAAATCTTTCTTTAAAACTTTCTTTTATTAACAGTCTAGTCTCCCTGTCTTTATTCCATTGACCCACGACTATTTGGCTGTCTGCCCTGTCCTTCATAAAAACAGATGTGGCTAAGGTCACCAGTGTCTCTAAACGCACTAGGCTTTTCTGGGGCACCTGGCTGGCTCAGTCGGAAGATCACGTGCCTCTGGCTGTCAGGGTCATGAGATTGAGCCCCACGTTAGGTGTATAGATTACTTAAATAGACTTTACTGCTGTTCCCATTTCATGTTACGCCTTAGCAGCATTGTTTACTGTCGACAAGCTACTCAGTCCATCTTGAAACACTCTTCCCCTTCCAGTCCACGGTACCATACTTACTTACCTATTTTATTTTCTGGCTCTCTGTCCATTGGATCTTTTCTCCTTTGGAAGCACACCATCTCTACCTCTTACATGTTGTAGTTCATGAAAATGCTTCTTAGCACTCAGTGGCCTGTAACTCTATAATCTCTCCCATGACTTTAATGTGCACACATGCTGAGATTAGTAAATACATATCCCAAATATTGAAAGGAGACCTTTTCTTCTAGGTGTACTCCATCACCACGATCAAGCAAATGAACAGATCCTTTTGGCACTGAAAGTTTTCTGATGCCCGTTTGCAATCTGTCTTCCTAGACAACCCAGCCACCACTGTCCAAGCAACCACTGATATTTGCTGTCAGGATGGATTAGTTCACATTTTATCATGATTTATATATAAAAGGGATTCTTTGGTATGGACTCTTTTGATCACCTTGATTTACTTTTAATTGGCTTTTGATCACTCGGCATCATTGTATGTTGCTTTTTTTTTTTTTTCTTAAATATTTTTGAGAGAGAATGTGCAAACCAGCGGGGGAGGGGCAGAGAGAGGGAGACAGAGGATCCGAAGCGGGCTCTGTGCTGACAGCAGAGAGCCCAATGCAGGGCTCAAACTCAAAAACTGTGTGATCATGACCTGAACCGAAGTTGAACGCTTAACTGAGCCACCCAGGCGCTTTTGTCTATATCAATAACTTATTGCTGAGTAACATAAATATAAATACACTGAATTTTTTTTCATTTGTTTACTTACGTCAGTGATACATATGGATTCTTTCAAGTTTGAGATTATTACAAATACAGCTGCTATAAACATTCATCTAGAAATCTTTGTGTAGACATATGCTTTTATATTTCTGTTGAGTAAATACCTACGAGTAGAATGGCTGGTGTATTTTCAACATTAGGAGGAACCGCTAACTATTTTCAAAGTGATTGTATAATTTTGAAAATCCACTAGCATTACATCTCTGGACTCACCAATGCTTGATATTTTCAGTGTTTTTACTTTTAGCCATATGCAGTGGTATAGGATTATGGTTTTAGTTAACGTGGTTTTATTATATTTAAAGTTAATTTATTTTGAGAGAATGAGCGTGAGTGAGGGAGGGAGAGAGAGAATCCTAAGCAGGCTCAATTCCATAGACCGTAAGATCATGACCTGAGCCAAAAATCAAAGTCTGATGCTTAACTGACTGAGTCTTCCAGATGCCTCAGTTGACATGTTCTTAACTGCTAGTGATACTGAGCATAATTTAAGGTGCCAGTAATATTTGCTGAGTTCCTTCTTCTGTTAACTTATCAACTATGTTGCCCCGTTTTAATTCGGCGGTTGGTATTCCAACAATTAAGTTGTAAAAGTTTCTTGTAGGTATAAATTCTTTGTCATTTTCACTGTAAATATTTTTTTTTTTCCAATCCATGGCTCCCCTTTCATCACTCTATTATTGCCATCTTAAGAGCAAAGGTCTGGGGCCCGTGGGTAGTGCAGTTGGTTAAGCGTCAGGCTGTGGATTTCCACTCAGGAAATGATGTCACGGTTTGTGAGATTGAGCCCCGCATCGAGCTCCATGCTGATAGCACAGAACCTGCTTGGGATTCTATCTATCTCCCTCTCTCCCTGCCCCTCCCCGGCTCATGCTTCCTCTCTTTCTCTCAAAAATAAATACACATTAAAAAAAAAAAAAAAAGGCTTATCATTTTGA
>NW_027531997.1:968609-970678 GCF_008692635.1 Crocuta crocuta
CAATTCGTACTATTTAATACATTTTTGTGAAATCCAAGGTTGCTGAGAATATCGCCTGTTTTATTCTTAGTTTTAGATTTTTCATTCCTTAATTTGGGTCCGTGATACATTTTTGGTTAATTTTTATATATCATGTGAAGGCTGCAGTTCAATTTTTCTATTTTTGCATATGTCTGTGTAATTTTTCCAGCACCATTTCCTGCGAAGATCATCCTTTCCCAATGAATTACCTTGGCAAATTTCTCAAAACTCATTTGACTATGTATGAGTCAATCTACTTAGGAAATCTCTTCTGTTCCCTTGATCTGTTTCTACACTTCCATAAACTCTACAGTATCAAATATTGTGTTTTTATCCAGCTTTACTTAGATATGATTGACAGATAACATTGCATAAGCTTAAGGTTATATGACATGTTGATTTGATACACATGTATTGTATCATAATTACCACCACAGAGTCAGCTAACACCTCCATTAGATCACATAATTACCATGTCTTTTTTGTAGTGAGAACATTTAAGATTTGGAACTAAGTCATGAAATCGGGTAGTACATCTTCTGCCTTTATTCTTTTTTTTCAACTTGTATATAAATATTTGAGTAAAGGTGTATCCTAAAGTACTTATCAAGTTGTTCTGATGATCCTCAGTAGTCTGTTGCTGCAAATACCCATTGTTTATTGTCTTCATTGGGTCTACTTTTCCACTTGATTTTTCTAAGGGCAACATGGTGGTGAAAGTTATAGAAGTTACAAAATAGTACCTGGAACCTTCCTGGCTTGGGGAGTCCACTCGAATTGCACTGGGCCATCATTAATGAAGTTGAGCCGAGGGCCATCATTAATGAAGCTGAGCTCAGGAGTTCATCTGCCAAGAATATTATGCCATAAATTAATGGCTTAGAAGTGCTACCTATAGGAAATTCCCGAGAGTCGGTGCCACTGCGTGCTTATATTTTATTAATTTCAACAGCAGTTTTACTCAGGTTTTCTGCAGTTTCTGACGGATGAGATAAAATTGGCCACTAATGAATATATATGTTGCAATACTTTCCAATATGGAAGCCACTGTAATGCGGTCTGTAAGAGCATAAAAGCAACAGCTACAATTTGAATAATTCATTCAATCAAGTAACTGGATGTTTTATAACACCAAATGACCGGTTTGACTTTCACTAAATTGACTGATTGGTTGACACTTTGAAGAGCATTAACTTGTCATCATCATCATTACCATGAAATAGTATTTATTAAGCATCCACAGTCACAAGCAATAGAATGTTAGCCAAATAATCATAGACTCTGCCCTTTAGGAGTTTATGATCTGGAAACTGAACACATCCAGATGAGCTGGCCGCCATTTAGCAAAGTACTGCTGTAGGATTCTGAGAAATGGTACTAAGTGGCTATGAAAGATCAATTCCTTCACCAAGTGCCAAACCAGAATGCGGCGTACGTGCTGCGTGGATGTAAGTCATCTCGGCTGAGATGGTGTTATTTTGGCTGAATTTGAACTAGAGGTATCCTTTCCCCTGAAAAGCCTGAAGCATCACTTAGAGAAAATGACATGTCTGAGATTATCAAAAGTTCATTAGTTCTGCGGCAATCTGGGGTCAGGTCATGAAGGGAGGGGATGCAGTGGGGAAAATGGCATTTAGGGCATCAGAATAACTATGCTCTATTTCAGCTTCGCTCCTCAGGAGTGAGCACTGGATAATTCATTGAACTGTATTGTATTGTAGTTTAGTCACCTGTAACTTGAGAAAGCTGTAATCAGGTTTATGCTATCATGGTATTTGAAACTTGTGCAGAGATCCTACAGTTAAAAGTGAACTCCAAAGGGTGGAGGGGTGGCCTGGATGGCTCAATCGGTTAAGCGTCCAACTTAAGCTCTCAGGACATGATCTCACGGTTTGTGGGTTCGAGCCCCACATCGGGCTCTGTGCTGACAGCTTGGAGCCTGGAGCCTGAGATTCAGATTCTGTGTCTGCCTCTCTCTCTCTGCTCCTCCCCAAATCATGCTGTCTCTCTCTCTCAAAAATAAATAACCATTAAAAAAAAAAAAAAAA
>NW_027531997.1:970686-975486 GCF_008692635.1 Crocuta crocuta
CTATACTATGGAAAGGAAAAGTTTCCAAAGGTGTGCATATGCTACTCCAATGAGCCCTCACAGAGTCCTGAAGAGGCATTAACAACTCTTTAACCGATGAGGAAATTCAAATAACTTAAAGTTTACACGACTCAAGGTAGTAAAGGTAAGTATTCCAGAATGTATGACACAGAAGTCCATCATCATTCCACAACACTACATCTCTGTGGGAAAGTGCCATCATCATTTTGAAAATTCTTTTAATTTTTCTACGTTTTTAAATTTATTTTTGAGAGCGAGAGCGAGAGAGCGAGAATCCCAAGGAGTCTCCACATCGTTAGCACAGAGCCCAACGCGGGAGCTCAAACTCATGAAGCCTTGAGATCGCGACCGGAGCCAGAAACCAAGAGTCGCATGCTTAACCGACTGAGCCAGGCACTCTGAAAATTCTTTCTATCCTAACCAGATGAGTCAGCAGCACTGATCAGAGATGACATTGGGAAGGTCATTGTGAGCCACTCTCTTTTCTCTTCCCAAGGTTTTCTTCCACATTTTACTGATCACAGCCATTCCTACACACACGGCTGTTTTCACTATCCTTTGTGGACCTGGCAACCTCAGACAACATATAATGTTACCTTTCTTGTGCTTTGTTTCATTGATCTANTTTTTTTTTTGTAATGTTTATTTATTTTTGAAGGAGAGAGAGAGTGTGAGCAGGAGAGGAGTAGAGACAGAGGGACACAGAATCCAAAGCAGGTTCCAGGCTCTGAGCTGTCAGCACAGCCCCTGACACGGGGCTCTAACTCAACAACCGTGAGATCATGACCTGAGCCGAAGTCGGATGCCCAACCGATTGAGCCACCCAAGCGCCCCTCTCCTTTTTAATTCTTTATTGCCTAAGTAATTAACTTTAGTTCTTACTAGGAAAGAAAATAATGATTTCTATACTATGTAGACAGACATAGTAGAGGCTAGATTNCTTTACACATATATAAACGCTCACCAAGAGTTAGGTACTATCATCTATGGCTGTGGCTATCACAGAAAGGTACAGAAACTAAAGAGAATCTGATTTTTGGTTGGAGTTTAAAATACCAGGAAAGATTCATTTAGTATTTTGTTTGGGTTTTGNTAATTTTGCAGATGAAATAAATTCTAGATTGATATAGAATATAAATGGGTATAATCTCATTGTTTCTTGATATTTGGGCTACGTTAATAAGAACTGTCCTTATCTACTGATCTAGTAAATAAATCCTCAGGACCTTAATTGTCACAGATCAGATGCTTTCCCTCAGGCGGGTATGTGAGGAAAAAGACGACCATTGCTTGTTTTCCAACTAAATAGGTTTAAAGGTAAGGATGGAGCCTACACATTTGCATGCCCCGATTACTCATAATAGGAGAGGATACTGTATTTTTTAATATATAATTACATTCANATATCCAGAGCAGCATCTACCTTTAGACATGTGACCAAAAGCTTTGTTTGGCTTTAAAATCACAGATATGATGTGGGGCTGCCTGGCATACATGTGAGTATCGGTGAGGTTTCTGGGNTAGTAACTGGGGAGTAGCAAATGTATCCCATCACCTACTTTTAAAACAAATATATAATTTATAGACTTTAAAAATAGTTTTCCTGAAAGCTACTACCATGTTCTCTCATATTTAGTTGCAGGAGTATATAACTCTTCCAATTCATTATGGAGTTTCACTCCTTATAAAGCTCAAAGGATAATGAAATGGGACTTCAGGTAGGAGGGAACAGAAGATGGTAGCTTTCTTTTTGTAAATGCTTGATTTATGAACTAAGCAAAGGCTAGACAAAATGGGTCTTTGAGTAAATTCAGCACTGTGTATACATTTTTTTTTAACACATTGAGAAAGGGGCGTGTCTCGCTCTTAGAGGAATTCTAGGTGCAGATAACCCAACACAGTGATCAGACCAAATGATAACTTGAAGAAATGTGTGGCCTGGTTTTTCGGTGAACTATGTGATTCAATGATTCGAATTGGTAGCGTACTTTGAAAATCTTTTTTGGGGGGGAGGAGGGGATAAAATTGGATATAACCTATTTTACCCTAATCAGATCCATTAGCATGGTTTTGACATGTGTTTGATGATTTGTTCATCTATATGAAAATGGGGAATTAGCCATTGGAAAGAGGGGCTGACCTTAGGAATGGAAACTCTGTACAATTCAAACCATGCCGATAGGCAGTTACTGACACGCTCTGGCTTCAGAATGGACACCGTGTAAGACTCAGTGGGATATATACGGGTGTGTCTGCAAATGTAGCATGTCGGGGGCTGATGGGGGAATTGATATTTCTATCCACAGAAAAGAAACTAAAGACGGTCATTTCCCTAAGAAACGTCTCCTATTCAGCGTCTTCCTGCCCTTAACTTCCAGTAGCGTGATGCTTTTATACACAGCAAATAGAGGAGCAGGAGACAGAGTGGCTAGTCATGGTTAAAAACGTTTCTATTGATGCTCATAATTTAATGAACAGACGAAAAGGGCTGGCCGGGCCTTCCCCTTCATGCGAGGCACACAAAAAAGACATTATAAAAAGACAATGAAAAATAACCCGTGATTTCAATCACTTTTCTTTCTTCTGACTGGTCTTTCTGGCTCAAAGAACTGTGTCAAATCTGGCCTGGCTTTTCCCACAATGCTCCTACTGTGTGGGGTCCACGCTGTGGAGCCAAAACACACGGACGTCAGAAATCGACAAATCTGAGCTGCACCAACTGTGGGATCCTAGGCAAGGGGGTGAACTTTCTTCGGAGACTTACAGATAATTACCTCTACCTAATTAATTTACCACGTGTGAAATTCTAGTGCCCATGGGTTCACTTCGGTTCAACTCTTTCAGAGCCCTAGAATTTGTTACATCAAGTGTTTATCGTAACATAAACTCGTACGCGATTAGGATAATTTTTTTTTTTTAATTTTTTTTTAATGTTTTACTTATTTCTAGGAGAGAGGTAGANATTAGGATAATTTTAAATAGGGGGAACTCTTGATCGGATGTGAAAATGAAAAGTACAGAACTGAAAGAGTAAGGAACGAGGGAGTTTGTGCTGAAACTTTAGGAAACGGTGAGGAAATACGGCAAATTAAACTGGTCTTAGGATTCTTTTCCTTTGTCAGTTAGACATGGGGAAGCTTAACTAATGGCAGTGACAAGAAGGATGATGCCCTCTATAATCTTTACTAGCCCCTCATACACATTGTTGATCACAAATAAAAATACAGTTAAGAGCAAAACAGTGTGCTCGCTACACAAATGCCACCTCAAGACCAGTGTTCGAGCACACTATTCCAATGTAAAACACCATTACACTTGCAGAAAACTGAAATGGGACCCTCATATTACAGCACACACAAAAATTACCTCAAAATGGATCCAAGATTTAAACTTGAGGTTGGATACCCCAAAACTCCCTGAAAACAGAAGGGAGAAGGGACTCAACATTGGTATTCGCAATGTGTTGGTTGTTGTTGTTGGATACGGCACCGAAAGCACAAACAACCAAAGCAAATATCAACAAATAAGATTGTGTAGAACTTAAAACCTCTGCAGAGAAAAAGAAAATGAAAAAGCAGCCTCCAGAAGGGGGGGAAACTTTTATCAACCATATTATCAGAGAAGGGATGAATATCCAAAATATGTGAAGGACACATACAACTCAATAAAAACCACAGACTCTAGTTACTTAGTCCTTCTGCCCATCTTTTGGACATTTGTCCAAAGAAGGCATCCAAATGTCCAACAGATACACAAGAAGATGATCATATCACTACTGGTTACGGAAATGCAAACCATAGCAAACATTAGATAAGCATCTCACACCTGTCAGAAGAGCTAACATCCAGAACACAAAAGGATTCCAGTTCAAGATGGCAATATAGGAAGATCTGTACTCCCCTTCTTCAACAGACCCACTGAATCTAGAACTACCAATAGAACAACTTCCTCAAAAACAAAATCCTAAAATATTGGCTAACTCTTAAACATTACAAAACTGATGGGGAAAAGACTCATAGAAGTAGACAGGAGAGGTTGAGACACAATCTCCACATAAACCCTATTCCCAGTATGGCGACCCACAATCCGGAAGGACCTCGAAACCAGCTGCTCTGTAAAACATTGGAGCCCCCAGCTTTTCAGACCTGCACCCGAGAAGCCCTCAAAACTGCAAGGCTGTAACAAACAGAAATGGCTAACAAAGGGCTGGTGCAGTTGACCTCACCTGCCTGAAGACCCAGGAGAGAAAAAGAGAAGGTGAGAGAGAGAGAGAGAGAGAGAGAGAAAGTGAGCACACACAAGTGGGGGAAGCGCAGAGAAAGAGAATCCCAAGCAAGCTCAAAGCCTGATGCAGGGCTCGAACTCATGAACTGCGAGATCATGACCTGAGCCGAAATCAAAAGTTGAACACTTAACTGACTAGGTTACCCAGGTGCCCCCAAAAGTCTTTTGGTAATCTTAAAGCATAGGCCCAAGAGGCAGCCATCTAATTTAACACACATCCAGGAGTCTGCTGGAATACTCTTAAGGGACAGAGGCTGGTTAGCTGCCATCTTGCACTCTCTCTTTCTACCATGTTCCAGCTTTTGGGTACAGTCTTTAAAAAACAAAGAAAACAAAACAAAATCTCTTTGGTTGGGGCAGGGGAATAAAAAACAATCTTCGTAGGGACCATCTTCGAAGCCTACCTCTGATGTGGTACAGAGCACCAGTATTTTTGACAAGACAGCATTTACACTCATCTGGTGTCCCTGTTACTGTGGCTGGGGATCACACACT
>NW_027531997.1:975502-976186 GCF_008692635.1 Crocuta crocuta
AAGTTTGAAACACACCAGCAGTCTTTCTGTGAAACAGGCATATTTGCTTCTGGAGGTTCAGCCTGGGGTTTGGCTTCAAGTCTGGCACACATTTAGAAGGCTGCAGGATTTTTTTTTTTTTTTTTTAATTTAAATTTTATTAAAAAAATTTTTTTAATGTTTGTTTATTTTTGAGAGACAGAGTGTGAGCAGGGAAGGAACGGAGAGAGAGGGAGACACAGAATCTGAAGCAGGCTCCAGGCCCTGAGCTGTCAGCACAGAGCCCGACGCAGGGCTTGAACCCACAAACCGCAAGATCATGACCTGGGATGAAGTTGGCCACTCAACTGACTGAGCCACCCAGGTGCCCCTATTTTTTATTTCTAAGTAAGCTCAAAACCCAACATGGGGCTTGAACTCCTGATCACGACATCGAGTCACATGCTCCACCCACTGAACCAGCCATGCACCCCTACAGAATTACTCAAGGGATGTAGGCTGGTAGATACCTCTTTTGTATTTTTGTCTTTTGCTACAGCTTGCTGCTTTCTCTAGAAGGGAGTTTATGAACTTATTTGGAGCTCCGATTTTTGTAACTGCCCACCAGGGGATACATGCTGATTGCCTGGCCAGTGCAGTTCAATCTTGGGGTCCTGAAAAACCTTATTTGTAAACTTCAATTATGGCTGCTTGAGAGTCAGCTTC
>NW_027531997.1:976194-980147 GCF_008692635.1 Crocuta crocuta
CAGCTTCAACCGTGGTGCTAAGATCCTCCCCTTCAGGATACCGAAAGGTCTTAACACATCTTAAACAACTGGGGACTCTTAAAAATAGGCTGCTTAGGGGTGCCTGGATGGTCCAGTCAGTTAAGCAACTGACTCTTGATTTCAGCTCAGGTCATGAAATCATGGGTGTGAGATCAAGTCCCATGTTGGGCTCTGGATAGACAGTGTGGAGACTGCTTGGGATTCTTTCTCCCTCTTTCTCTCTGCCCTTCCCCCAATTGTGCACTCTTTCGCTCTCTCACAGTATTTAAAAAAATGTTTTTAAATAGGTTGTTTGGACAATTACAAAGATTTCTGAGACAACCAAGAGCTAGGGTAGGTTGAATGATAACGATCATCTCCTGCATGAAGACACTCCTTCAAGAAGGAAGAGGTCAGTGCTTCATCGAAAGAATAGGAGCTATCATACAGTCAAGCAAAATGAAGAAAACAGAGCAATATGTTCCAAATGAAAAAAACCGTAATGATCATAAAGATGTTCACTGGACATAGGAGAAGACAGGATGAACACAGTGAGAACTGCACGAAAGAGATAAAATATTTTAAATTTTTTTTGGAGTTTACTTTTGAGAGAGAGACAGAGTGAGTGGGGGAGGGGCCGGGAGAGAAAGGGAGACACTGAATCAGAAGCAGGCTCCAGGCTCTGAGCTGTCAGCACAGAGCCTGACATAGGGTTCAAACTCAGGAACCACGAGATCATGACCTAGGCCGAAGTCGGTTGCATAACCAGCTGAGTCACCCACGTGCCCCAAGAGATTAAATATTTTCAAAATGACAAATGGAAATCCCAGAGCTAAACAGTAACTAAACTGAATATTATAGGGTTTCAACAACAGAAATAGATGAAGCAAAAGAGTCAGTGAAATTGAGGCCAGAACTCACTGAATGAGCGCAATAAAAAGAAGAAAGGAGGAAAGTGAAGAGAGCATAAAAGGGACTAACAAACCAATGTCCACATTATAAGAGTCTCAGAGGGAGAAGAGAATAAGAAAGGGACAGAAATAAGACCTGAAAACATCTTTGACCCAGAGAAGGAGACAGACCTCCATATCCAGGAAGACCAGAGTGTTCCAAGTAAGAGAGCACAAAGAAATGCACGGAAAGATACATTATCTTTAAATGCTTACAGTTTAATTATAAAGAGAATTGTTAAAGCAGCAAGAGAAAGAGAACTCTTTATGAACAAGTGAATTGCCGTTAAGACTATGAGACTTTTTTTCTTAATTTTATTTATTTATTTTGAGAGAGAGCATGGGTGAACAGACCAGGGTCAGAGAGAAAGGGAGAGAGAGAATCCCAAGCAGGCTCTGCACTGTCAGGACAGAGCAGAAGGCAGGGCTTGACCTCACAACACTTGACAGCATGACCTGAACCAAAATCAAGAGTTGGATGCTTAACTTGACTGAGCCACCCAAGTGCCCCATGGGAGATTTTTTAACAAGACTGTGGCAGACCAGAAAGAACTGGCAACATGTATTCACAGCACGGAAAGGAAAAAAATCCAAACCAAACAAACAAAAACACCAACAAAACCCTTCCAATCAAGAATACCCAGCAATTTTTTTGTTATTTTTAAAATATTCTCTGTCTTTATTTTTAATGTTTATTTTGAGAGAGAGAGAGAGAGTTGCGCACACAAGGAGGGAAAGAGCAAAGAGGGAGAAAGAGAATTTTAAGCAGGCTCCGTGCTGTCAGCACTGAGCCCAATGCAGGGCTCAGTCTCACAAACTGTGAATCATGACCTGAGCCAAAGTCTAGAGTCAGACAGTTAACTGAGCCACCCAGGCGCCCCAGCAAATTGATCATTCACAAATGAAGGCCAGATAGTTCTGCAGACAAGCAAAAGGTAAGGGAGTTTACACGGCTAAAGTAGTGTTACAAGGGGCACCTGAGTGGCTCAGTTGGTTGAATGTCCAACTTCAGCTCAGGTCAAGATCTCACGGTTTGTGAGTTCAAGTCCCGTGTTGGGCTCTGCACTAATAGCACGGAACCTGGAACTCACTTCAAGCTCTGTGTCTCCCTCTCTCTCTCTGCCCCTCCCCTGTTCATTCTCTGTCTTTCTCTCTGAAAAATAAATCAACATCAAAATAATAAAGTAGTGGGGCGCCTGGGTGGCTTAGTCAGTTAAGCATCTGACTTCAGCTCAGGACATGATCTCGCGCTCCGTGAGTTCGAGCCCTGCATTGGGCTCTGTGCTGACAGCTCAGAGCCTGGAGCCTGCCTCAGATTCTGAAGCTCCCTTTCTCTCTGATCCTCCCCTGCTCACACTCTGACTCACTCTCTCTCAAAAATAAAGAAACATTAAAAACAAAAAAATAAAGTAGTGTTATAAAAAATGTTAAAGGCATTTCCTTAAGCANGACATTAATTAGAAAGAAGTATATATATGAAAGTATTAATCTCACTTGTAAAGCTAAATTGATAGTAGCTGATGAAATGCTCATAAAGCTATTATAAAGGATACAAGACAAAGTTAAAATAACTACAATAATTAGTTAATGGAACAGGAGATAAAAAGATGCAAAAGGTGATTTNGAGCTTTAAATGGCATTCAATCTTGTTATATTTATGACAATCTACTTTAAATTGGTAGGTTGCTGTATGTAAGTGTCATGGTAACCACAAAGCAAAAACATACAGCACATAAATAAAAGACAAACAGATAGGAATCTAAGTATATCACAGAAGAAAGTAGCAAAACTTGATGAAACCACAACTGAAGAAAAACGAACAGAATACTTGTAAAACAGACCAAAAAACGATGTACAAAACGGAAAAAGTAACCCTCAGTAATTAATTGCAAAGTGCTTCAGGTTTCCAATAAAAACACATTGACTGGCCGAATGGATTAAACATCAGGACATACCTCTATATGCCAATTACAGGAAACTCACTTGTGATGCAAGGACACATACACACTGAAGTGATGGCACAGGAAAAGTCATTCTGGGTAAATGAAAAGCAAAACAAAGCCTGGGAAGCCATACTTCTGAAGTCTTAAGACAAAATTAGACTTTAAACCAAAGACTGCAAGGGCACCTGGCTGGCTCGGGCAGAAAAGCGCACGACTCTTGATCTCAGGGTAGTGAGTTCGGGGTCCACGATGCGTGTAGACATTACTAAAAATAACAACAACAAAACCCAAAAGGACCAAGAGTGTTAATCACAGACAACAGCATTACGTAATGAATAGGAAATCCAGTAAGAGGATATACCATTAATAAATATATATAAAGCAAATACTGACGGGCCAAAAGCAAAATTTGACATCAAAATAGTAGGAACTTTAATACTGCACTTCCAGCAAAGGAGAGATCATCCAAGCAGAAAATCAGTAACAGAATAGTAGCTTTTTTTTTTTAAATGTTTTAATGTTTTATTTATTTCTGAGAGAGAGACAGTATGAGCAGGGGAGGGTCAGAGAGAGAGAGGGAGACACAGAATCCGAAGCAGGCTCCAGGCTCTGAGCTGTCAGCACAGAGCCTGACGCGGGGCTCGAACCCACAAACCGTGAGATCATGACCTGGGCCGAAGTCAGATGTTTAACCAACTGAACCACCCAGGCACCCCACAAAATAGTAGCTTTAAATGACACATTCGACCAGATGGACTTAACAGATTTACAGCTGTATAACGTTTCATCACACATATTTTTTAAAGTGTACTTATTTGAGAGAGAGAGTGAGAGCATAAGGGGGAGGTGGCAGAGACAGAGAATCCCAAGCAGGCTTTTCTCTGTCAGCGCAGAGCCTGACTTGGACCTCGAACTCAGGAACCTTGAACCATGACCTGAGCCAAAACCAAGAGTTGGTTGCATAACTGACAGAGCCACCCAGGTGCCACAAAACTCCACATTTATAACAAGTATCCATGGTACATACCCCAGGATGGAGCATTCGGCCACTAAATTAGTC